>NC_137071.1:81823182-82203182 GCF_951640355.1 Cnephaeus nilssonii
CAGGGCACCACAGCCACGCCTTTCAAAGACCAAATCCCCTGAGCTCCAACACCCCCACAGACGGCACCTTGGGGGCCACTGTGAGTCCGTGCTGGGCATGTGTGATTACAATTAAGGGTGCAAGACAGCAAAACTTGAGACACTCCCACCCACAGCTGCTGACATCTAGACACCGCAGTTGTGCCTCTCAAGCTCACAGGCCTACATCAATAGAACCCAAATAGCTCGAGTAGGAGCTACACTAGATTAACAAACCCAGGAAAACTGAGATTAATCCAGTAGCAACATCCCCAAAAGAACCTGGGAAGCAAAGCAACTGGATCTACAATTAAAACATTACAGGAAAACATGGGGAGACAAAAAGGAAATCCCCAAAGGAAAGAAAAAGAAGAATCACCAGAAAGGGAGTTAAATGAACTTGAGGCCAACAGCCTAACAGAGAAAGAATTCAGAGTATTCATTATAAGAATGTTTAAGCGGATGGATGACAAATACAAACAACTCAATGAGAACTATAAGGAGCTGAATGAAAATGTCACCAACACGAAAAGAAACCAAGAGGAGATGAAGAACGACATAGCTGCAATAAAGAACACAATGGAAGGCTTAAAGAGTAGAGTAGAAGAGGCTGAGGACTGCATCAGCGAATTAGAGACAAGGTAGGAAAAAACACACAAACACAGCAGCAACTGGAAAGAAGACTTAAAAAGCAAGAGGAGAGCATAAGGGAGCTATGTGACTACACAAAATGAAATAACATTCGAATAATAGGGATAAAAGAAGGAGAGGAAGAGAATCAAGGAATAGAAAACTGGTTTGAAGAAATAATGACAGAACACTTCTCTGATATTGGCAAGAAAAAAACTATCCAAGTCCAAGAAGTACACAGAGTCCCAAACAAATTTAACCCCAAAAGACCGATACCAAGACACATCATAATTAAATTGACGAACACCAACGACAAATCAAGAATCTTAAAGGCTGCAAGAGAGAGACAGAAAGTAACATACAAGGGATCTCCTATTAGAATATCAACTGATTTCTCAACAGAAACACACCAGGCCAGAAGGGAATGGAATGAAATATACAAAGTGATGTAAAACAAGAGACTGAATCCAAGAATACTATACCCACCAAGGCTATCATTCAAAATTGAAGGTGGAATCAGAAGCTTCACAGATAAAAAAGGGCTAAGAGAGTTTCATCACTACCAAGCCAGCAATGTAAGAAATGCTAAAGGGTCTGCTATAAAAAGAAGAAAGAGAAAGGCAAAAAGAAAAACAAACACTAAAAAAAAATATGACAACAAACAGGTACTTGTCAATAATAACATTAAACGTAAATGGATTAAATGCACCAATCAAAAGACATATGGTAGCTGAATGGATGAGAAAACATGACCCATATATTTGCTGTCGACAAGAGGCCCACCTCAGAGCAAAGGATTCACACAGACTGAGAGTGAGGGGATGGAAAAACATTTTTCAGGCAAATGGAAATGAGAAAAAAGCTGGGGTTGCGATACTTATATCAGATAAAATAGACCTCAGAGTAAAGGCCATAATAAGAGATAAGGAAGGCCACTACATAATACTAAAGGGAGCAATTCAACAAGAAGATATAACTCTGGTAAACGTTTATGCTCTCAATGCAGGAGCGCCCAAATACATAAAAAATCTCCAGGAAAATATCAAGGGAGAGATCAACATCAATACAATCATAGTAGGGGACTTTAATACACCACTGACATCAATGGATAAATCCTCTGGACAAAAAATCAGCAAAGAAACAGCAATTCTAAATGACACACTAGATCAGATGGACCTAATTGACATCTTCAGAGTATTTCACCCCAAAGTCATGGAATATACATTCTTCTCAAGTGCACATGGGACATTCTCAAAAATAGACCACATATTGGGGAATAAGCAAAGTCTCCCCAAATTCAAAAAGATTGAAATAATATCAAGCATTTTCTCCGAGCACAATGGTATAATATTAGAAATAAACTACAATAAAAACATTCCAGAAAATTCAAATACTTGGAAACTGAATAGCATGCTAATAAACAATGATTGGGTTATCAATGAGATCAAAGAAGAAATTAAAAACATCCTGGAGACTAATGACAATAAAAACACAACATTGCAAATCCTATGGGACACAATGAAAGCAGTCCTGAGAGGGAAGTGTATAGCTCTACAGGCCTACCTCAAAAAACAAGAAAAAATGGTAATAGATCATATAACTCAACAACTCAAAGAATTAGAAAGGGAGCAACCAGAAAAGCCCACAGTGAGCAGAAGAAAGGAAATAATAAAGAGCAGAGCAGAAATGAATGACATAGAGTCCAAAAAAAAAAAATACACAAGATCAACAAAACCAAGAACTGGTTCTTTGAAAGGATAAACAAGATTGATGAACCTCTAGCCAGGCTCACCAAGAAGCAAAGAGAGAGGACCCAAATAAACAAAATCAGAAATGAAAGAGGTGAAATAACAACAGACCACACAGAAATACAAAGGATTGTCAAAAAATACTATGAACAACTCTACTCCAACAAACTAGGCAACCTGGAGGAAATGGACACATTCCTAGAAAAACACAACCTTCCAAAACTTACTCAGGAAGAGACTAAAAATCTCAATAGGCTGATAACTATGGAAGAAATTGAAGCAGTCATCAAAAAGCTTCCAGCAACAAAAGCCCGGGCCAGATGGCTTCACATGGGGAGTTTTACAAAACATTCAAGGAAGACCTAAAACCTATCCTCCTCAGAGTATTCCAAAAAATTCAAGAAGAAGGAACACTTCCAAGCTCCTTCTATGAAGCCAGCATCACCGTAATACCAAAACCAGATAAAGACAACACAATGAAAGAGAATTACAGGCCAATATCCCTCATGAACATAGATGCCAAAATCCTCAACAAAATTCTAGCAAATGGAATCCAGCAGTACATCAGAAAGATCATACACCACGACCAAGTAGGATTTATTCCAGGGATGCAAGGATGATACAATATTCACAAATCAATAAATGTGATACATCACATAAACAAATTAAGAGATAAAAACCATATAGTCATATCAATTGATGCAGAAAAAGCATTTGGCAAAATCCAACACCCTTTCTTGATAAAATCTCTCAGCAAGGTGGGAATAGAAGGATCAAACCTCAACATAATAAAAGCCATATATGACAAACCCACAGCCAACATCATACTCAATGGGCAAAAACTAAAACCATTTCCCCTAAGAACAGGAACAAGACAGGGATGCCCATTCTCACCACTCCTGTTCAACATAGTGTTGGAAATACTAGCCATTGCAATCAGACAAGAAGAAGAAATAAAAGGCATCCAAATTGGAAAAGACGAAGTAAACTGTCCTTACTTGCAGATGACATGATACTGTACATAGAAAACCCTAAAGACTCCATCAAAAAATTATTAGACTTAATAAATGAATTTAGCAATGTAGCAGAATACAAAATAAATGCCAAGAAATCTATGGCATTTCTATACACCAATAATGAACTTACAGAAAAAGAGACTAAAAAAGCAATCCCATTTACCATCACACCAAAAAAATTAAGATACCTAGGAATAAACTTAACTAAGGAGGTAAAAGACCTATACGCAGAAAACTACACAACACTGAAAAAAGAGATAGAGGAAGACATAAACAGATAGAAGAACATACCATGTTCATAGATTGGTAGAATCAACATCATCAAAATGTCCATACTACCCAAGGCAATCTATAATTTCAATGCACTTCCCATTAAAATACCAATGGCATATTTCACAGACCAAGAACGAACTTTCCAAAAAATCATCTGGCATAAAAAAGCCCCCAAATAGCTACAGCAATCCTGAAAAAAGAAGAACAAAGTAGGAGTGATCTCCATACCAGATTTCAAGCTATATTACAAAGCCACTGTTCTCAAAACTGCCTGGTATTGGCACAAGAACAGACATATAGATCAATGGAATAGAACAGAGAACCCAGAAATCAATCCAAATCACTATGCTCAATTAATATTTGACAAAGGAGGCATGAACATTCAATGGAGTCAAGAGAGTCTCTTTAATAAATGGTGTTGGGAAAATTGGACAGATACATCCAAAAAAATGAAACTAGACCACCAAACACAAAAATAAACTCAAAATGGATCAAGGACTTAAACATTAGACAGGAACCCATAAAAACATTAGAGGAATCTGCAGGCAGAAAAATCTCTGACATATGCCAAAAGAACTTCTTCACTGATACTGCTCCTAGGGCAACGGAAGCTAAAGAGAAAATAAACAAGTGGAATTACATCAAAATAAAAACTTTTGCACAGCAACGGAAACCATCAATAAAACAAAAAGAAAGCCCACTGCATGGGAGAACATATTTGCCAATGATGTCAACGATAAGGGTTTAATCTCCAACATTTACAGGGAACTCATGCAGCTTAACAAAAAGAAGATAAACAACCCAATCAATAAATGAGCAACTGATCTAAATAGACACTTTTCGAAAGAAGACAGAAGGAAGGCCAAGAGACATATGAAAACCTGCTCTAAATCACTAATTATTAGAGAGATGCAAATCAAAACAACAATGCGGTAACATCTCACACCTGTCAGAATGGCCATTATCAACAAGTCAACAAATGACAAGTGCTGGTGAGGATGTGGAGAAAAAGGAACTCTCATGCACTGCTGGTGGGAATGCAGACTGGTGCAGCCACTGTGGAGAACAGTATGGAGTTTCCTTAAAAAACTAAAAATAGAACTCCCATTTGACCCAGTGATCCCACTTCTAATAATATATCCCAAGAAACTGGAAACACCAATCAGAAAGAATACATGCACCCCTAGTTCATAGCCTCACAATTCACCATAGCTAAGATTTGGAAACAGCCTATGTGCCCATCAGCAGATGAGTGGATTAAAAAACTGTGGTACATCTACACAATGGAATACTACGCTGCGGTCAAAAAGAAGGAGCTCTTACCATTTGCAACAATATGGATGGAGATGGAGAACATTATGCTTAGTGAAATAAGCCAGGCAGAGAAAGATAAATATCACATAATCTCACTCATTTGTGGAATATAATGAACAACATAAACTGATGGAAGGAAAAATAGATCCAGAAACAGAGAAACATCAATCAGAATGTCAAACCTCAGGGAAGAAATTGTGAGGTAACCAGAAACCCAAGAATGCCTGAGAACACATTTCTAGCAACGCTAGCAATCATCAGATGTATAGTAATTTTACCTGGGAAAAGAGGGTAAGTATTTTGGTCTTATGCTCCTGACCCTTCATGGGTAAGACCCCTTACATGGGCTGATCCCCTGACTAATGTAGTTACCAATAATAGCAAACAGCTTGATCATCCAGGAAGTCCATGGGTGGGGCAAGAAAGTATAAATACACAGGGGTCTCCACCCAGCTTCCCTTTTGTATGACACAAAATCAAAACAATGCCCCTTTGTATGTACAATTAAAGAGAGTTTTCTGGCTTGTGTAGACACCAAAGAAAGGGGGTCACTACTATCGCTACTTGACCCCGGTAGAGGTGCAGAAAATGTAACTAAGACCTTGTCTATATAAAAATAAATGAACAGCCAGTTTGAAAGGGAATTGCCATGGACTAGAACAAAGAATATCCTTACATGATATTATTCTACACTGTCATTAAAATATACTCCAGAATTGGATCACCCCCAGTACTGATAATAGTTCCTCGCACCCTTGGGGATAAAAAAAAATCATCTGTTTGGTGCTTGGAGACAAACTTAACACATCTCTTGATACTTTAGAATTACAATAGCATAATATACAATTATCCCAAGCAAACTTACAAACTAAATCTTTTAATGTCTGGCAGAAATTTAAAAAGGACATGTAAGGATTTAATCCTTTTCACTGTGTAGAGGGCCTCTTGGGAAGGCACCTGAGAATTCTATATTGGTCCCTCTTACCCTTTACGCCAAGAGAGATCCTCTTCTCACAACTCAATTGCTCACAGCTGTTGCATGAGCTCTCTGTTCATGTCGAGGTTGAAGTCTCGTGATGACTGGTGCCATGGATCTGTCTCTCACCCAGTGGGGCGAACTGAGCCCTCCCTGGAGAAAAATCCCGGGTTCCACAAGATATGTGACCAGTGCTGGGGCCCCGCCAGCAGGCGAGGGTATCCCAGTGCAGGTGCTGGGCATGGAGGCCACGCGGGCATAGGCTACCAAGGAGACAAAACTGAACCTCACATCACTCTGCTTGGCCCCGGAGGATGGCTGGTTAGCCAGAGATGGGTAAGATTCCTCAAGGAAGGAACAACCTAAGACAGGCACAGTCGCAGAGGGGCCATCAGGAGAGAATTTGGGGATCAACAGAGGTGGGGCACAGACCCTCACCCCCCCCAACATTGCAGCAGCCTGATCCCTAGCCCCTTCTGAGGGAGGTCTCCTGCCCCCATGGCTGCTTCCTGCTTCCCATGCCCAGGTCATATCAGGACCCAGGTGACCCACAGAGACTTGGCCGACAACAGCTGCCCTCTCACTCCAACAAGAATTGTGTGAGTTGTCTTGTACCCATGGTGTGAGGAAGTGGGTTTACGATATCTAAATCCAGCCTACCACCAGGAATGCTCAGGACCTACTCAAGAAGGCAAATAATCCCTTCCACTAATATTTATAGGGTAAAATAAGATTGTTGTTAGAGTAATAAATTTGACAGTAAAATAGTAGTCAAGTTTTCAGGAAAATTTAAATTGGCTAGTTGAAACAAGCGGATATTCTAGAAAAATTAATTGTACTGGACAAAAAGGTGTTTATAAAGTGTTAACTAAAATTTTTATTGGTACTTCATCTCATGATAAAATTGTGCACCATGTAATGAACCTAAAACATTAATATTAGAGTGCAGAAACTTAAAATTTAAAAGCCATCAAGACTTCATTATAACATTTTCAAAAGCCTCCTAACATTTAAATCAAAAAAGGAGGGGATAGTAGAAGAATATCATGTAAGGAAAAATATCCTATAAATTACATGTAGAAAATTAATACTTTAGAAAATTAATTGTAAGGCTAAAAAGCAAGTCACCCATGAAAAACACACAAGGTGTCAAAACAAGCCAGAGGAAAATCATTTGGGCAAAAAATGAAATAGGATCCCAAGTCAAATTTATAGAAAATATTCCTTTATTAACCTTTGGTTGAGAATATGTTTGTATATTTTCAGAAAACAACTCCGAGACCATGTGGATTCTAGCAACAGACAGACAGGAATCGACAGGACTACTCCAGCCACGAAGACAGAAGAGAAGTAGTCCAGAGATGGAAGACGCTGATGTGGCCTTCCCATACTAGCAGTTAGCAGCTGTGCATCACTGCAGGTTGCCCAGGACCAAACCAGAGAGAGTCGGACCTGCATTACCACCATTTGCCCACCATCCAGAACTGTAATGTCAGTGCTGACATGTACACATAAGGAACTGTTGGACATTGAAATTGCGTCTCAAATGGACTGTTGGCCCAGAAGGAAACTCACTACAGACTGATTCATTTGCCTGTCACCATAACCATTATTGCTTTTCTCATTTTCGGTTCTTATAAGTGTATTTCTAATAGCACATGATCTCACTCATCTAGGGGAAATAATGAACAACATAGACTGATGAACAAGAACAGACCCAGAAACAAGGAGGCATGGATCAGACTGTCAGGCCTCAGAGGGAGGGTAGGGAAGGGTGGGGATAAAGGGGAGAGGTCAACCAAAGGACTTGTGTGCAAGCATATGAGCCTAACCAGCGGTTAAGGACAACAGGGGGGTGGGGGCATGTGTGGGGAGGGTTGTGGGATGGGAATTGGGGGATGAGGACAAATATGTGATACCTTAATCAATAAAGAAATTAAAAAAAAAAAGTTTAAACAACCATATGGACCCTGAATATTCTCTGGGACAGTCACACAACGGGTCATTTAACATAAACATAAATGGATACACTGTCCAGGTACTCATCTTAAGGTACTATATTTTATCATTGGAAAGCCATGTTTATGAAAGTTATTTTTAATATATATATGTATATACTAGAGGCCCAGTGCATGATTGAATCATGCACGTGTAGCTTCCCCTACACGCTTTTGCTTTTGATCACGGGGAGCTGGGTGCCTGTCCGCTAGTGCACCAGGCCTTTCAGAAGCCTCCAGCGCTGCAGAGGCTTCTGAAAGGCCTGGTGTCTGAGCGGACAGGCATCCAGCTGCCACGCTTTCACTTTCGATCGCTGGTGCTTGAGCGGAAAGGCATCCAGCTGCCACACTTTTGCTTTTGATCGCGGGGAGCTGGGTGCCTGTCCGCTCAGGCACCCAGCTCCCACGCTTTTGATGGTCCATGGCCGCTGAGGGGGGCTACCCTGCTGTTGAGAGGCGCAGGGGGCGGGATTACCACCCCCTGCGCCTCTCAATGGCCGCTGAGGGGGGCTGCCGCGGACACCTGGCTACCCTGCCGTTGACAGGCGCAGCTGGGTGTCTGCGCAGGCCCCCTCAGCGGCCGCGGATTTGGCCTCGATCTGGCCATTGAGAGTCGCAGGGGGCGGGAGTCCCGCCCCCCTCAGTGGCAGCGGATCCGTGCCTCTCAATGGCCGGATAGGCCACCCGAGTCCCGCCCCCCAGCCTCCCACCGCCCAATCGTGGGCGTAGCGGAGTGATGGTAATTTACATTTTACTCTATTATTAGATAGGATTATTTTTGACAGTATTACAGATGTCCCCCATGAAAGTTATTTTTATACTGAGCTTAAATCTATCTCTTTAACCCTTTGCACTCTCTTGCTTTATTCTCGAGCTGCTACCGATGCTAACCGTGTCGAGTCACACTCGACATCTGAGTGCAAAAGGTTAAGCTTCTACCAATGGACAACTCTCTGTCTTATTTCCACACTTTTGCACCCAACATTTCTGTATCCTAGAATGCCTGAGGCCTATCCTTCCTGATGATCCAAGGGTTACTCCTTGCCTGTATTCTTTTTAAAATTTTTTTCATTTTCCCATTTCATAGTGTTTTTCTCAATTATTATAGAACTAGAGGCTTGATGCATGAAGATTCATGCAAGAAAGGGCCTTTCTTCCCCTGGCTGCCGGCACCACCTTCGTTCCGGCCCAGAGCCGCCTTTCTGCCTTTGCTTCGTCCCCGGAGCCACCTTGCCGCCTTCCCACACTGCCCTGAGTCCCAGAGCTGCTGGGGTGGTGCAGAACGCCTGCATCGTCACCATGGCAACGACACACGTGTCCCGCCCCCAGGCACTTGGCACCTGCCTGAGTATGCAAATTAACCCACCATCTTTGTTGGGTTAATTTGCATACTCACTCCTGATTGGCTGGTGGGCATCATGAAGGTATGGTCAATTTGCATCTTTCTCTTTTACTATTGTAGATGTCTTGTATCTAGCTGTTATCTATCTATCATCTCTATCTGGTATGCATATTGAATACAAATATAAATAAATATATTTAGATTCTTTTTTCAGTATACCTTTCCTATGTCCCTGCCTTCACTGTAAATTTGTAGGCCAAGATTATGTCTGAATAGATAACTTAATATTCCATTTCTTCTCTCCTTATTTATCAGTCCTTTAGGTATTTAGTCCTCATTTCTTCATGATTAGTGCATTTAAGTGATTGTAGCAGTCTTCTCAGAATTCAGCATTGTTCCCTCCTACCAGTCTAAATGTTTCTTTAGGCTTCTGATCCAGTTAGTTTGCTCAAAGTTTGCTCTACTCTGGATGCAATCTTAGGAAATTACCCCTTGTTAATGAGTTATCGCAAAGTACCTTAAAGTGTAGTCTTCTTAAGGTTGGTGATTCCAAAGACGGGAAGAAAGGACAGAAATTCCCATAAGCATAATCAAAGTGATGTCAGATGCAATGCTTTTGATTAAACCTCTCCAATGACGACAATCCCTTGAACTACTTCTTCCTTCATGAGTCCTTGAAAAATGCATTATGTTCTTTTGTTGCAAATGTGAATAAAAAATCTGTAGATACATTGGTGTCAGAAGGAATCTGATATTCTCAGAGGGAGACCTATAGGGAACAATTTGGAATTTTTGCATTTTTAATATGTATGTGCATATTTATTTATTTATTTTTAAATTTATCTTTATTGTTGAAAGTACTAGTATTACAGATGTCCCCCACTTCCCCCCATTGACCCCCTCCACCCCACACCTGCCTATTTTAATTAATTTTATTGGGGTAATATTGGTTGATAATGCCTGCTTTAAAATCATTTTCAGACAATTTCAATATCTCTTATCTCAGTTTTAGAGTTAGTTAATTCTTTTCTTATTCAAGTAGTGTTTTCATTGTTTTGTATGACTAGTGATTTACAGTTGTATTCTGGACATTTTGTGTATAATGTTAGAAGACTCTTGATCCCATTTAAATCTTCCATTTCAACACAGTCACTCTATTTAGGTTTTTGCGTAAGTCCTTGCCTACTTTTGTGAGCTGCAATTCCAGTGATAAATTACATTTTAGAGCCTTGAAATTCTATTCTGATTGGCTGTATACTTATGGCTCCACTAGAACACTTGCTAAATTCCTGCATGTGCTGCATAGGCTTCCCAGTGTCCTTGAAATGAGGTTCCTGAAACTCTGGGCTTTTGTTGCTGCTGCTTTGCAGAATCAGTGTCTCCAAGGACCTCGATGTGCTGTTGCTGGTGTAGCAGATTGGGATGCCACTAACTTGGGTGGGGAATGGTGGATGGGTCCCTGACTGGCCCTGCTGATACTCTTACTGTGGAAGATATGACTGCTGATGCTCTGGTACAGGAAACGGCCCCTGATGTTGCTGCTTGCATGGTGGATTAAGCTCTCACTTATTTGGATATGCTATGTGAGATGGGTCCTCTCCTGTGCCCCATGGTTGCGACTACTGACAAAGATCTGGCCATTATTTCTCTGGGTGTTGGATAGGGATCTCCTGAAACTCCCACCAAAGCAAAACAGGCCACCTGACTCACTGCACAGTAGCCACTGCTGTTATTGCTACTCCTGTGGTTGTTTGGGCTTGTGGCTGCTCCAGGCATAAAGTTGTCAGTTTAATAATGTTGAACCTTGCTGCTCCTGCTGCTTTTCTGTGGATTTGGTCAATACAGTCTTGGGTGTTAGGCAGGGGTAGCACTGATGCTGCTGCTATAGTCCATTGGGCTATATGCTATCCTGAGTATAGGTAATATCGATGGATCTCTCCATTAGGTCTCTGCTGAGCTGCCTGCTTTAGGTACTTTGGCCGTAGATGAGGCTTTTCTTATTTTCTTTTGTGTGTGTGTTTTTTAAATGCCCATTGGAGGGTCCAGAATATCCACCCACCCTGGAGCCCAATCTGGAATATATGGGAGGAAAAAAAGGAAAACCCAGGGGACTCGCTGTCACGTGATTTCTCAAGTCCTGAGCTTTTTAGACAGTCTGCCTTTTTCTTTCCATCATTCAGGGTCATTTTATCAATTTCTATTAAATTATTTTCACAGTCCAGTTATATTGAGAGAAGAAGAGCAGGGAAAGTGAATCTATGCCATCTTTTTTCAGGAACTGAAATTTCTGCCTTTTTATGATGTTTAATAATAATGAGGGAATGAGGGCTTAATTATTTTATAAAGTGTATGATGCTACCCTATTGGGAACCATATTGGAGCAAGATATTAAAAGTAAATATCTGCACTCTTTCATTCTTTTCTCCCTTCAAATTTAATAGTATAATTGTGAAGAGGATTAGATATTTGTTTGATTATTATTTCTTCCTAATGAAGTATCAATTATCAGCAATGAGGAACCATACTTACTGTGTTTATTAGCTTCCTTTCAAAGAGCTATACATCAATTACTTTTACTGTAACAAAATGAGGCATTTCTTTTAATATTCTGAAATATTCTCCTACTTTTATTGCAGATAGCTTTATGATGTTTCCATTCTAGATTTTAATATTAAATGATGCAGAAGGATAGCACATGATAGTTGGGAAATTCTAGAAAAATGTCAGTTAACATAGGGTGAACAATTAAATCAAAGAATAATGTGTTTTTGACCCACTGAGTTTCTAATAAATTTTTCCTACCATTTTGACTGACATGGGAAGATAGAGGATTTAATTAAGCATAATATTTTTTGAAAGGTCATTGTTTCAGTAAACTTTCATTTTTTTTTTTTTTTGAGAGAGTGAAAGGGAGGCAGGGAGATAGAGGCAGAAACACTCTATTTTATTGTTTGCCTCCAGCAAGCCTCCTCCACCAGGGCCAGAGCCTGCAACAGAGGTACGTGCCCTGGGGGTACATGCCTTTGACCAGAATCGAACCCAGAACCCTTCAGTCCTCGTGCCAAGGCTCTTTCCACTGAGCCAAACCGGCTAGGGCTGTAAGCTTTCATCTTAACCCCAGACTTCCTTACCACTTGTGACACAATAAGATGGATATATATATATTTGGTCTTTTTTTCAGTTGCTAGCACATAGCTTCTAAAACCCTTGGAATATCCTGTTAAAAGAAGTGGTAGGCGTGCCTTTTGTTATTTATAACAAGCCACTTTCAAACATACCTGAGTTTATGCTAATAAAGAGGCTCTTGGTAGCCCTGCATTCTTAGATAGCCTCAAGGTGGGAGCTGGTTGCCACAGGGACAACCTTATGATTAGAGGTTTGGAACTTTCCACCTTACCCTTCAGCCCCTGAATTCCAGGGAGTGGGGAAAAGACTAATGATTGAGTTTAAGCCCTGGCAGTTTGGCTCAATGGATAGAGCGTCACCCTGAAGACCAAAGAGTCCCGGGTTCAATTCTGGTCAAGGGCAGGTACCTTGGTTGAAGGCTCCTCCCTGGCCCTGGCCCTGGCCCTGGCCCTGGCCCAGGCCCTCATCAGGGCTCATGCAGGAGGCAGCCAATGGATGTGATTGTCCCATATCGATGTTTCTCTCTGTCTTTCCCTCTCTCTTCCACTCTCCCTAAAAATCAATGGAAAAATATCCTCTGGCAAGGATTTAAAAAAAAAAATGTTTTAATTTAAAAAATTGAGTTCAAATACCAATGGTCAATGATTCATCAATCATACCTATGTGATGGAACTGCCATCAAAACCCCTAAATGGTCAGATTTAGAGAGCTTCCAGGTTAGTAAACACTTCCATGTACCTGGAGGGTGGTACACCCCAACTCCAAGGTAATAGGAGCTCCTGCACTCAGGACCCTTCTGGACTTATTAATCTGGCTATTCATTTGTATTCTTTATAATATCTTTTATAAACTGGTAAAGTTCTGTGAGTCATTCTACCACATTGTTGAACCTGAGGAGAGAATTGTGAGAACCCCTTGAATTTACAGCTCAGAGGTACAGGTGGCAACCTGAGATGTGCAACTTGGACCTGAATTTGGGGCAGTCTTGTGGGACTGAGTCGATAGCCTGTGGGTCTGTGCTAACTCCAGATAATTATCATCACAATTAAATTGAATCTTAACACATCCAGTTGGTGTTCAGAGAGTGGAGAATTAATTGCTGTGGGGAGAAACAAACATCCTTTGGTGTCAGAGTGTTGCTGGAAAACACTATGGACCACAGCCCCTGTTGTTTCCCTCAAGTAGATGAAATTCAATAACTGCAGCTGCTGAAATACAGTGGAATGGTAAGAAATGCTGAATAACTAGTTTTTAATTTATCTTGGCTTTTTTGAATAGTATATACTCTTTTCTGACCCAAAGACTTCTTAGTCAAAAATAAATGGTGCACATTTCATCCGGAACTTATATTCTGGAGAAAATATATTCTAGGCTATGTTGTAAATAGACTTCCTCTTATATGAAAAGGATTGTGTCTTATGACTTTCTGTGTTCCAAGCATTTAACCCACTGCCCTACCACTACACAATGCTCAATAAATGTTTGCTCTTGATGATATTGATGAAATAATCATTCCCACAAAGGGCACCCTGTACCCTCTGAAATGGAGCAAATATATCACTACCTTGGACTCTTTGCAGGAAGAATGTTTTTTAAATAACAAGCACAAATAGGAGCTACCTGAGTGTGTGCTAACCTTTACCATGAAAACAGATTAAAATTCTCTGGAGTGCAATGAGTCCCTGTAAGGCTGTTCCACTTATTACAAATTTCCTTCATTTATCTCATTACCTTAAATGACATTTAACATCTTGCACAGTTGGAATAATTTTATCTAAATCACATTATCTTTCTTATGAATGATGATGGTTCTAGAGAAGGATGAAAGCTCAGTTACAACGAGCACATTTTGTTAAATGGGCATTATATTGCCAAAAATGTTGCAAATAATAATTTAAAGATATCGTTTTTATCCATTTTGTACTATCTTTTTTTCCTGGCTCTTTTCAGCCAGTTACCTCCAAAACTGTGTACCTGATTTTCCATATGAGTACCTTGACTCTCCTATTATCCTTTTTTTTACCTGATTTGATAGCCTTATCTATTATCTGAGCTGGTGAGGTCTAAGGTGGGCTATAAAAGATGCAGCAAACTTGAGGTATGCTCTGGAAATATGTCTAGTCCTTATCATTGTCACTGGTATTGGCTCTTGTCAGACTAGCTCCATTGTATTACACTCTGGATGCTATATTGTGGTTTTAATAACCATGTAATTGGTTGTTTGTTTTAACATTCTCTTTGAATGAATACCCAATTTTCTACATTTCTGATTGTAGTTGGTTAACCAGATTTCTTGACGGGACCCTGGTTGTACCAAGATACTGATCAATTACAGCGGCTACTTTTCTAAAAATTGTTTGAAGGACACATGATTTCTCTGGATGAGCCAGCCTTAGTTCCTGAGCTGCCTAGAGCTCTACTTTATGCTCTGGAGCTTTCCCAGTATTTTATTGCCTCAGTTTCATTAAACTCAGATCCTTTGTATGCAGCCAAAGAATGATAATGTCTCCAAAACCTAATACAACAAAATAAAAAACATCTATTAATATCCTATAGATTTAGCCTAGGGACTATGGAGTACTTTGTCTCCCTGTGATGGTTAATGTTACGTGTCAATTTGACTAGGCCACTGAAACCAGATATTAGGTCAAACATTGTTGTAGCCTTCTCATAAAGATATTTTTAAAATGTGCTTCAGTTGTTAATCAGTAGAATTTGAGTAAAACCCTTTCTAATGTAGGTGGGCCCAATTCAATCAATTGAAATCCTTAGTAAATAAAGATCTCCTCCAAAGAAGACGGGATTCTGTCACAGACTGACTGCAGACTCAAACTGCAACTCTTCTCTAGGTGTTCAGGCATCTACCCTATCCTGCAAATTTTGAACTTGCCAACCTCCACAAACATGTGAGCCAATTCCTTGAAATCTCTCCTCTCCCCCTTCCTCTCCCTCTCCCTCTCCCTCTCCCGCCCCAACTGCCCTCCCTCTCCCTCTCCCTCTCCCTCTCCCTCTCCCTCTCCCTCTCCCTCTCCCTCTCCCTCTCCCTCTCCCACTCCCTCATCCACTCTTCTCTCTCTCTCTCTCTCTCTCTCTATATATATATATATAAATATATATATATAAATATATATATATATATATATATATATATATAGACACACACACACTGAGTGGGCAGATTATTATGATCTCTGAACTGAATGCATATAATATGGCCACTCAGTGTGTGTGTCTGTGTGTGTGTGTCTATATATATATATATATATATATATATATATATATATATATATATATTAGAGGCCCAGTGCATGAATTCGTGCATGGGTGGGGTCTGGCATGCCTGGCCAGCAGGAGGGGCATGGGCGGTTGGCCGGCCTGCCTGCTGGTCAAACTCCTGGTCGAGGGGACAATTTGCATATTAGCCTTTTATTATATAGGATATAAACTGAGTGGCCAGATTATTATGTGTTCAGAGATCATAATAATGTGGCCATTCAGTGTGTGTGTGTGTGTGTGTGTGTGTGTGTGTGTGTGTGTATGTGAATATATATATATATGGCTAAGTGACTGACCATACATACATCTGACCATCCGGCCAATACTTATGACGCACAATGGCAATTTAAAAATAAACATTGACTTGTACATGCGCTGTAATTCGAAGACAGTTTCCCGTGATGACAGCATTTGCGATGACTATTAATAAATCACAAGGACAAACTCTAGACAGAGTAGGAATATTCCTACCTGAATCTGTTTTTGGACATGGTCAGTTATATGTTGCTTTCTCTCGAGTTTGAAGAGTATGTGATGTTAAAGTTGTAAATACTTCATCACAAGGGAAATTAGTCAGGCACTCTGAAAGTGTTTTTACACTTAATGTGGTATACAGGGAGATATTAGTAAGTTTAATCAATTTATCAGTAATTGTTTTTATCAAATGTTTTTATATCATGTTTTTGTTTTTATATCATGTCTTTGTTGTTGTCATATCATGTTGTTATTGTTTATTTATTAATCAACTAGAGGCCTGGTGCACAAAATTCGTGCACTAGGGGTCGGGGTGTCCCTCAGCCCAGCCTGCACCCTCTCCAATCTGGGACCCATCGGGGAATCGGGCCTAAACTGGCAGTCGGACACCCCTCTCACAATCCAGGACTGCTGGCTCCTAACCACTCGCCTTCCTCCCTGCCTGATTGCCCCTAACCGATTCTGCCTGCCAGCCTGATCACCCCCAACTGCCCTCCCCTGCTGGACTGATGGCCCTCTACTGCCCTCCCCTGCAGGCCTGGTTGCCCCCAATTGCCCTCCCCTGCTGGCCTGATCTCACCCCCAACTGCCCTCCCCTGCCCACCTGGTCGCCCCCAACTGCCCTCCTCTGCTGCCAATTTGGTTCTGATTTGTCAGTTTCTATGCCAGTCAGCTTCAAAAGCTCCGCATCCTAGGCAGCCATTGGCTCCTCACAGTTGACCCAGATTTGGTTCTGATTGGTCAGTTTTTATGCCAGTCAGCATCAAAAGCTCCGCCTCCTAGGCAGCCATTGGCTCCTCACAGTTGACCCAGATTTGGTTCTGTTTGGTCGGTTTCTATGCCAGTCAGCATCTCTGGGCCTATCAAGGGGGCCTGATCAGAAAGGTGGGGCTGATCAGCAGCCTCGGTGGAGGCCTGGAGAGAAATGGAGGCGTGGCTGCTGGCCAGGCCTGGAGAGAGAGAGGCAAGTGCTGATCAACAGTTGCCATAGAGGCTATGGATCAGACCCTGCTTCTCTCTTCAGGCCTCTCTCTGGGCCTGATTTGCAGCCCCCTGAGCAGTTATTGCAGGGTTGCCACGGCAACCCAGTGCTGACTGCAGGACTGACTTCCAGTTGGTCAAGCTTCCAGTTGTGACGGAACCAGGGTTTTTATATATTGGGATTTATGTATTATTTTCATATACATTTTACTAATATATATTTTTTTAATCTCTGACATTTCTATTCTAGAGAAACTAGAGGCACGGTGCACAGAAATTCATGCATGGGGGGTCCCCTCAGCCTGGCCTGCCCCTTCTCACAGTCTGGGAGCCCTCAGGGGATTTCCTACTGATGGCTACAGTTTGGCCTGCCTCCCTCTGCAGGAGTCGACAGGGCTTATCAGGGGAAGGTGCTGACCCCATCACTGTGCTGCTGCTGCCACTGCCGGCCTGCCAGGCCTCCTCAGCCCTCCTTGGCCCTTGCAGCCACTGTGGCTTTGTCTAGAAGGATGTCCAGAAGACGTCAGGTCTATCTGGTCTAATTAGCATATTACCCTTTTATTAGTATATATGGTGAATAGCGATGATATTAAAATATTTGTTCTAATTAATTTTCTTTTAATGTGCACAAATCCATGTACCTGGCCACTAATATATAAATATACATATTATTTATATATTAGTGGCCCTGCACACAAATCCATGCATGAGTAGCTCGCTGCCACTTGCCTCAGCTGGCTGCCCCACCCACCGCTGGTCGTAGCTCTCTGTGGCTCATAGCTCGTTGCCCTGCGCTCCTGTAGCTCTCCACTGCTCATAGCTCACTGCCCCGCCCTCCTATAGCTATCTGCCACAGGTAGCTCGCTGCCCAGCCCTCCTGCTGATGGGTCACTACTGATGGCATCCCAACCATTTTGCACATTACCCTATTATAAATATAGATATATGCTATTTGTTGTGTTTCTTTTGAGTAACCTAATTATATACTCTATAATAACCAGTAGGGATTAAACCTTCTGAAATAATTGCTGAATTGTTGAGAAGAAAGAAATCACACATACTCCCCCTTCCATTTTGATACCTCCAATGAAAATGAAACTATTTTGAAAGTATACTATGTACCACCTTGCTTTTGCAGCATCAATCTTATGAGATAAGGTAGTAACATCCCACTTTACAGATGTATAAAGTAAAGCTTATGGAGTTAAATTATTTTGTTCAATATCACCCATCCACAGAGTAGTGGAGTCACCCTATCAGTGCCATGCTATATTTTCCATCTCCCTCAGGCACAGACTTGTGAGGTCCATGTACCACAGGCAGTTCTGTCTCCTAAACTATGCTCAGCTCTTCTGAGTTATCCTTTTGGTAGTTTTCCATGCCTTGTCTATGGATCATCATAGAATACTGGGTGACTAAGATCCTCTGAGACTTGAATAATTTGTAGGATTTACTCAGATCAGGTAGCAGAGAGGCCATGGAAATGACACACATACATAAAAACAGTAGAAACACCAGAGAAGGTTGCCATCACTGGAGTATAGATAATAAGGTGACAAGTGTCATGAGAAGAGTATATAATTTTAATTGAAAGAGGTAAGTCATGTGGTCATTTCAAGAAATGTTATATCTAATTTGGGAGATACTTAGAGTCAAGGGTCTTTTATTGATGTTTTTTTTCTTATCACATTTTGGTGGCAATTTTTTATTGGGCCTATGAAAACAGACAGCTCTATTTAAAATTTCATTCCCCAAAGAAATTTTGAAGACCTTTACACTAAGTAACACTTTTCTTTGAGGGCATGTATTTTTCTTCATCTGTAAGTGGTATTATTATATATCTTAGAGGGTGGGTGGGGGGAATCCTGGAGGGTGCTTTTGAGCTTGACTTCCTTGAAAATATCTGGGTGCTAGTGATAGGGTGTACTTTTGAAGGAAACAACAAATGTGGATTTTTTTGTACATATTTTAAACCTCATTTAGAATCTGGATGCAATTTGAGCTGATGTCAAGGATGCATGAAATTAAATTTGGGAAAACTCATCTTTAAGAAATACCAATTTCTTCCTCCATCAGGTAGTTAGATGCTGGGTAGGCATTAAAACTGGCCATTTTCCCATGGAAGTTAATGGAGTTAATGAAACTGGTTAAGAGCTTTTTCTTAATCCTGGACAATAAATATGTACTTATGATTTAAGGGACTGAAGTTGGATTCAAGGAGCTTATGAAAAGGAAAGGGTAAGATCTGTAGGATGGAGAAGCATCTAGTGGTAGTTTGCTACTTTCTGACTCAGGGGCAAAAGCCAGATTTTTAAGTGTGTCTGCAAAAGTCATCCTCAGAGAAAGTATGTTTTCAACAGAATGCTAAAGCATATTGTTGAAAAGCATATTTTAAAATAGTATACTCAACTAGGTATTTTAATTTAAAAGATTAGAGAACCATATGGTATATTTTGGGAATAACTTGAAGTTTAAATGTTCATGTTTTCAAATCAGGATATATTTTATTATTGAATTAGAGAATATTCCATTTTTAAATATGCACTAAAGTAGTTTTCATATGTATATTATTGACACAAGTAATACTAATGTGATATATTTAAAAATTTTATTAGAGGAAGATTATTTTCCCACATTATAAATGTATTGTAATATGAGTTATAAAATTGAACAAACATCACCAGTACTCCTTAGTATATTTTAAAATATGGGTTGTTCTATGCAGTGGTGATTTTCTACAAAAGGTAATAACATTTACTTTTTCCTGTATTGCAAAGTTTCTAAATTCTAAACCAGATAGTCCTTTAATCAAAGAGTCTTTGCATTATACAATTATGCTTTTTCAAATTGCTTGCTCATCTCTTGCCATTTGACCATTTCAGCAACACTAGGAAATAATTAGAACTGATGTAGTTGATCACATAAGAGGAAATTGAGATTTAGGGAGCTAACAAGACCTAACTAAGATTACATGGATAATTGGTTGCAGAGGGACGATTAGCCCTTGGAATTTCTAGCTCTCAATTCAGTGTTTTTTATATTATTCTGTGTGGTCTCTTCTTTAAACTGTTATAATCAGATCACTTATTTCAACATGAATATTTTTCCATAACCCAAGAGTTCAGCTGGATAAATATGAGCATATAGCATGGTGCCTTTGTTAATCTTCTGACAAATGGCCCAAGTAAGATATAGTTCAAAAAGTATAAAATAAAGAGATTGGTAAAGATAGATGATACAAATACTAAAAATAGAAGTTAGGTTTGGCAATATCAATATAATAAAAATAAGCTAGCTAGTGTCGCTCAGTGGTTGAGCATTGGCCTATGAACCAGGAGGTCATAGTTCGATTCCCAGTCAGAGCACTTGCATGGCTTGTGGTCTCAATCCCTAGTAGATGGTGTGCAAAAGGCAGCTGATCAATGATTTTCTCTCATCATTGATATTTCTATCTCTCTCCCCCTCTCTCCCTTCTTCTCTCTGAAATGAAAACATATATATATATATACCAATTGCCTTACATATTTACATTTTTAAATGTGGTAAGAACACTTAAGATCTATTGTTATAGCAAATTTCAAGTATACACACAGTTTTATTATCTATAGTCATCATGCTGTACATTAGATCCCTAGGACTTGTTCTTCTTATCTGAAAGTTTGTGCACTTGGACCAACTTTGCTCCATTTTTCCACCACCAAGGCCTTAGTAATCATTGTTCTATTCTATCTTAAGTTCTTTTATGTAGAAAATTTTATTTCAAAAACATTGATATTTAAGGACATCTTGGCTGGATGTAAATTCTTGATTCACACTTACTTTGTTAAATAATTTAATATTTTGAATAAAATTTATAGTAGTTTTTAGATTTACAACAAAATCATAAAAGTAGTACTGTATAGAGTTCTGATAGACTCCATGCCCGGTTTCCTGTGTTATTATGTCTTTATGTAGTATGCCATATTTATCATGATTAATGAACTTGATATTGCTACATTCTTTCTAAAAGGAGTTCATACCTTATTTAGATTTTCTTTAAATCCTCACCGAGGGTATTTTTCCATTGGTTTTTAGGGAGAGTGGAAGAGAGAGTGGGAAAGGCAGAGAGAAACATTGATGTGAGAGAGACACATCCATTGGTTGCCTCCTGCACGTGCCCTGACCAGGGCTCGGGCTGGGGAGGAGCCTGCAACCAAGGTACATGCCCTTAACCAGAATTGCAACCAGACGAAACCCTTTGGTCTGCAGGCCGACGCTCTATCCACTGAGCAAAACCGGCCAGGGCTATTTAGATTGTCTTGATTTTTACTTAATGCCCTTTCTGTATTCCAGGATCACATCCAGGATACCACATTACATTTAGTTTTCATGTGTCTTTAGGCTCCTCTTGGTTATGACAGTTTCTTAAACTTTCCTTGTTTTGGATGATAGTTTTGCAGAGTATTGGGCAGGGATTTTGTAGAATGTTTCCCAATTGGGATGTGTCTGATGTTTTTCTTGTGGTTAGACTGGGGCTATAAGTTTTTGGGAAGAAGGCTGTAGAGGTAAAATGCCATTCTCATCACATCACATTAAAGTACATTTTATAACTTATATAACTCTGATATTAACCTCGGTCACCTAATAGAATTAGTTTTTGTCATGTTTCTCCACTGGAAAGTAGTCAGTATGTACAGTCCACACTCAGGAGGGGATATTATGGTCCCCCTCCAAGTTCATGTGATTCACCTATTTTACCTTCCCCACTCCAAACCCATGACAAACACTGATCATTTACTATCTCTAGAATTTTGCCTTCTCCAGAATGTCATATAAATGGAATCATACAGTATATAGCCTTTAAAAGATTGACTTCTTTTAGTACTTAGGTATGCACACTTAAAATTTATCTTTATCTTTGTATAATTTCATATTTCATTTCTTTTTATTGCTGAATAGTATTCTATTATGTGGACGTAGCTGTTTGTTATCCATTCATTTATATAAGGACATCTAGGTTGTTATCTTTATTCATTTGAATAAAGCTTGCTATAAACATTTGTGTGTAGGTTTTGTGTAGACATAAGTTTTCAAATCAGTTAAAACCTAGGATCATGATGGCTAGATTATATGATAAGAAAATGTTATCTTCGTGAGAAATTGCCAAATTGTCTCCCAAAATGGCTGTATCATTCCATTTTGCATTCCAAACAGCAAGGAATAAAATATCCTGTTGTTCTGTTTAAGTTTTTTCGTATCTTTAAGTACTTGTTTTAGTATATTTTATTATTTCTATAGTGTAGACTTATAGTTTTATTCTGCTTCAGGGGTGTTTTTTAGTGCCAGATCATACAGTTGATGAGTGAAATTTCATTTATTGATTTTGTAAATATATATCTACAGATTTTCCTTTCCTCTTGTTCATTTTGATGGCATTGGGGTGATTTACAATACCCCTAGTTTAATGTTCCCCTTTTCGCCAGTCTAGAAAAGTTTAGGTTCTTTAGTAGTATTTTATTTGAGTGCCTTGCTTTGTTTATTTTGATGATAAGGGGGCTTTTGAATATAATGAATCTTTTAAGTTTATCCTGAAATTTTTAGGACTTTAAATTTTCCCTGTTTTTCTTTTTTTCCCCTTCATCATCCAGTTGCTATATAGTGCTTCTTCCTTTCTTTCAGCTTTCATTCTCCCTGAGGAGCTAAGGAATTATCCAACTATCTCTTTAAATTGCATATTGCTCTTTAAATTGTCTCTGGCCCTTTAAATCAGGTTTATTTGAAATTCCCTACCTATAGTCAATCCGATCTGCTGGACACCTTGCCACTGAATTTACATTTAGGGTTGTTTTAAACTTTTAGATGCACATTCCAAATCACACTTAGACCCCTTTACTAGCTTCTCTTCTTACAGCTTTTCTCAGTCTGCATTTGCTTCTCAAAAAGCCCTGTAGCAGGTCAGAGGGTTGGGGTCCTGAGTGTGACTGTGTGCTAGGAATTGTCGATTCGCACCTCCCCTCCCCACTTAAAGCCATTCTGTAGTTTGAGTATTCTGGGTCTTGAAGCAATGCTGAAGTATAATTTTGGTGTAAAATATTCATAGTTTATGACATCGTTTCACATAATTTGGGAAGGAAATTTTGGGAGTTGATAACTACACATTCTGTTCAGTACCTGGAAGTTCAGCTCTGTTTCTCTCATTTTTTTAGTGTTCATTGCAGAATACTGAATTTTTCAGAGACAATTATAAGTATTATAGTATATTAGTTATAAGTGGAAGCCTTGGGCTCAGGCCTGAATTATAGTTTTAGCTTTTCTACTTTTATTTGGAAAGTTATTAAACCTGTTTGAATCTATTTTGTGAGGAATAAATAAGAAAATAATATAAGTGCCCAGTGTAAAGTATTCCATATGTAGAAGTTTATTGACTATCAAAACTTAATGGAAACATCAATGTAAAAGTTATATTTGGTTTGCATTTCTTTATTTTTGGATTATTTCCACATTAAAAATTTCACACACAAGTTCCATTTAGTAAGTCCAGCCATTTCTACATTTTTATGTTAGAGTCTAACTTGCATGTTGCATTGTGGAGAGAAAACATTGCAGATTTGTGAACCATAGGACACTTTGTATTTAATTTCAGAGACCAACCCATGGACATAGACAACAGGGTGGTGAGGGCCTGGGTGGGGTGAAGGGGTAGATCACAAGAGGTTAATGCAGAGGTGGGGGGAAGGGGGCATATATAATACTTTCAACAATAAAGATAAAAAAAGACAAAATAATAGTAATAACCAGACTTTGCCATAAAAAGTCAATTCTGTCAAAATCAAGTTTCTTCTATTAGCTGCTTAACCGGAAAAATGGGGACATTAATGAGATAAGTTTTTAAATTATTTTTCCATTCTATGACTTTGAGTCAACATTGACAGAACATTTGATAACAGAAAATTTTAGAATATTTTTATATGATTACTGTTCTGTTAATGACGTGATATAATTTTTACTAAGTGCTCATTTAGTAATTTCTCATGCATGGATAAATTTATTCCTACATTTTAAAATTTTAGAGCATATTTGGAATTATTATCATTTGCTCTACTGCTTTTATTTCAATTATGCTTTTATTCATGTAGTAAGGTAGTAAGTAAAGAATGTCCTAGTTCCACAATTTTGCTTTTAGTTCACTAATAATTTATTCATTAAAATATTTTTTCACAAATCCAAGCTTTGTAAGTATACGACAGAACTTTGAATTCACCTAATGGTGATTTCATAAATATTTATCTTGAGCAAAATTATACAGGTACAGTTGGATAATTTCTAAGTAGAAGGCTACATAAGAAAAAATTAAAAATAAACTTTTAGTCAACATTTTTCTTCAAATTTACATGAGTTGATCATTCCAAATAGATTTGAAATGAAAAATTCCTGATCTTTTTGTAATTTAAATGTTATGAATGATGGTTTTTCCAGGCCACGTAAAGCATATTTTTCTGGGTATGCAAGCTACTTCATAATATAGAATTTCATGAGAAAACCAATACTTAGTTTCTGAGAAGAAAAATACAAATATTAACATTTGCCTGTACTTGCACAAATGTATTAAATTATGAACCAAAACATCAAAGTATTATGTGGCATAGTTCACCATCAGGTTTGACTGACATATCTGCTATGTTTCATATTAATAAACTGGTATTCATAAATGCTCATGAACATAAGTTAAGACTTTATAAAATATCCCATGGAGGCATAACAAAGTACTCAGATGTGATGTGTTTTTTGAATGCAGCAGAAAGAAGATAATTCCATAGGCTCTTGCTAAGTAACTTGCTAAGTCATGGCATTGAAAGGCAACTTGACAAAATTGTGATGAGATTAATGCTGTTCTGGTATTATTAATAGCTTCCCCTTTTTTACACATCTTTCAAATCATGCTGTCTATGACCTCATGGTACCGGCTTTGGGCCAAGGTTCTACATTAAGCTAACCTTCCACAGGAGAATCTCATAAAAGAGCCTGAATAAGGCATCTTTTAAATGAATGCATGTTTAATAATTAGAGTACAACCTCATTGGCAGGCCCAATGGTTCAAAGTGTGGGCTGGTAGATATGGTCCACAGAAGGAAGTTGCAATTAATTTTCTCTTAGGTAGTAGCTTGTTGTAACTGTTTGAGTGCCTGCACTTTCAAAGTTGTATTTTATTTCAAATAACTAGCGCTGTTTAAATTAAAGGTCTGGTCTGATTTGCTTCTAGGCTTTCCCTATTTCCCTTTAACAATGCAAAATGTGAAGAAGAAAAACATCTATGCAATGGAGAGCAGGTTTGGGGGAGCTGCTGTCAGGTAGAATGAAAAGTCAAAACCTAATTTTAGAACTTTAGTAGAGACTAACAGAACATTTAAACATATGTTTATTTTTTTAAAAAGATCCATTAATAAGAATTCTGCTTTATTTTGTTTCCCCAAAGAAAACATTTTCTCTCTTAAGTTGGGGAAACTATGTAAGCACTTGCAATATTTAGCAAAATCTATGACACTAGCTGTCTCTAATAGAACTACTGCACAAAAGCAGAAATATGCTTATTAAATATACCTGAAAATCATATCATTAGCATGGATAGTTCATGAATGAATTACTGCATCCAAAGAAAAATAAAACCCTTTCTGAAAGCAATTTATAATGTGCTAAATTTTGTTGGGGTTCATTAACAAGATATATACCAATTTCAATTCATCAGCTACTTTAAAGTCCCATGGATGCAGTTCAGGTTTTGTCCTTTTATCAGCGTCTTGCTCTATCATGAGATAGCAAAACAATCTGCATTTTTTTTTTTGGTAGTCTAAACTTGTAGTTTATGGGAAAGCTGAATGTACGTTGTACAATGCCAACTTTTTTAGGTAATCATATGCTATGTATAGACTAGAAGCTGGCTAGCACTGGTTACACTTTTCATTTTATTTGCTTTATATTTGCCATCACCTGAACATTGAAGAAATTTTTAAGTCTTTTTTAAAAAATATTTTATTGATTTTTTTATAGAGAGGAAGGGAGAGGGATAGAGAGAAACATCGATGAGAGAGAAACATCTATCAGCTGCCTCCTACACACCCCCTACTGGGGATGTGCCCACAACCAAGGTACATGCCCTTGACCAGAATCCAACCTGGGACCCTTCAGTCCACAGGCTAATGCTCTATCTACTGAGCCAAACCAGTTAGGATGAAGAAATTTTTAAAAATATTACCCAAGGTAAAAGCCAATTCTTTTTAGGATATCTCTGAATGCCTTCATAGCTTAACCCAAGCAATGGAATTCTCTAAATCTTGACTCAAATGTCTTATCTAATAAAAGGTTAATATGCAAATTAACCATCACTCCGTCACAGAGATGGCAGCACCCATAGCCACAAGATGGTGGTGCCCAGTCGTGTCAGCCCTGCTGGAGTCCCCCAATCCCGGGGGGGTGGCTGCTGAGAGTGGGCAGCATAAGCCACCTGGTGGAATGCTTGCTTCGTCACCCCGGCGACAAGGCAAGCATTTTGCGCCAGGCTGCAGATGGGCCTCTGGGCTGCGGAGAGCCTCTGGTCAGTGGGCGCTGAGTGGCCAGGCCCCGCAGAGAGCTACTGGTGCATGGGTTCATGCGCAAGGCTACTAGTTCACTAATAATTGATGTGAATATAACAAAAATATATTTGAAAATTAATAAAGAGTAAAGTACATCTCCTAATTATTTCCACTATGTAAAGATTTGAACATATGAAGTAGCACGTCCTTATTGGGTTCAATGCCTAAAATAAGTTTTGATGCAGAAAATCTTATTTTGGAGTCCATGGATCCTGGGTTCTTGTTAAATTAAACTGCTATGTGAATTGGCTAGGGAAAATTACATCTATATTTTCCCTATTCTCTAACTAAAAATTAGCATTTTCTTTGATTTTGAAAGTAGGCAGCCTACCACTTTAATGTCAGCAATACACAGCACAGATAATTTCATAAAAGTTGTAATTATATTGAAATAAAATTTAAGCTCATTTTGCTTCAATATTATGATCATTGTAGACTTGATGCTAATTTTAATCAAATGTGTTTAATAGAAACAAATATATTTCTGTATTATAAAAATCCTATATAATAAAACCCTAATATGCAAATTGACTGAACGGTGGAACGACTGGTCGCTATGATGCGCACTGACCATCAGGGGGCAGACATTCAAAGCAGGAGCTGCCCCCTGGTGGTCAGTGTTCTCCCACAGGGGGAGCACTGCTCATCCAGAAGCCGGGTTCATGACTGGTGAGCACAGTGGCAATGGCAGGAGCCTCTCCTGCCTCCGCTGCAGGAAGGCAGGAAGGAGTGAGAGGTCCTGGACTGCGAGAGCCCTGGACTGCAAGAGGGATGTCTGACTCCCAGGGGAATTGGGCCTAAGCCAGCAGGCGGACATCCCCTGAGGGGCCTTGGACTGTGAGAGGGTATAGGCCGGCCTGAGGGCCCCCCCCCATGCATGAATCCATGCACCAGGCCTCTAGTTTAATTATATTTTGATAGTTGTATTTCATTATAACTTTTTTATTTGTACATGGTATATTCAAAGTACCTACTTTATGTGGTTATTCTAAGGATAAATAAGTAAATGTGTATTTTAAATGATTATAATAGTATCTGACACAGTATATGCAATTGTTACCTGCTTTGAGATGTTTCATAATCTACTAGATATACAGAGCATGCTTCTATGAAACAGCCTTGTAAGACAGAATGTAATATGTGGCAAAATGAATAGTAGAGTGATAATTATTTTAGGAATCCAAAGAAAGGGAGAAATTAGTGTTGTCTAATATTCTTCTAGGATGGCTTCATAGATGAAGGAGATTGGCGTTAGCTGTGTTCCACAGAGATCCCATTCTCAAACTGCTAAAGGTTGCTTGATCACAGTGAATGCACGCATCATTGAGTGAATATAAGCAAAGATTCTGGTGCATATTTTAGGAACACTGTGAGGAGTCTTGAGATAGTACAGAAGAATGAAAGACTGCCTATGTGATTATTGCTGTTGTTATCATGGAGACTTGATATTGCTGTACAGGAAAACAGGAAAGGTGTGGCAGGGCATGGAAAGAATGGGTTCCTGAATCATCTGGGAATGGTTTTAAATCCTGCCTCTGCAGCAAATAATTATTACTGCTTATTTTGTACCAGGTACTAAGCTAGGTTCTGAAGATAAGGCAAATAAGATACTTAAAGCCTCATAGAATTTGAAGTCTCTAAAATGAGAAAATTATACCTACCTTGTAGGTTTGTGTTAAACATTAGGGATTTTGAGGAGGAACCAAGATGGCGGCAAAGGTAAACAACTAAACTGCCGCCTCACACAACAATTTCAAAACTACAACTAAAAGAGAAAACTTCTACCACCCTGAACCATGGGTAAGCTGGCTGAATGGAAGTTTTACAACTAAGAAGGAAAGAGAAGGGAGCACAAATGCTGAAAAGCTGAGGTACAGAGGCGCGCAAATTGGGCTGGGGGCGGGCGACTGGGCGCGTGGCTTTTTTTCAACCCGAAGAAAGACAAGCTTCCAATCACTATGAAATCCAGTTTCTGGGGACACGCGGGGGACCCAGACGCCTATGGGTAGAAGCTGGACTCTCAGCAATCAAATCAGAAAGTGAGAGTGACTTATTTGCAGAGGTGCGCCCAGCAATCATTGTTTACTGCGCTGGAATGCAGGATGCAGGGACTTGGAAACGCGGAAAGGCAGAGAAGGCTGCTGGCAGCCATTGCCATTTGCCACGCCCTAGCCTAGTGACGCCCTGAGACCCCACCTCACCCCGCCCTGAGACCCCGCCCCGCACATTCTACAAACCCACCCAGGCTCCACACAGCAGCTTTTGCATATAAATGGCCTGTTCTGTGGAAGCTTAACCAAATAAACTGCAGCTCCAGTCAGACTGCTCCAAAACCGCCAAAACCCAAGCAAAAAAGAGAAAACTCTAGTTCTTGCTGTAGCTCCTGCTGGGTGGCCTCAGACAGTAGCTGACCTGCACCCCATTGGAGATCCAGAAACTAGTGTATCTAGTGGTCAGTGTGAGATGACACCAGATTTCAACCACTCTCATAAGGGACACATTTAGTGCAGACTCAGTGAGCACCAAAGCCCTACTGGAACAAGTCCTGCCCCATAAATATGTCTCCAGCACAGCAATTCTTCTGTTATAGACATAGCGGGTCCTCACAGCCAATTGGCCTGGAGGTCAATTCCTCCCAGTGACACCAACAACAATCAAGACTTAACTACAACAAGGCTGTATACACAGTCTACAAAGGGGTGCACCAAGAGTGTCCACCTCAGGTAACGGGGAGGCTGACCCATTGAACCAATAGAACACCTAGTACACAAAGCTACCCTACCAACTCAGGGAAGCAGCAAAAATGAGGAGACAAGGAAACATCACAAACGAAAGAAATGGAGGAGAATAAACGAATGGATATAGAGTTCAAAACCATGGTTATAAGGTTTTTCAAGAATTTCATGGAAAAGGCCGATAAATTTAATGAGACCCTTGAGGATATGAAAAAGGACCAACTAGAAATTAAACATACACTGAAATAAAAAATATTATACAGAGACCCAACAGCAGAATAGAGGAACACAAGAATCAAGTCAAAGATTTGGAATGCAAAGAGGCAAAGGACACTCCTCCAGAGAAGCAAGAAGAGAAGATAATTCAGAAAGTTGAAGATAGTGTAAGAAGCCTCTGGGACAACTTCAAGTGTACCAACATCAGAAGAAGAGAGAAAGCAAGACACTGAAAACCTATTTGAAGAAATAATGACCGAAAACATCCCCCACCTAGTGAAAGAAATAGACTTACAAGTCCAGGAAGCGCACAGAACCCCAAACAAAAGCAATCCAAAGAGGACCACACCAAGACACATCATAATTAAAATGCCAAGGGCAAAAGACAAAGAGAGAATCTTACAAGCAGCAAGAGAAAAACAGTTAGTTATCTACAAGGGAGCACCCATACGATTATCAGCTGATTTCTCAACAGAAACTATGCAGGCCAGATGGGAGTGGCAAGAAATATTCAAAGTGATGAATAGCGAGAACCTACAACCAGGACTACTCTACCCAGAAAAGTTATCATTCAGAATTGAAGGGCAGATAAAGAGCTTCACAGATAAGAAAATGCTAAAGGAGTTCATCAACACCAAACCAGTATTATATGAAATGCTGAAAGGTATTCTTTAAACTTTAAAGTGATGGGCACCCTTTTGAGCTTGGTGTGTCAAACTTCGCCAAAAAACTGAGCATAACTCGGGTAGTGTGTCACTTTGAGGAAAAAACTAACTCTAAGACTCTAGTCGCAAATGTTTCATCCTCAGGAGCAGCAAATGTTTCATCCTCGGCATGCGGCCACGTGTCATCAGAAATGGCTACACGTGTCAGTGCTGACACGCGTGTCATAGGTTCACCATCACTGCTTTAAAGAGAGGAAAAAGAAGAAAAAAGTAAAGATAAAAATTATGAACAACAAATACATATATCTATCAACAAGTGAATCTAAAAGTCAAGTGAATTAAAAATATGAGGAACAGAATAAACTGATAAACATAATAAAATCAGGAGCATAGAATGGGAGTGGATTGATAATTCTCCGGGGGAAAAGGGTGTCTGTGTGGATGGTACAGGAAGAGACTGGACAAAAATCATACACCTATGGATGAGGACAGCAGGGGGGAGGTAAGGGCAGAGGTGGGGTGGGAACCGGGTGGAGGGGAGATATGAGGGGGAAAAAGGAGAAACAATTGTAATAATCTGAACAATAAAGATTTATTAAATTTAAAAAAAGATTAGGGATTTTATACTGGTAAGTTCAGGTTGTAATATTGTAAAATGTAAAGAGGGCCATATAATTAAACTGCATTATACCATGCTTGGCCTATAGTAGGTCCCCAATAAATGGTAGCTTGTATTAATTGATATAAACTCTTAAAGGTGTTTTTAATGGGCCTTGGGTGAGATGAATATATAGGGAGATTTGAGAACCACTAATCTAGAACGGCGGTTATTAGGCTAAATTGCATATTGGAATCACTCAGGGAGTTTACAAAGTAGTTTATGGATTCTACCCCCAGAAATTCTTATTTACCTGAACTCAGGTGTGGCCTGGGCATGGGAATATTTAAAAGCTCCTCGGGTGATTAGAATGTGCAGCCACTGCTGAGAACAACCGAAAAAAATACCAAGTGCCCAAATATGCTAAATATAATGCATTTCACATTCTCTATGAGCTAATATTATCCAATTTAGATATGCATAAAAGGAGTTTATGAAAAATAATTTGACCATGGTAATAAATAGTAAATTTCAAAGCCTGGATTAAACCCCATTCTGCCAGACTCCAACGTATGCATACTTAACTACTTTAGACTGTCTCAAGGAAATGACCATTTGCCTGTATTTTAGAACTTTTCCCTTACTCTGATCAGAAAATATTTCCTCATGCTCTTACCTGTCATCTGGCTTTTGATGTGTTGCTTTTCTAGATTCCCAATGTTTATGTATGTTTGCATTGTGGCTCTCAACCTGGTATTGACTTTATCTGACATTTAGTATCTACTTTAATACTTATACAAAGGTAAATATAATCCTACTAGAGGCCCAGTGCATGAAATTCGTGCACGGAGGGGGGTTGTCCCTCAGCCCAGCCTGTACCCTCTCCAATCTGGGACCCCTCGAGGGATGTCCGACTGCCCACTGGGATCGGGCCTAAATGGGCAGTCGGACATCCCTCTCACAATCCAGGACTGCTGGCTCCCAACTGCTTGCCTGCCTGCCTTCCTGATTGCCCCTAACCACTTCTGCCTGCCAGCCTAATCACCCCCAACCACTCTGCTGCCACCCTGTTTGCCCCCAACTTCCCTCCTCTGACGGCCTGGCCACCCCTAACTGCCCTCTCCTTCAGGGTTGATCACCTCCAACTGCCCTCCCTTGCAGGCCTGGTCCTTCTCAACTGCCCTCCCTTGCAGGCTGGGTGCTTCCCAACTGCCCTCTCCTGCTGGCCATCTTGTGGTGGCCATCTTGTGTCCACATGGGGGCAGGATCTTTACCACATGGGGGCAGTTATATTGTGTGTTGCAGTGATGATCAATCTGCATATTACTCTTTTATTAGATAGGATAGAGGCCTGGTACAGGGGTGGGGGCCAGCTGGTTTGCCCTGTAGGGTGTCCCAGGTCAGGTGGGGGTTCCCTTGGGGCATGGGGCGGCCTGAGTGAGGGGCCTGTGGTAGTTTGCAGGCCGGCCACGCCCCCTGGCAACCCAAGTGGAGGCCCTGGTATCTGGAATTTATTTTCCTTCTACAATTGAAACTTTGTAGCCTGGAGCGGAGCCAAGCCTGGGGCTCCCTCCGAGGCCCCAGCCATTTGTGTTGGGGTTATAATTGAAACTTTGTTGCCTTAAGCGGGTGGGCCTGGCCAGGGTGTGCAGAAAGCTTTGCTTCCCCTGTTGCCACCAGCAACCCTGGCCTGCTCTCTCAAGCTCCATCCTGCCACCATTTTTTTGAATTTGTTTACTTTCTATAATTGAAACTTTGTAGCTTGAGTGGAGGCTTAGGCCTGGCAAGGGCAGGCGGAAAGCTTGGCTTCCTCTGTTACCTAGGAAACCTTGTTCTCTGTGGCTGTAGCCATCTTGGTTTGGGTTAATTTGCATACTCGCTCTGATTGGATAGTGGGCGTGGCTTGTGGGCATGGCTTGTGGGTGTGTCCGAGGTGTGGTCAATTTGCATATTTGTCTATTATTAGGTGGGATATAATATAAACCTAATATGCTAAGTGTCTGGTCATCCGGTTGTCCATTCAACCAATCAAAGCGTAATAGGCTAATGATATGCTAAGGTGGCTCAACTGCTTGCTATGATGTTCACTGACCACCATGGGGCAGACAGTCAACTGGTTGACCAGTCGCTATGGTGTGCACTGACCACCAGGGGACAGATGCTCTGACCAGTAGGTTAGCTTGCTGCTGGGGTCCAGCTGATCGGGACTGAGCGAGATGGGCAGACACACCCTGGAGCACTCCCATGGTCCCTCCCTGGCTGGCCAACCTCCCACATTCCTCCCTGACCCCAATCGTGCACCAGTGGGGTCCCTCAGCCTGGTCTGTGCCTTCACAATCCGGGACCCCTCGGGGGGATGTTGGAGCGCCAGTTTCAGCCAGAAGCCAGGTTCACTGCAACGCTAAGGATGTTCATCAGTCAGACATCCCCTGAGGGCTCCCAGACTGTGAGAGGGACCCCCCCAAGTGCACAAATTTTGTGCACAGAGCCTCTAGTTATTTTATATTACAGGTGAGAAAACAAGTTCACAAGTTAGATAACTTGCCATAGGTGACAACTAGTTAGTATTTAAGCCAATACCAGGACTCAGGAATACCAAATGCATGCTTATAACTACTGCAAAGAAATCATATAACTATTCTACTCTACTCCCCTTTGATTTCATTTCCTATTCCCCTCCCAGACACCCAACAACACTCTACAACAGAACCACACACTCAGGGGAAGAATAACAAAACAAAACAAACCCCTCAGAAATCAAGGCCTCAGCTATTTAGGAAAAACTAAAGTCCATCAATTTAACAGTGCATGCAAATTAAAATTAACTTGTTATGGATTCATTGACTGTGACATGCTTAAAAGGAACATCTGATTATGAGTATGGAAATGGCAGTCACTGTTATATCACTCATTTTTTTGTCCCAAGTCATCAAGGAAAGTTTTTAATATCATTTGGTAAAGGAGATGAATTCTAGATAGGTTCATTTCAGAGATGACCAAATAAAAGGATAAATGATATTGAAGCTTAAATGTATAAGTTGCAGTTATCTAAAAAATTAAATATTTACTACTTTATTCTCTACTTGTATAAAATAAGTGCATGTATAATGTACCAACTCTCTTTTGGTAGATTGCTGTCTGTAAATTTGAATTTAATGTTCACTTTGCTTTATCTGTGGATGCTATTAAAAGCAATTAATCACTGTACTTGCTGTGGTATTTTTCCTGAAGATGCATCCACAATGTTATTTAATGCTTTATAATAAAGGAAATGGCATAAACTTGACTTAAAATAGTTTAAAATGCCAACAGAATTAAGTGATTTATTAGGAATAAAAAGTTGCCCAATGAAGGTATAGATGGCTTGTCAATAATGTGATAATAAAGTAATTAGCCCAGCATTTCCTATAGCTCCTACTAGAGAACATTAATTTCATGGGATGTTGAAAGTTGGTATGCAAAAAATAATCCCTTAATAAATTTTAAAACACTGGGCTAAATGAATGTATATGATTATTTTCTTACAGGACCTTTCAGTGCCTTTAATGTGCTAATGCACATTTTGATTTCCCAAGAGGCGAATACTGTATATTATGCAACATTTCCCAAACTAATTTGTTCATTGAAACATTTCTTTACAAGGTATTCCATAAAATATAAGAAAATGTTGCTTTAGATCTTTTAATGAATAATGAAGGCTTGGGGAATTGGTGTTTACACTGAATTAAAGGAAGTAGAATTGTAGCAAGGCTTGCTCATCCTGCTCATACTCAGACTGAAATAGCCATTCTAATGGTTTTGAGTGGCACTTAGGTATTCTTGTTCAGTCAGGGCTAATCTGGAAAAGAGCCAGATTTCAAGTACATATGTCATAGAAACACTCCAGAAATGATAAGGAGCACAGGACTTCATCCCAAAAGAATGGGAGGAACATTCTTAAATGCAAAATGCTTTTTTGCTTTTCCTTTAAAAAAATTATATATATATATATATATATATATATATATATATATATATATATATACACACACACACACACACACATATATATATATATATATATATATATATATATATATATATATATAATTTCAGAGATGAAGGGAGAGGGAAAGAGAGATAGACACATCAATGATGAGAGAGAATCATTGATTGGCTGGCTCTTGCACATCCCCCACTGGGGATCTAGCCCTTAACCTGAACCATTATCTCCTGGTTCATAGGTTGATGCTCAACCACTGAGAAACACCAGCCAGGCTGCTTTTCCTTTTTTTAACTGTATGATTTTTTTACACAATGAGCAAGTCAGATAAAACTAGTCTATGTGATAGAAGTCAGAATAATGGTCACCTCTAGAGAGGTATTAACTGGGATGGGCAAAAAGGAAACTTCTAGGTGATGGAAATGTCTTGATCTAGGTGAAGATTTTATATATATATAATCTTGATATATTTTACATTTTTATATATGTAATTTATAAATATAATAAATATAAATTTATATATGTAAAATGTATTGTTGTTTATTAAATATGTGTGTACATTATGGGATGTAACGGTTATATCACTAAAGAGTAAAGTTTTAAAACACCTATTTATATATATCACTCTATATATTTTTTGTGCCTATTAAATACAGATTTATAATACAGACATTTGAAGTAAACTCTGCACTGCCTTGACAAACATATCAACACAAAGAATTAAAGAATGGCTGCACATGCATAAATAACATTTACTGGTTAGCACATATAAAGGGTGGGCACAAGTAGCTTTACAGTTCATATGGAAAATAATAATGAATAAATAATAATACAAGAACAAACTCTGTGTTTTGCATACTCACAACTGTAAACCTACTTTTTCCCCACCCTGTATTTATCATTTACTTTTGAGAATGGTAGACCTTACAAAGGAGGGGCAGTAGGAACCTTCTGCCACAATGAGGAGGAAGATTTCATCACTGACATTATTTAGAATAGCTGGTGCCTGTTGATATTCAAAACAAAACAAAATAAAAAACTGCCCGGTTGTGGTGGCTCAGCATCCTCCCAGGTACTAAGATATCTCGGGTTTGATTCCCAGTCAAGGCACATGCCTGGGTCGTGGGCTTGATTCCCAGTAGGGGGCATGTATGAGGCAGCCAATCAATGATTCTCTCTTATCATTGATGCTTCTATCTCTCTCTCCCTCTCCCTCTCTGAAATCAATAAAAATATTTTTTGGGGGGAAAATCTTTCAGGAATTTTATCAGTTTTTAAATTCTCCAAAAGCAATGTACTCCCTCACCTAGAGTGTTAGAAATTGTCTTTAAATAATTCTCCACTTAAAACATTAAATTGCTAACAAAATAATGATTCATTCATGCTTCTTTCAAAACCAACTAAAACACATTTCTGTCAATACTGAATATCTTAATATATACTAAGATTTGTTATTCAAAACTGATAAAAAGGAAGAATCAGTAGACCCTCTTAAAAGTGGTATAAATTTGACCATAGGAATGAATAGTTATAAATACTGGCATGGTTATGTTGAAATTCAGTCAAAAAAATCCATTAAAGTCAAGTGCCCTGGACATTTCACTTGTATAAATTTAGTGCCATAAGCTCATCTCCTTCATTAAAGTAATACTTAAATTGATTGCAACCTGTATTTCTCAGTTTTTGCATTTTGAATGTACAACATATTTATCATGGATGAAATGATGTTCCTAGCCATATACTAATTTAAAAGGGCCATTTTTAATTAGCTTCCTCTAGCTTCTCTTATTTTTACCTCTTCTCTGCTACAGATCTACTTCCAGCTGCTTGAAATCCTTCTAATTCTTTATCTCTCCATACGATTTCACTGGCTCAGTGTTATGCCCTCTAGTCTATGATCCAAAATTACTTTTATCCCAATGATTACATCCTCTCTTGCTTCTCAGAAAGAAATGATATAGTAAACCTGTTACTTTTACTCCTTTCATCTGAAGAAAATTGGGGTTAAAGATCTCAGGGTTATTAGAAAAGTAGAGGGTTCCAGTGGTTTTTATAAACAGCACACACCCATCCAGAGTGTGAAGAAAAAAGTAGTGGTACTTTATTGGGGGCAATAGAAATGTAAAAAATACAATTGCTAATTGATGATTGAATCATGGTCAATGATCACTAGAAAATATAAAGAAAATTTGTATTCTGCATTTCATTTCTTGAATTACTATGAAAAGGATTAAAAATTTCATCTGGTCTATTTAATTCTAAGAATATGGGTATATTAATTATTATCTAGTAGACCAAAATTATAACGATTATTTATGAACTACAAATGTAGTTACCTCAACAAGTTTAAAATGGAACTACCTTATGCTCCAGAGACCCCACTTCAGGAATATATCCAAAGAAACCCAAAACACTGATTCAAAAGAATATATCCATTCCTATGTTCATTGTAGTGTTACAATAGCCAAGATCTGGAAGTAGCCCAAGTGCCCATCAGTAGTTGAATGGATAAAAAAGCTGTGGTACATTTACACAATGGAATACAATTCAACTGTAATAAAGAAGGAAATTTTATTACACTTATGACAGCATGAATGGACCTGGAGAGCATTATGCTAGGTGAAATAAGCCAGGTAGAGAAAGATAAGTACCATATGATTTCACTCATATGGAATCTAATGAACAAAATAAACTAACAAATAGAGTAGAAACAGACTCATAGGTAGGGAACAGACTGACAGCTGTCACAGGGAAAGAGGGTTGGGGAGCTGGATGAAAAAGGTGAAGGGGTTAAGCAAAACAAAACAAAACAAAACAGACACAGACAACAATATGGCGATTACTAGAAGAAAGGGGGCTGGAGTTCAAGATGGCAGCTGGCAGGATGGAGGTGAGGGAGAGTATGTGAGTGAGTGAGGGGATGAAAGGAGAGTGTGTGGATGTGTGTGGTGTGTGTGTGAGTGAGTGAGGGATAGTTAAATCCGGCAGGAGCAGCAGGGGCTGGCAGACCAGGATCTCTTGGACAGGGAGAGTCTACCACTACTGTGGGCACTCCCTGGATTGTGGGACTCCTGCATGGAGCTCATGCCATCTTGAAGGGGAGAGTGGCCTATTCTAGGAACTCATCACCACCACCCTCAGACAGGCCTTAGACACTGCCAGCTACATGGCAGCCACTCCAGCCAAAATCCTGCTGCCCCACCCACAGACCTGCAGACCCTGGGACCTCCACCTTCAAAGATACACTGCTCCCGCAGCAGTTAGTGCAACTTCCCCCCTCCCCAGCAGCAGACCTCCGGACACCACAGTCACACGATTCCAGCGTGCAGGCCTGCTGGGCACACCACTCCACAGGCAGCTCTTAGATGCCGCTGTGAACCCCTGTTGGGTACAATTTTGTACAGACAAGGGTGCGCTGCCCCACAGTAGAAATTCTGAATTCTCTCTTCCTGAGCAACTGCCCACAGACACCTCAGCTGCGTAACTTCAGCACCAGGGCCCCTCAAAGTGCATCAGAGCTCCACACTGGCAAACGCACTGCCACAGTCATGTGTTTCCAGCACGCTGGCCCCCTGAGCCCATTGATCCACAGGTCGCTCTTGGGAGTCACTGTGAGCCCCCACTGAGTGCAATCTTGTACAAACAGGGACGCACAACACCGGTAGTAGAAATTCTGAATTAAATCATCCTGGATACCTGCCCACAAACACCTCAATCACGCAGCTTCAGTGTCAGGGCCCTTCAGAGTGTGTCAGTGTGCCGCACTGGCAAATTAAACATGAGTGCCCCTGTGAGCCACCACTGAGAGAACGCATATCCAACCACAGGCACATCAGCAAAAACTGAGTCTTCCCTCCCCACAGCTGCAGAACTCTGGACACCACAGTCACACAGTTCCAGCACACAGGCCTCCCAAGCCCCCCGCTCCACAGGCAGCTTCTGGGTGCCACTGTGAGCCCCCGCTGATCACACACAATTTCAACCAAGGGTGCAAGGCAGCAAAAATTGGGACACCCCTCTCCATGGCTGCTGACTTCTAGATACCACAGTTGCCCCTTTCCAGCTCCCAGGCCTACATCAAGAGAACCCAAATAGCTCAAGTAGGGAGCTATGCTAGATTACCAAACCCAGGAGACCTGAGAGATCTCACCAGTAGCATCATCCCCAAAAGAACCTGGGTAGCGAAGCAATTGGATCAAGGACACAGAAACAAAACATTACAGCAAAATATGGGAAGACAAAAAAGCAATCCCCAAAGGAAAGAAAAAGAGGACTCGCCAGAAAGGGAGTTAAATGAAATGGAGGCTAGTGACATGTCAGAGAAAAAATTCAGAGTAATGGTTATAAGGATACTCAATGACAAATACACACAACGCAATGAGAATCATAAGGACCTGAGTGAGAATGTCACCAACATGAAAAGGAACCAAGAGGAAATGAAGAATGACTTAACTAAAATAAAGAACACAATGGAAGGCCTAAATAGTAGACTAGAAGAGGCTGAGGATCGCATCAGCGAATTAGAAGAAAAGGTAGGAAAAAAACACACAAACACAGCAGCAACTGGAAAGAATACTTAAAAAGCAAGAGGAGAGACTAAGGGAGCTTTGGGACAACACAAAACAAAACAACATCCACATAATAGGGATACCAGAAGGAGAGGAAGAGAAACAAAAATAAAAAAGCTGTTTGAAGAAGTAATGACAGAAAACATCCCTGATATTGCCAAGAAAAAAGCTACGCAAGTCCAAGAAGCACATAGAGTCCCAAAGAAGATGAACCCCAAAAGACCGACACCAAGACACATCATAATTAAATTGGCAAACATCAACGACAGAGTAAGAATATTAAAGGCTGCCAGAGAGAGACAGAAAGTTACCTAAAAGGGATCTCCTATTAGAATATCAACTGATTTTTCAACAGAAACACACCAGGCCAGAAGGGAATGGAATGAAATATACAAAGTGATGCAAAGCAAGGGACTGAATCCAAAAATAATATACCCAGCAAGTCTATCATTCAAAATTGAAGGTGAAATCAAGAGCTTCACAGACAAAAAAGGGCTAAGAGAGTTTATTAGCACCAAGCCAGCAATGCAAGAAATGCTAAAGGGACTGCTGTAAAAAGAAGAAACAGAAAGGCAAGACGAAACATAAACATTAAGAATAAAAATGACAAACAAGTACCTATCAATAATAACATTACATGTAATTGGATTAAATGCTCCAATCAAAAGACATAGGGTAGCTGAAAGGATAAGAAAAAATGACCCATATATTTGCTGTCTGCAAGAGACCCACCTCAGAACAAAGGATTCACACAGACTGATAGTGAAGGGATGGAAAAACATTTTTCAGGCAAATGGAAATGAGAAAAAAGCTGGGGTTGCAATACTTCTATCTGACAAAATAGACCTCAAAGTAAAGGCCATAACAAGAGATAAGGAAGACCACTTCATAATACTAAACGAGCATTTCAACAAGAAGATATAGCTCTGGTAAACATATATGCACCCAGTACAGGAGCACCCAAATACATAAAACAACTTCTGGAAGATATCAAGGGAGAGAGCGATAGCAATACAGTCATAGTAGGGGACTTTAATACCGCACTGACACCACTGGATAAATCCTCTAAACAAAAAATCAACAAAAAAAAATCCACACACAAAAAACAGCAATCATAAATGACTCACTAGATCAGATGGACTTAACTGACATCTTCAGAATATTTTACCCCAAAGCTGCAGAATATATATTCTTCTCCAGTGCACATGGGACATTTTCAATGATAGACCACATATTAGGACACAGGCAAAGTCACTTCAAATTCAAGAGAATAGAAATCTAGCAAGCATCTTCTCAGATCACAATGGATTAAAACTAGAAATCAACTACAATAAAAATAATGAAAAAAATCAAACACTTGGAAGCTAAATATCATGCTATTAAACAATGATTGGGTTACCAAAGAGATCAAAGAAGAAATAAAAAGCATCATGGAAACAAATGACAATGAAAACACAACAATCCAAAATCTATGGGACACAATGAAAGCAGTCCTGAGAGGAAAGTTCATAGCTAGCTCTACAGGTCTACCTCAAAAAACAAGAAAAACTGGTAATAAATTATATAACCTTGCAATTTATAGAATTAGAAAGAGAACAACAAGAAAGCCCATAATATCCAGAAGAAAGGAGATAATAGATCAGAGCAGAAATAAATGACATAAAGACCAAAAAATAAATAAATTAAAAATACAAAAGATCAATGAAACAAAGAGCTGGTTCTTTGAAAGAATAAACAAGATTTATTAACCTCTAGCAAGGCTCACCGAGAAACACAGAGAGAGGACCCAAATAAACAAAATCAGAAACAAAAGAGGTGAAGTAACAACTGACCCCACTGATATACAAAGGATTGTAAAGAAATACTACGAACAATTCTTCTCCAACAAACTGGACTACCTCGACAAAATGGACACATTCCTAGAAAAATACAAGCTTCTAAAACTCAATCAGGAAGAATGAAAAAACCTGAATAGGCCGATAACTACTGATGAAATTGAAACAGTAATAAAAAAGCTTCCAGCAAATAAAAGCCTGGGCCAGATGGCTTCACAGGGGAGTTTTACCAAATATCCAAAGAAGAACTAAAACTAATCCTTCTCAAACTATTCCAAAAAATTCAAGAGGAAGGCACACTTCCAAGCTCTTTCTATGAAGCCAGCATTACCCTAATCCCAAAACCAGATAAAAACACAACAAAGAAAGAAAATTACAAGCCAATATCCCTGATGAACATAGATGCTAAAATCCTCAACAAAATTCTAGCAAACCGGATCTAGCATTACATTAGAAAGATCATACACTATGACCAAGTGGTATTTATTCCAGTGATTCAAGGCTGGTACATTATCCACAAATCAATAAATGTGATACATCACATAAACAAATTGAGAGACAAAAATCACATAATCATATCAATTGATGCAGAAAAGGTATTTGACAAAGTCCAACAGCCTTTTCTGATACAAATGGTCAGCAAAGTGGGAATAGAAGGATCATACCTCAACATAATAAAAGGCTTATTAGACTTAATAAATGAAAGTGGCATTGTAGCAGGATACAAAATTAATGCCAAGAAATCTATGCCATTTTTATACACCAATAGTGCACTTACAGAAAGATAGATTATAAAAACAATCCCATTTCCATTACACACACCAAAAAAAATTAAGATACCTATGAATAAGTTTAACTACGGAGGTAAAAGACCTCTACTCAGAAAACTACAGGACGTTGAAAAAAGAATTAGAGGAAGACATTAACAAATGGAAGAACATACCGTGTTCATGGATTGGTAGAATCAACATCATTAAAATGTTCATATTACAAAAAGAAACCTATAGATTCAATGCACTCCCCATTAAAATACCAACAGCATATTTCACAGACCTAGAAAGAACTCTCCAAAAATTCATCTGGAATAAAAAAGACCCAAAATAGCTGCAGCAATCCTGAGAAAGAACAAAATAGGAGGGTTCTCAATACCAGATATCAAGATGTTTTACAAAGCCACTGTTCTCAAAACTGCCTGGTACTGGCATAAGAACAGACCTAAGACCAATGGAATAGAATGGAAAACTCAGAAAATGACCCAAATCTCTATGTTCAATTAATATTTGACAAAGGAGGCAAGAACATACAATGGAGTCAAGACAGTCTCTTTAATAAATTGTGCTGGGAAATTTGGTCAGACATATGAAAAAAAATGAAACTAGACTACTAACTTACACCATACACAAAAATAAACTCAAAATGGATAAATGACTTAAACATAAGATGGGAAACCATAAAAAAACTAGAGGAATCCACAGGCAGCAAAATCTCAGATATATGCCAAAGCAATATCTTCACTGATACTGCTCCTAGGGCAATGGAAACTAAAGAGAAAATAAACAAATGGGACTACATCAAAATAAAAATCTTCTTCACAGCAAAAGAAACCATCAAGAAAACCCACTGCATAGGAGAACATATTTGCTAATTATATTTTTGATAAGGGTTTAATCTCAAACATTTACAGGGAACTCATACAAGTTAACAAGAGGATGACAAACAACCCAATAAAAAAATGGGCAATGGACCTAAATAGATACTTTTTTTCCCTCATTTTTTATTAAGGTATTATATGTGTACATATTTTACCATTGCTCCCCCCTCCCCCAACCCCACTCCCAAGCATGCCATCACCCCCCGGAGTTTTGTGTCCATTGGTTATGCTTATATGTATTCATACAAGTCCTTTGGTTGATCTCTTATCTCCCCCACCTCTCCCTAACCTTCCTGCTGTAATTTGACATTCTGTTTGATGCTTTACTGTCTCTGTAAATAGATACTTTTTGAAAGAAGACATAAGGAAGGTCAATAGACATATGAAAACATGCTCAAGGTCACTAATCATGGGAGAGATGCAAATCAAAACAAAATGCGGTACCATCTCACACCTGTCAGAATGGCTATCATTAACAAATCATCAAATGACAAGTGCTATTGAGGATGCGGAGAAAAAGGAACCCTCATGCACTGCTGGTGGGAATGCAGACTGGTGCAGCCACTGTGGAAAACAGTATGGAGTTTCCTCAAAAAACTGAAAATGGAACTCCCATTTGACCCAGTGATCTCACTTCTAGGAATATACCCCAAGAAACTAGAAACACCAATCAGAAAGGATACATGCACCCCTATGTTCATAGCAACACAATTTACAATAGCTAAGATTTGGAAACAGCCTAAGTGCCCATCAGCAGATGAGTGGATTAAAAAACTATGGTACATCTACACAATGGAATACTATGCTGCTATAAAAAGGAAGAAACTCCTACCATTTTCAACAGCATGGATGGAGCTGGAGAGCATTATGCTAAGTGAATTAAGTCAGTCAGAGAAAGATAAATATCACATGATCTCACTCATTTGTAAATTATAATGAACAACATAAACTGATGAACAAAAACAGATCCAGATACAGGGAAGCATCGTTCAGACTGTCAAACCTCAGAGGGAAGGTAGGGGAGGGTGGAGTAAGGGGGAGAGATCAACCAAAGGATTTGTATGCATGCATATAAGCATAAGCAATGGACACAGACAAGAGGGGTTGAGGGTGAGGGCAGGATTGGGGGGGTGGGGTCACAATGGGGGAATAAGGACACATTTGTAATACCTTAATCAATAAAGGAAAATAAAACACCTTAATGAAAATCCTATGTAATAAAAGCCTAATATGCTAAAAAAAAAAAGGGGGGGTGGGGGGCCTGGAGGGAGTTAAAACAGGGTGATAGGGGGATAAATGGTGATGAAAGAAGAGTTGATTTGAGGAGGTGAACACACAATAAAATATACAGATAATGTATTATAGAATTGTGCACCTGAAACCCATACAATTTTATTAACCAATGTCCCCTCAATAAATTAAATACAAACTTCAGATATTTATAAAGCTAAGGAATTTGGCATCTAAAAACTCTTAAATCCAACTCCCAACAGTATACCAAAAGTAATATATATTAGAATCTGATAATTGTACTTTCAGATACTGGGTGCAATTGACATAAGTAGTGCATAGGTAATACTATTTGTAAATAGAAGGATAAACTACACCTAAATTACCACATACACACAAAAACACACACACATGATAGATATTATCCTATATAATAAAAGGCTAATATGCAAATTGACCGAACAGTGGAATGACCGGTCGCTATGATGTGCACTGACCACCAGGGGGCAGACACTCAATGCAGGAGTTGCCCCCTGCTTGTCAGTGCGCTCCCATAGGATGAGCACCACTCAGCCAGAAGCCAGGCTCATGACTGGCTAGCACAGCGGCCATGGCAGGAGCCTCTCCCACCTCCCGGCAGTTGGACATCCCCGAGGGCTTCCAGACTGCATGAGGGCACAACCCCTCCCCCGCCACACAGAGTGCATGAATTTCATGCACCGGGCCACTAGTTAAAAATAAATCAATAAAAACAACAAATTATCAGCTATAAAGAAAACAAGAAGAATAAGTTGAGGAAAGGATTGAACCGAGAAAATGTGGTTCTAGTAGTTCTGTCAGTTACCAGTTTGGTGATCTTGGACAAGTCATTTAAACTCTCTGACTCTCTAGTTTCTTACATCTAAACAAAAGTGTTTGAGTAGATTATCTTTAAAGTCACTTTCAACTCTCAAAATACATAATTTGAATTGTGGCCACGATTTGACCTGTAGCTTTTCATTTAAGAAGAGTCAGGGGGTTAGGGGGGTAATGGGGGGATAAGGACACATATGTAATACCTTAATCAATAAATAAATTAAAAAAAAGAAGAGTCAGCTATTTTCTGTTGCTTTAGAAGATAATTTTTCTTCATCTTAAGTTTGATGTGTTATCCAGGGAATTGTAGAGCTTTTTAGATATCTACACTAATAAAAGAGAAATATGCAAATTGACTTACCTCCATGACACCCACAAGCCAATCAGGAGTGAGTATGCAAATTAACCCAACAAAGATGATGGGTTAATTTGCATACACAGGCTCAAAGTGAAGACTGAACACTGAAGATGACTGAGGACTGAAGCCTGAAGAGGCTTGGCTTCTCTGCTGCAGCCAAGACAAGAAGCCTTGCTGTGGCTGGAGCAAAGGCCTGGGTCCTGGGTGCCGGAGGAAAACTGGTGCTGGCAGCCAGGGGAAGGAAGGCCCATTGCACAAATCTTCGTGCAACAGGCCTCTAGTTTTTTAATGAAATTCTAATACTAATAATCTAATATTTAGATACCTATGCTTAGGTTAATCTCTAGATTATCAAATAATGTTGAAGGAAACAAGTACATTAACAAAATTGTTAGGAGCTAATCATCTGTATCTTAATTTGAACTATGGTACACTACATTCAGTTTTGTGGTTAAAGAAGAAAAAACCACCTCCTTCCTTTTGTTACTAGTGCCACTCAGTTTCATATATTCAGTTCTGAAACTTTACAAGAGACATGAAGTTAGCCTACCAACACATTTTTCATGTTCTTAGAGGTGGCATGGCTTAATTCTTTATACCCACAATCTTGTTAATTACTGATGTCTGACAAGTATGCTTTGGTAAAGTAATTGTATTAAACTTAAAATATTATGTATTAGCAGTTAATTTTTAAGCTTTTTCTCCTCTACATGTAGAAGTGTGTTTTATCAAAATTTTTTCAATATGAACATGTATATTTGAAATATTTCTCTTCCTAGATTTGGTTCAATGTAGCAAACATTCATTGAGATCTACAAAAGTCAGGGAGGCACCAGTGCTAAATGTAGTATTTGTTTTGAATGTATATTTTCTCTCTTCAGAATTAAGTTATGAAGTTTCAATTGCTCTCTACTATAAATATCAGTATTTGGAGTAACAATTTCCCAGCCATCCAATCACATTTGGAGCACCGGCTGATTCTTATTTCTATATTTCTGGATGACTTTAATATGGAAACTTTACTTAAAGAATCATGGCTTCATAGAGCTTCTAAAGGATAATATTCAAATTTAATGGTAGTTATTTTTTATAGATTAATATGCTCAGAAAACATCTTGAAGTTGTTACTAACTCCTCTTCAATGAGAAGGCACAGGTTAGAATTCTGTGAGCATATTTGTCAAGTGATTTCTCTCTTTCTCTGAAAGTAGTATTATGTAGACCAGTGATGGCGAACCTATGACACACGTGTCAGCACTGACACGCGTAGCCATTTCTGATGACACGTGGCCGCATGCCGAGGATGAAACATTTGCTGCTCCTGAGGATGAAACATTTGTGACTAGAGTCTTGGAGTTAGTTTTTTCCTCAAAGTGACACACTACCCGAGTTATGCTCAGTTTTTTGGTGAAGTTTGACACACCAAGCTCAAAAGGTTGCCCATCACTGATGTAGACACATAAACCCAACCCAAACCAAACAAACAAAATATAAATGTTTCACTAAATTCCAGGGATGGTGAAATTTTGGATGGTTATTTGCTACAATTCTGTATCTCCCTGGTAATATGCTATTCTAGATAAATAAAAGTGACTTCTTTTGTAGATCCAGTCTTAGGGATTTTTCTTAACAAGCAAGGTAGAATATATAAATAGAAATACACACATACACACACTTCATAATAGCTCGTGACCTTGGAAATAGATGTTGATTCTTCTTGAAACTCTAATTTTTTAACTTCATGTAACTTCACTTTACTCAGCATTAGTTTTCTAGTCAATAAAGTAGAGATGATAGTACCTAGTTCACTGGGTGATCATTAAAAGTAAGCAAAACAACACATGTGTAGCACAGTGTAAACATATCATTTGAACAGTTGGTAACATAATTCCTCTTATGAAGGTAACTGTCTTTATTTAGAAAAAGTATTTTTTTTTATTTTTAGGCTGCGTACAGTGTACATTATTGATAGTATATGGCAAGGTAGGGCTCCCTAAGCCACTCACCTTTTCAGGGGGTATGGGATGGAAACTGTCAAGTTATGGAAATACTCAGTGTGTTTCAGGAAGAGTGGAGCAAGGACTTTTCAACAGCAGAAGGACTCTCTCATGTTCTCCTTTGGTCTGGTGTTCCATGGAGCTCTTACTCCTCGGAGGCCATGTGAACCGTAAGGTCCACTTTCCTGGTGCTGTAGCTTAATTTATTGTTAGAAAAAGACAGCAAGAAATCATTAACTTCTCTGCTTGCAAAGTGAATAGATTCTGTGGGTCATGAAGATAAAGTAGAGGGGGGAGATAATCAATTGAGTTATAGAAGTCTGAACTATAAAAAAATAGGTGGCTGAAAATGTTCACAGTCAGTGTGGCCAAAAGGTAGTTAAGAACAACTAATTTTAAGTTCTTGGTATCCTTGCAATGTAAAATTCTTCTACCTGCTCAAACCTTTACTCAAGTATGTTACATAGACAAATACCTTTGGTAGTAAACGGCTTTTTTTTTTAATATATGTTATTGATTTTTTACAGAGAGGAAGAGAGAGGGATAGAGAGTTAGAAACATCGATGAGAGAGAAACATCGATCAGCTGCCTCTTGCACACCCCCCACTGGGGATGTGCCCGCAACCAAGGTACATGCCCTTGACCGGAATCGAACCTGGGACCCTTGAATCCGCAGGCCGACGCTCTATCCACTGAGCCAAACCGGTCTCGGCGTAAACGGTTTTTATAAATGATTTAGTACAGAGAAGAAGAGAATATTGGTAGAATATTCGAGTAAGTTTCAGACAGCATCAAAATCAGAGGCTTAGAGCCAGAAGGACAATATAATTCCCCAGAAGAGCAGGGATCTTGAGGAGAGCATTGGGCTCCAAAGAATGAATAATATATGTTTAATTTACCTGAATATCAAAAGGCAGAGTGACCTCTGCCAATATTTGGATTGTGTATATAAATAATCTGTATAGGGGCATACATAGTAAACCCTCAATAAATATAAACTGTTATTGTATAACTACTATTGTATTGAGTAAATGTCGAATTGTACTTTAGGAATGATTGAAATGAATAGAACTTCAAATACCACTTCCCTTTCCCTGTAGTTGAATAAATGTGTCCCTCTTTGAAAATTCCAAAAGAAAATTCATGACATGGCTGCCTCCAGAACACTGTAAGTGTCTTGAAGGCAGAGGACATTCAATATTAATTGCTAGCTTCCTATTGCTCACCGGAAGATCAGGTCTCAAATGCAGCACAGTGACCAGCTTCTGAGAATGATGCCCAAACAACATGAGCAGATAGAGAAACCCTGGAAATGTAGTGATATGAACATATATATATCTGTGTCATCTGTATCATCTATATATATCTATATTCTCTCTAGGTATATTTATATATAATCAATTGCCTCCCGTTACCACACTGGGACTAGGTTCTTTCCTTGAAGCCTGAACCATAGAGATCATAGTTATCCTTTAGAGATTATATTAGAAGCTGAGGGAAGTATAATCCTGTGAGTTTAATTCATGGCTGATAAAGGGACAGTTGCCTATAAAATACATAGAAAAGGGTAATTAATTTTACTTTTTTATTTTAGGTTCATCATTTGGTTCATACTTATGAACTCTCTTCATCTTAAATAACTACAAATGTGACCATTGAATGTTGTCCCTATTATATTTCATTTATGTGGCTTAAGCCTTAGTCTAGTGGTTGCTTCATTATTCATATTGATTTTTTAAAACAGTGAAGTGCCACTTTATCTTAGTTATTGCCCTGGCCAGCGGGGTCTTCTAACGGGGGTACCGAGGCGGCGCACCTAAGAGAATGAGAGACAGACAAGGGACGCGAAGAATGGAGGCAAGTCAAACGGGTTTCTGATCAAGCCTCGAAATTTTATTCTTACAGTGTTCCTTATATGTGGTTTCTAGAAGGGGAGATGCCTAGGAGGGGTGGGGGCTGAACGGGTCATGTGGACTTAGATAATTGGCTAAAGTCGTAAAGGGTGCTGACTATAGATAAAGGGTGTGGCGGTTGAAGGGCGGCTACAGAAGGAATGCTTTGTCCTCAGGCAAGAGGAAGTGGGCCTAGTTTCCCTGAGTTTCTGTTTCACTAATTTACTGAAGTAAGGTCAGAGTTAATCCTTTGACCAACTCTTGGCTCCTGACAAGTTATCAAGGAAAGATGAAATTAACACCTATGCAAAATGTATAGGAAGTGACTTATGACTACTTCAATTTTTGCTTTTCATGTGTTTGGACTAATTAAAATAAATTATCAAAGTAATAAAAAAATCTCCCAACAAGGAAAAGCTCAGGACCAGATAGCTTCACTGGTGAATTATTCCAAAATATTAAAGAATTAATACCAATCCTTTTCAAGCTTTTCTAAAATTTTGAAGACAGGAGGGGGAGGTGGAAATCCCAAACTTATGAGACCAGAATTACCCTGATATAAAAACCAGACAAAAACACTACAAGAAAAAGAAAAACTGCAGGCTAAAATTTCCAATGAATGTTAATGCAAAAATCTTCCACAAAATAGTAGAAAATCAAATTCAACAGCACATTATAAAGATAACACACCATGACTAAGTGGGATTTATCCCTGTGATGCAAAAATGGTTCAAAATACGTAAATCAATCAATGCAATACCTCACATTAATAGAACAAAGGATAAAAATCACAGGATCATCTCAATAGGTGAGGAAAAAAAATCATTAGACAAAACTGAACACAATTTCATGATAAAAACACTAAACAAACTAGTTATAGAAGGACATTAACTCAACTTAATAATGTCTATATAGGGAAAGCCAATAGCTTATATTATATTGAACTAGAGGCCCGATGCATGAAATTCTGTAAGGGCCTTGGCCGCCGCAGAGGTAGCAGCTGCCTCTGTCTTGACCCCTGCCCGCTGTGATGGCCACCTCTGCCTCGGCCCTCGCAGTCCCAGCTTCATCCAGAAGGTCATCTGGAAGGGCATCCAGAAGGACATCTGGTCTAATTAGCATATTACACTTTTATTTTTATAGATGGTGTGAGACTGAAAAAAATTCCTCTAAGCCCAGAAACAAAGCAAGAATGCTCACTATCATCACTTTTAATCACCATGATACTGATGCCCTAGCTAGAGCAATTAGGTAAGAAAAGGAAATTTAAAAAATTCAAATTGGAAAGGAAGAAGTATAATGATCTTTTTTCCCACTTGACATAATCTTAACTATAAAAAACTCTAAAAATTCAATGCAAAAGGCTGTTAGAGCTATTTAGCAAATTCAGTCAAGTCTGTTATCAACACTCAAAATCAACTATTTTATAGAGTAAAAGTAACAATCAGAAAAGAAAATTAAGGAAACAATCTCATTCACAGTAATATTAAAAAAAACTTACCAAAGAAGTAAAAGAAATGTAGACTGGAATTTCAAAACATTGCTGAAAATAATTAATTAACACATAAATAAATAGAGAAATATAAAATGTTGAAGGTTTGAAGGATTTAAAACTGTTAAAATCTCCAAACTACCCAAAGCAATCTACAAAGTCAATGTAATCCTTATCAAAATCTCAATGGCAAGAAAATAAAAATTTCAATGGCTTTTTTTTTTTTCCTGTCGAATTTGGCCCTAGGTAGAGCCAGTTAAGAATATTTTTTATTAAATTTATTGGGGTGACATTGGTTAATAAAATTATGTGTGTGTTTAGTGTATAATCCTATGATAGATCAGCTGTATATTGCAAGTGCCCACCACCCACAGTCAAATCTTTAATCACCATATATTGGACCCCTTTTACCTTTTACTACCCCTCCACTCCCCTTCCCTCTGGTAACCACCATACTGTTGTCTACATCTTTGAGTTTTTATTAGTTTTTCTTGTTTGTTCATTTGTTGCTTTTAGTTTTTTTGTCCCACTATGAGTGAAATCATATGGTTTTTGACTTTTACTGTATGACTTATTTTGCTTAACATGATATTTTCATTTGCATCCATGTTGTTGCAAATGGCAGTGTTTCATCTTTTTTTATTGCTGACTAGTATCCCATTATATGTATGTACCATATCTTCTTTATCCAATTATCTACTGAAAGACAGTTTGGTTGTTACCATGTCTTGGTCACTGTAACAATGTTGCAGTGAACACAGGGGTACATATAAAGTTTTCCAATAAATCTTTGCCAATAAATATTTTCAAATTTTTCTGGTAGATACCCGGAAGAGGGGTCCTTGAGTTATATGGTAACTATTCTTAATTTTTTGAGGAACCTCTATACTGTTTTCCATAGTGGCTATACCAGTTTACTTTCCAACCAGCAATAAAGGATGGTTAGTTTCCTAGTAATACACTGTTATTTTTAATTCAATTAATATTTAATTATACTATTTATACTCATCCTGTCTTTCTTTTTTATTCTATTTTTTAAAATGTTCTTATGTATTGGTTTGGGGTATAATGTTTAGTGGTTAGACAATCATATACATAGTTTCTATTCAGGTCCTTTGACCTTTTCTTTATAATAGCCAAGATTTGGAAGCAGCCCAAGTGCCCATCAGTAGATGAGTGGATAAAATAGCTGTGGTACATTTACACAATGGACTATTAATCAGCCATAAAAAGGGAGATCTTACCTTTTGGGACAGCATGGATGGATCTGGAGAGTATTATGCTAAGTGAACTAAGCCAGTCAGAGAGAGATGCATACTATGTGATTTCACTTATATATTGAATTTAATGAACAAAATAAACAAACACAAAATAGAAACAGACTCATAGATATAGAGAAGAGACTAACAGCATTCAAAGGGTATGGGTGTCAGGGGAAAAGGTGAAGGGATTAAGCAAAAACAAACAAACTCATAGACAGACACCATTATGTTGATTACCATAGGGAAAGGGCGATGTGGAAAGGTAGAAGAGGGTATAGGGAGAATAAATGGTGATGGATGAAGACTTAACTTGGGGTTGTGAACACACAATCCTATATAATAAGGGAGGAATATACTAATTATTTGTTATGCCTTGAGGCGTAACAACCAACCACATAAGGGCCGCATCACAGATCTGCAGGAGGGTGTGGCAGCGAACTATAAGTGGGCGGTGAAAAGCTACAGGAACGGGCAGGGCAGCAAGCTATGAGGGGGGGAAGGGGTGGGGGGAGCTACAAGAGGGCGACAGCTACTGGCGCACAGATTCATGCACAAGGCTATTAGTCCTATATAATAAAAGCCTAATATGCTAAGTGCTTGGCCGTCCATTCAACCATTCAAAGCGTAATATGATAATGATATGCTAAGGCCGCTCAACCGCTCACTATGACATGCACTGACCACCAGGGGGAAGACAGTCAACCAGTTGACCAGTTGCTATGACATGCACTGACCACCAGGGGGCAGATGCTACAACTGGTAGATTAGCTTGCTGCTGGGGTCCGGCCTATCGGAACTGAGGGAGACGGGCCAGACACATCCTGGAGCCCTCCGCGGTCCCTCCCCAGCTGGCCAACCTCCCGCATCCGTCCCCAGCCCCAATCATGCACTGGTGGGGTCCCTCAACCTGGCCTGTGCCCTCTCACAATCCAGGACCCCTTGGGGGATGTCAGAGAGCTGTTTTCCACCCAATCCCACAGGTCAGGCTGAGGGACCCCACTGGTGCATGAATTCATGGACTGGGCCTCTAGTATGATATACAGTTGATGAATTATAGAATTGTACACCTGAAACATGAATAATTTATTAACCAATGTCATCCCAATGAATTAAATAATTTTTTAAAGTATATGTTTATCTGTTTTTCCTAAAGCTAAATATACACCTGTTTTATAATTCAGATCCTCTATTCCTGGGTACAAACATATATACAAGTGAAGAAAAGGCTGTCCACCAAAACTATGTAACATCATAACAGCTTTATTTATTGTAGGCCCCAACTAGAAATAATCTAATTGCCCATAAAGAGTATCATATACAGAGCCCACGCCATCTTGAAGGTGAGAATGACCTTTTTTAGGAACTCATCAGCACCACCACCCAGACAGGACTTTGACACTTCCCGTGACCCAGTAGCCACTCCAGCCAAAATCCTGCTTCACCAGCTGCAGACCCATGGACCTTGGGACCTCCACCTCCAAAGGTGCACCATTCCCGCAGCAGTAAGTGCATCTATCACCTCCTCAGCAGCAGAACTCCGGACACCACTTTCTGTCGCGCGTTTCCAGCCGCATAGGCATCCAGGGCACACCACTCCATAGGCAGCACCTGGGAGCCCCCACTGGTGTGATTATGTACAGACAAGGGTGCGCTGCCCCAAAGTAGAAATTCTGAATTTCCTCTGCCTGAATAACTACCCACAGACAACCCAGCTGTGTAACTTCAGCTCCAGGACCCCTCAAAGTGCGTCAGAGCTCTGCGCCTGCAAACTCACCGCCACAGATGCACACATTTCCAAAGGGTGGGCACTCTGAGCCCATCTATCCACAGGGTCCTCTGGGGAGCTGCTTTGAGCCCCTGCTGGGTGTGATTCTGTACAGAAAAGGACGTGCTGCCCCGCAGTAGAAATTCTGAATGCCTTCCTCCTGAATAACTGCCCACATACACCCCAGCTGCTTAACTTCAGTGCCACGGCCCCTCAAACTGTGTCATAGTTCTGTGCAGGCAAATGCATTGCCAGTCCACACGTGCATTTCCAACGGGCAGGCACCCTGAACCCATCTATCCACAGGGTGCTTGTGGGAGCTACTGTGAGTCCTTGCTGGGTGTGATCTTAGACAAACAGGGACACACTCCCCCTGGCAGTAGAAATTCTGAATTCACTCATCCTGGATACCTGCACACAGATGCCTCAATTACGCGGCTTCAGTGCCAGGGCCCATCAGAGTACTTCAGTGCCCCTCGCTGGCAAACGCACCACGGGTGCCCCTGTGATCCTCCACTGGGAGCATGCGCATATCCACCACAGGTACAGTAGCAAAACCTGAGTCTGCCCACCCCACAACTATAGAACTCGAGACACCACAGTCACGCCTTTCCAGAATGCAGGCCAACTGAGACCCATCACCCCAACAGACAGTTCCTGGGTGCCACTGTGAGTTCCTGCTGAACACGTGTGATTTAAATCAAGGGTGCAAGACAGCAAAAATTGGGACACCCCTATCCACGGCTGCTGACTTCTAGACACCGCACTTTTACCTTTCCAGCTCACAGGCCTACATCAAGAGAACCCAAGTAGCTCAGGTGGGGATCTACACTAGATCACCAAGGCCAGGAGACCTCAGAGATCACACCAGTAGCACCATCCCCAAAAGAACCTGAGTATCAAACCAATTGGACCTACAATTAAAACTTTACAGCAAAACATGGGAAGACAAAAAAGCAATCTGCAAAGGAAAGAAAAAGAGGAATCACCAGAAAGGGAGTTAAATGAAATGGAGGCTAGCAGCTTATCAGAGAAAGAATTCAGAGTAATGGTTATAAGGATGGTTAAATGGCTGGATGAGAAATACACACAACTCAATGAGAATTATAAGGACCTGAGTGAGAATGTCAACAACATGAAAAGGAACCAAGAGGAGATGAAGAATGACATAGCTGCAATAAAGAACACAATGGCAGTCTTAAAGAGTAGATTAGAAGAGGCTGAGGACCGTATCAGTGATTTAGAAGACAAGGTAGGAAAAAACACACAAACACAGCAGCAACTGGAAAGAAGACTTAAAAAGCAAGAGGAGAGCTTAAGGGAGCTTTGGGACAACACAAAATGAAACAACATTAACATAATAGGGGTGCCAGAAGGAGAGGAAGAGAAGCAAGGAATAGAAAACCTGTTAGAAGAAATAATGACAGAAAACTTCCCTGATATTGGCAAGAAAAAAACTATCCAAGTCCAAGAGGTACATAGAGTCCCAAACAAGTTGAACCCCAAAAGACCGACACCAAGACACATCATAATTAAATTGGCGAACACCAACGACAGAGTAAGAATCGTAAAGGCTGCCAGAGAGAGACAGAAAGTTACCTACAAGGGATCTCCTATTAGAATATCAACTGATTTTTCAACAGAAACACACCAGGCCAGAAGGGAATGGAATGAAATATAGAAAGTGATGCGAAGCAAGGGACTGAATCCAAGAATACTATACCCAGCAAGGCTATCATTCAAAATTGAAGGTGGAATCAGGAGCTTCACAGACAAAAAAGGACTAAGGGAGTTTATTACCACCAAACCAGCAATGCAAGAAATGCTAAAGGGTCTGCTGTAAAAAGAAGAAATAAGAAGTGAAGAAGGAACACAGGGGTAAAGAATAAAAATGGCAACAAGTACCTATAAATAATAACTTTAAATGTAAATGGATTAAATGCCCCAATCAAAAGACATAGGGTAACTGAGTGGATAAGAAAACATGACCCATATATCTGCTGTATACAGGAAACCCACCTCAGAAAAAAAGACACACACAGACTGATGGTGAAGGGTTGGAAAAAGGTTTTTTAGATGAATGTAAATGAAAAAAAAGCTGGGGTAGCAATGCTTATATCTGAAAAATTAGATACCAAAGTGAAGGACACAAAAAGAGATAAGGAAGGCTACTTCATAATACTAAAGGGAGCAATCCAACAAGAAGAAATAACTCTGGTAAACATATATGCAAACAATACAGGAGCACCCAAATACATAAAAAAACTCCTGGAGAATATCAAGGGAGAGATTGACAGCAATACAATCATAGTAGGAGACTTTAATAACCCACTATCCCCATTGGAAAAATCCTCTAAACAAAAAATCAGCAAAGAAACATCAATCCTAAATGACTCACTAGACCAGATGGAATTAATTGACATCTTCAGAACATTTCACCCCAAAGCCACAGAATATACATTCTTCTCAAGTGCACATGGGTCATTTTCAAAGATAGAGCATATATTGGGTCACAGGCAAAGTCTCTTCAAATTAAAGAAGATAGAAATCATATCAAGCATCTTATCAGATCACAATGGTATAAAACTGGAAATCAACTACAATAAAAACAATCCTAAAAAATCAAACATATGGAGACTAAATAGCATGCTATTAAACAATGACTGGGTTACCAGAGAGATCAAAGAAGAAATAATAAACATCATGGCAATAAATGACAATGAAAACATAACAATCCAAAATCTATGGGACACAGCGAAAGCAGTCTTAAGAGGGAAGTTCATAGCTCTACAAGCCTACTGTAAAAAACAAGAAACAATGGTAATAAATTACCTAACCCTACAACACAAAGAGTTAGAAAGAGAGCAACAAGAGAAGCCCAGTGTAAGCAGAAGGAAGGAAATAATAAAGATCAGAGCGGAGATAAATGACATAGAGACCAAAAAAAAAAAAAAAAACAATACAAAAGATCAACAAAACCAAGAGCTGGTTCTTTGAAAGGATAAACAAGATTGATGAACCGCTAGCCAGGCTCACCAAGAAGGAAAGAGAGAGGTCCCAAATAAACAAAATCAGAAATGAAAGAGGGGAAATAACAACAAACCCCAATGAAATACAAAGGATTGTTAAAAAATACTATGCAAAACTCTATTCCAACAAACTAGAAAACCTGGAGGAAATGGATATATTCCTAGAAAAATACAACCTTCCAAAACTCAAACAAGAAGAATCTAAACATCTCAATAGGCCAATAACCATGGAAGAAATTGAAGCAGTCATCAAAAAGCCTCCAGCAAACAAAAGCCCAGGGCCAGACGGCTTCACAGGAGAGTTTTACCAAACATTCAAGGAAGAACTAAAACCTATCCTCCTCAGACTATTCCAAAAAATTCAAAAGGAAGGAACACTTCCAAGCTCATTCTATGAAGTCCGCATCACCCTAATACCAAAACCAGATAAAGACAACACAATGAAAGAGAATTACAGGCCAATATCCCTCATGAACATAGATGCCAAAATCCTCAACAAAATTCTAGCAAGTTAGATTCAGCAGTACATCAGAAACATCATACACCATGACCAAATAGGATTTAACACAGGGTTGCAAGGATGGTACAATATCCGCAAGTCAATAAACGTGATACATCACATAAACAATTTGAGAGATAAAAATCACATAGTCATATCAATAGATGCAGAAAAAGCATTTGACAAAATCCAACACCCATTTTTGATAAAAACTCTCAACAAGGTGGGAATAGAAGGATAATACCTCCACATAATAAAAGCCATATATGACAAACCCACAGCAAACATCATACTCAATGGGCAAAAACTAAAACCATTTCCCCTAAGAACAGGAACAAGACAGGGATGCCCAATCTCACCACTCCTGTTCGACATAGTACTGGAAGTTTTAGCCATTGCAATTAGACAAGAAGAAGAAATAAATGGAATCCAAATTGGAAAAGAAGAAGTAAAACTGTCCTTATTTGCAGATGACATGATGTTATATATAAAAAACCCGAAAGATTCCATCAAAAAACTATTAGACTTAATAAATGAATTCGGCAATGTAGCGGGATACAAAATTAACACCAAGAAATCTATGGCATTTCTATACACCAATAGTGAACTTACAGAAAGAGAGACTAAAAAAGCAATCACATTTACCATCACACCAAAAAAATTAAGATACCTAGGAATAAACTTAACTAAGGAGGTGAAAGATCTATACGTGGAAAACTACAGTACTCTGAAAAAAAAAATAGAGGAAGACATAAACAGATGGAAGAACATACCATGTTCATTGATTGGTAGAATCAACATCATTAACCTTTTGCACTCGATGTCGAGTGTGACTCGACACGTTTAGCCTTAGAATAAAGGAATCGAGAAAAAAGCAAGCGAGTGCAAAGGGTTAAAATGTCCATACTACCCAAAGCAATCTATAGATTCAATGTACTCTCCATTAAAATACCAACGGCATATTTCACAGACCTAGAAATAACTCTCCAAAAGTTTATCTGGAATAAAAAAAAATAACCAGAATATCCACAGCAATCCTGAGAAAGAAAAACAAAGTTGGTGGGATCTCAATACCAGATTTCAAGCTGTATTACAAAGCCACTGTTCTCAAAACAGCCTGGTACTGGCACAAGAACAGACATATAGACCAATGGAATAGAATAGGAATCCAGATATCAACCCAAACCACTATGCTCAATTAATATTTGACAAAGGAGGCATGAATATACAATGGAGTCAAGACAGTCTCTTCAATAAATGGTGTTGGGAAAATTGGACAGATACATGCAAAAAAAATGAAACTAGACCACCAACTTACTCCATACACAAAAATAAACACAAAATGGATAAAGGACTTAAACATAAGATGGTAAACCATAAAAATACTAGAGGAATCCATAGGCAGAGAAATCTCAGACATATACCGAAGCAATTTCTTCACCAATACTGTTCCTAGGGCAATGGAAACTAAAGAGAAAATAAACAAATGGGACTACATCAAAATAAAAAGCTTTTGCACAGCAAAAGAAATCATCAACAAAACAACAAGAAAGCCCACTGTATGGGAGAACATATTTGCAAATGTTATCACTGATAAAGGTTTAATCTCCAATATCTACAGGGAACTTATACAACTTAATAAAAGGAAGATAAATGATCCAATAAAAAAATGGGCAACGGACCTAAATAGAATCTTTTCAAAAGGAGACAGAAGGCAGGCTAAGAGGCATATGAAAACATGCTCCAAGTTACTAATTATCCGAGAGATGCAAATCAAAACGACAATGCGGTAACATCTCACACCTGTCAGAATGGCAGTCATCAACAAATCAACAAAGGACAAGTGCTGGAGAGGATGTGGAGAAAAAGGAACTCTTGTGCACTGCTGGTGGGAATGCAGACTGGTGCAGCCACTATAGAGAACAGTATAGAGTTTCCTCAAAAAACTAAAAATGGAACTGCCATTTGACTCAGTAATCCCACTTCTTGGAATATATCCGAAGAAACTAGAAACACCAATCAGAAAGGATATGTTCACCACTATGTTCATAGCAGCACAATTCACCATAGCTAAGATTTGGAAACAGCCTAAGTGCCCATCAGCAGATGAGTGGATTAAAAACCTGAGGTACATCTACGCCAGTGATGGGCAACCTTTTGAGCTTGGTGTGTCAAACTTCGCCAAAAAACTGAGCATAACTCGGGTAGTGTGTTACTTTGAGGAAAAAACATTATTTCGCAAATGTTTCACCCTCAGGAGCAGCAAATGTTTCATCTTCGGCATGTGGCCGCCTCATTGGCCGCATGTCATCAGAAATGGCTACGCATGTCAGTGCTGACACGCGTGTCATAGGTTCGCCATCACTGATCTACACAATGGAATACTATGCTGCAGTAAAAAAGAAGGAGTTCTTACAATTTGCAGGAGCATGGATGGACCTGGAGAGCATTATGTTAAGTGAAATAAGCCAGGCTATGAAAGCAAAATAGCACATGATCTCACTCATTTATGGAAAATAAAGAACATAACCTGATGAACAAAAAAGATAGATACAGAGGCAGTAAAGCATCGAACAGACTGTCAAATTACAGCGGGAAGGCTGGGGAGTGTTGGGGAGGGGGGGAAAGAGATCAACTGAAGGACTTGTATGCATGCATATAAGCACAACCAATGGACACAAGACACTGGTGGGGTGGGATGAGGGCATGTGACAGGGGGTAGGGGAGGCTGGTGGAAGTTCTATGGGAGAAAAAAAAAGAGATATATGTACTACTATACGTAATACTTTAAACAACAAAATAAATTTAAAAAAAGTATAATATATAAGTAAATTGTGATATATGTAATAGAATGTTATATAGCAATAAAAATGAATAAAATATTGCTTCATTAAAATACATGAATGCCTATTGCAAATACAATAGTAAGTGAAAGAAACTACTCACAAAACAAAACGCACTGCCTGATGCCATTTTTATAAAATTTAAAACTAAAAAAAAAAATTTTTAAAACTGACAAAATTAATACATTGTAACTCTCAGAATATTGGCTTCTTCTGGGGATGGAATCTATAATGGGAAGGGGCTTGAGGGAACCTTTTAGGATATGGATAATGTTATTAACTGCCATTGATATACGTATCATGGGACTGTGCACACAGTATTACTGTGCTTTGCTCACTTTCCTGTTTGTAATTACACTTGATTTTTTTTTTAATGATGAAATGAAGTACTGACAAAAAAACAAAAGTTGAAAGAGTAGCAAATCAGCTAATAAACCAAAACTTTGCTAAATTTGAGGCAAAAAACATAGTACCTGTTTTTTAATTTTGTTCAGATACTAGGAAATTCTTAAATTCATTCAGATCATCACAGGTATAACTCTCTGGCAGCCTGTTTTATTGATGTTATTGCTATTTTTATATAATATAAAAAATTTCACCAGTTTTTGTTCTCCCATAAGAAGCTTTGTATAGCAGAAATAATGCTAGATTCAATCCTAGAAGATCTGGGTTTAAATATTAGGTTGCCTGTATCCAATCTGGTTGACTTTAACATTATTTAAAATGTTATTAAGATTTTCTCATTGTATAGAAGAGAAAAAAATCATCTTGTTTATAGAACCTTGAGATGAACAGTATAAGCACAGTGGTATTATTTTCTTTCAGTCTTCCTTTATTTTGCATTATATTTTACATACCTGTTAATAGTGTGCATTTAATACTATGATGCTTTTGTACTTATACTTTATCATTATCACATTGACATGTCACTCAACAGCCATCACTATTGTTTCTGTACCAAACACTTTTATAATTACTATTTCCTTCATCACATGACCCCATTTTCTCTTTTTTGTGTAAACCTTGTTAGATTTTGATATGATTTCACTTATGTATTTATATATTTAATTTTAATTTCTGACTCTCTCCACATAAATATAATTTTCATGAGAGAAAAGATCTTATGTTTCTTGTTCAGTGTATGTTATAGTGGTTGAATAAATATCTACTTGATTAATTTTTTATTAATTGCTGAAAAATAATTCATTGACTAAATATACAGGGCAGGGCAAAAGTAGGTTTACAGTTGTGAGTATGAGAAATAGAGTTTATTCTTATATTATTTATTAATTATTATATTGTTTATCTGTATTACAACTGTAAGCCTCCTTTTCTGCACCCTGTATTTATCCATTATCTTATTTGACACTATTGTAGGAAATATTGTGGTTAACACATTGTAATTTTCTTTATATTATGAAATATTTCACAGAAGTCATATATATATATGAAAATTTTAGTAAGCAAGTCTTTTAACATTTTAAAATTTCAATGTCCTCATTTCTAAAATGAGTATAAAAATTTATACCAAATCATTAACTGTGCTTGTTGAGAGTTCAAATGAGGTAGTATAGGAGAAGTGCCTTATAAATTCTAGAGTAATAATGAGGAGGAAACTGGTCTTGCAAGGCATGTCAGGCCATAAAAACTGTGAACAATACACTGCCCTGGGGGGTTGGGAAGGGTCGTTATCACTGGCTCCAGGAGAAATCATGGGATATACCCTGGGGACCCCCAACACCTGGGGGCCTTCCTGTAAGCCCTTGAAAGGGGGCGGAACCATATCTGCAAAACAAAGACCCCAGAAGGTTATAAAAGTGAAGCCCTCTGCGTGTTTCTTCACTCTGATTTGGAAATTATTCCCAGAGTCCACTAGTGTTCATAAACGGGGTCCCTCCCTTTCTCTAGGAAGTGTGCTGGGTATTTCTTTGGTCTTCTGCAACAATATATTCATAAAAATACTATTATACCTTGTAAGTGTTTATGAGTATATATTATTTATATGTGATATTAATGAGATAAATTGAACTATAGGGCAATTTGGAAGGATCACCCAGGATGCTATGCTTTAGGAATCCTTAACACTGCTGACTAAGAGAGTTATAAGTGGAGCAGGGTCCATATAAGAAAGTAACTTATAGTCTTTTTCTTTTTTATTTATTTTAATTTTTGTATTGATTTTTAGAGGGAGAGAAAGGGAGAGGAATAGAGAAAAACATCAATGAGAGAAACATCACCATTCAGCTGCTTCCTGCATGCCCCCTACTGGGGATTGAGCCCACAACACAGGCACATACCCTGACCGGTGATCTCTTGGTTCCTGAGTTGACACTCAACCACTGAGAAACACCAGACAAGATACCTTACAGTCTTTTTATTTATTTTATTTAATTCATTTTTTAAATTTATTGATGTCAGAGAGGAAGAGAGAGGGACAGATAGATAGAAACATCAATGATGAGAGAATCACCAATCGGCTGCCTCCTGCACGCCCCCTCCTGGGGATCGAGCCCACAACCTGGGCATATGCCCTTAGACTTGAACCTGGGACCCTTTAGTCTGCAGGCGGATGCTCTATCCACTGAGCCAAACCAGCTAGGGCTACCTTATAGTCTTTAAAAAACAAAGCAATAGTGTATGAATATATGCTACTGAGTGAACAAAAGGCTGACTGATAAGACAGCAATATGCAACTTGTGCTAGTGTGTGAAGTCCCAGTGTTCATAAAAAGTGTATTTTGGGGCCTGTAGGAATGGTTGGGTAGGATTGGCATGACATAAATATAGGGAAATATGGTTATTTAAATTTGTGGTCAAAGCATGTGCTGATAAATTACTTGGCACTGAGAAATACTAAGATTTCGAAGGTAAGAACTAAAAATAATAGAAGCATGTGAGAAATGAAGAGGAAGGATTGACGGGTCTGGGTAATGGCATCATTATATATTAATCATAAATGAACAAGAAGAATGAGTTTACCATCCTTGTCAGAGAGAATTAGAATGTTGAAGGGAAAATTAGGAGGTAACTAGGTTACTGAAGGACATTCATGAAAATGTACAGTAGGCAGTTTATATCTGGGAACTTGGGCTCCGATGATAGGATAGGTCAAGCATACAGATCTAGAGAAAATAATTAAAGATATATGAGACAGAATTCACTACAGTAATTAGTTTAGAACAGTGATTCCATGGTCAGGAACTGAGCCTTTAATAAATGCTCACATTTGAAGAAAGCTTTGGGGAAAGCTGAAAACAACAGAGATTAAGAAATTTGAGAAGTAGAAAATGAAACTGAATAATGTAACATCTTGAGAACCAAAAGAGTGAAAGCACTCTACGGTAGCCTTGAGGGACCAATCAACAGTGTCAAATGCTTCAGAAAATTTGAGACTCAGTACCAAAACAACTCACTGAATTTTGTACTTAATGATATAAATTGCCTTCAACAAAGCAGCTTTGGGGAATTGTGTGGATAGGAAAAAAATAATTTCATGAAATTAAGAAATGGAAGAGTTGTGGTTTAATGAAGACAACAGCCAATTCCTATGAAAAAGTTTATTCATAATTTACCCATTTATTCAGTAATTATTTGATTGCTCACTATGAACCATGTACATTACTACATGCTGGGCACATATGGTGCCTACACTTAGATGGAAGACACATTTTAATCAAATGTTAATACATATAAACTAAATGAATTCTAAAATTCTGGTAGCAATATGGGTGAGAAGGATATGGTTCCATGAGGTTGTTGGATATGGATATTTCAACTAGACTAAGAATGATACTGTGAGGAGGTGATAATAAACTTCTGGGAAATGTAAAGCATCAGCTGGTAGCTAGAAGAAATAGCAATGTCAATTGATTTTATTTAATTTTGAATAAATATTGGAGAAACCTGCATATTCAAATCAGAGAGAAGGGGCTACTATAATATTGTGTAAGTGTCTATGTGTGGAAGGGACCAATTTGACTGCTCTTAGAAAGGGCCTCAAAGAGTATCTATACTCCAATAATATTTTCATAATTCCAGAGTCAGAAACTTAATTGTATCAATTTATCAGAGGAAATTCAACTCTTAGGGATTGCAGACTTGAACTGACAAGAGTGATTTTTATTTATTTTATTTTTTAAAATATTTTTATTGATTCATAGAGGAAGGAAGAAGGAGAGAGAAACATCAATGATGAGAGAGAATCATTGATTGGCTGCCTCCCGCATGCTCCCTACTGGGGATCGAGCCTGCAACCGGGCAAATGCTCTTGACCGGAATCGAATCTGGGACCTTTCAGTCCGCAGGCCGATGCTCTATCCACTGAGCCAAACTGGCTAGGACACAAGAGTGATTTTTAAAAGTAAAGACTACCAATGTATTTGTTAACACTAAGTAATAATAACTGCCAAGTGGAATAGAAGACCTTTATTGATTAACTGGCAAATGTCGGTCCAGTTGGGAAACCAAGCCAATATTAGAGAGTTGCCAGACAAGAGATCAATGCAATAATTTCAAGAAAGTGTCCAAGTTAGAATTACCAACCATGGAAATAAACCTCTAGAGGAAATGGAAGAATAAGAAGGAAAAGTTAGGTGGAGGAGTTTAAGAGCACTATCAAAAGATTGGTTGTACTACAACTTGATTTACTGAAATCCATTTCTAGTGCTGAATGAAACTGAATATGAAATGAAGAAAATAGGTCATTGAGAAAGATTTTCCCAGGGCAATAACTGATTATCACTTTAGTAAATTCCATAGTATTTGTAAAAAACTTAAATTCCTATAGTGCTATTCAATTTGAAGTATTCATACATAAGTAGACATTAATTCTGGTATTCATATAGACCCCATATATTTATTCCCATACAACAGCCACAGAAGAAAAGTCCTGAATCTTTTATATGAATACCTTTAGATTGATTTTTTTGCCACAACATTTAGAAACTATTCAGCAGCTTCAGGCCTAGCTGCGATATAACCAAGTATAGTTAAAATTGTAAGAAATTCTCACACCTATTTTTCTATTTTGATTCAAGATATCTCACCATTCCCCCCTATTGTGACTCTGTTTTTATTACAAGTATACCAGAAGTCGTGTTCTACTCATTGCTTTCTCCCTTCTGTTAGATTTCACAAACAGTGCCCAACAGTTATCACAGTCACACAGATGATAAGCTTCCTAAGATAGACCCTTTTATCAGAGTTGTCTGTGATGCCTGTTATAAATGTTGATTCCTGGCCCAACACCAAAGAATGAAATCTACATCGTTAACAAAAACACCAGATAATTCTTATGCACAATAAAATTTAAGAACCAGTGATCTGAATTCCCAGTTATGGGCAATTTTTAACTTAGATTTTGAATCCAGACTACTGACTTAATCTCTGTAAATGATCAACAACTCTATCTTTACTGATACCTGCTTTCCTCACATCGCCTCCCTCCAATATCCAGAATGAGAAACATAAATTAAATAGACATTTTCCCATATATTTTCTTATATAAAAAAACAATCTTCAAATAATTTGTACAGAGCAGAGACTTTTCAAATGAAATATAATATTTACTCTTGAATTTCTGAATTGATGTAAAGTTAGGAAAAAAATTGACTATAGAGTTGAAAAAAATCTAATGATTTTGATTATGCATTCAGAATAAGTTATATTCCTGAGCTTAATATTCAAGTTCTTTTACAATCTAATATCAGTGTATGTAGTCTGTATTTCAATCTAATTTTCTGCATTACTTGGTGTTTTCCGAGAGAACTGTTGGTGACAGTGACCTGGAACTCTGTTTTTATAAAATCTTTTCTATTACTGTTTGCATAGAAAACATCCCACCCACAAATTTCTCCAATGGAATATAGAAGGACCATGCCTCAATTTTGAGAGGATAGATTAATTAACCAGGCCATAAGTTGTATGAATCTTTAGCATTCGATTTAGGTTAGGGCAGAAATAGATCCTTATCTTTCTCTAAGAATCTATCTACATCATTTTGTAGGATGGGTCACAAGGTACTTTACAGGCAGATATTCATTTACTAGCTCTTTAAAAAAGTACTTTTTCTCCAATAATTTAACCTTTGTTCTTAGAGGGAACAGTAAACCCTCATTCCAAAAGGCTTAAAATTACAATTATATGTTTTTGGAGAAATGTCTTTTCATGCCATCTACCCATTTTTTACTGGATTGGTTTTTTGGTTTGTTTGTTATTGAGTTCCTTATATATTTTGGATATTAACCCCTTATCAAATACTAGCGGCCCAGTGCATGAAATTTGTGCACTGGTAGGGTCCCTAGTGGTTGCCGGCTACAGGCCACATACTCCCTCAATTCCCTCGGCTGCCTGCTGCTGCTGCCGCTGGGACCCCCTTCCTTCCCCCAACCAGCCTCGCCCCCTGGTCAAACTCCTGGACAACTCCCAGTCCAGGGAACAATTTGCATACTATTATTTTATTATATAGGATATCACATCTGAATATATTCTTCCATTCAGTAGGTTGTTTTTTGTTTTGTAGATGGATTCATTCGCTGTACAGAAACTTAAGTTTGATGAAGTCCCATTTGTTTATTTTTGCTTTTATCTCCCTTGCTGGAGGGTACATATCCAAAAACGTTACTCAGACTGATGTCAAATATTTTACTACCTATATTTTCTTTTAGGAGTTTATGGTTGCAGGCCTTACATTTAAGTCTTTAACCCATTTCACTTTTATGTGAAATTTAAAACTAAACTAAACTAAACCAAAGCTGACTCATAGAAACAGAGACCAAAGAGCCCTGGCTGGTGTGGCTCAGCTGGTTAGGCATTGTCCTGTTCATGAAAGGGTTGCTGGTTCGATTACAGGTTGGGGCATATGCCCAGGTTGTGGGACTTGATCCCAAGCGGCATAGGTGCTGGAGTCAGCTGATTGATGTTTTGCTCTCTCTCTTACTCTCTATTCCTCTCTCCCTAAAGATCAATTTTAAAAAATCTTAAAAAACAAACAAACCAAAATAAATAAATAAATAAATAAACAGAGCTGAAGGTATGGTTGCCAGAGGGAGGGAGATGGGAGAACAGGCTAAAAAGGTGAAAGGAAATTTAGTCAGTAATAGTGTGGTAAGTTTGCATGGTGAGAGATGAATACTAGAATTAGTGGGATGATCACATTGTATGATATAAAAATGTAAAATCTAATATAACTAATATAATATTATAAACCATTATACTTAAAATGTAACTTTTATAATCAATACTTTTTATTGTGCCAAGCCTTTTTTAAAAAGTATATACAGGGTGGGGCAGAAGTAGGTTTACAGTTTTTTGTATGGGAAATAATATAATAAATAATACAAGAATAAACCCATATACTCCAACTGTATACCTACTTTTGCCCCACACTGTATTTTAGTCTATTTATATACTGGATTACATTGATTTTCAAATGTTGAACTAGCCTTGCATACCTTGAGTAAATGTCAACTGCTCATGTTGTATAATTCTTATTATACATTACTAGTGGCCCGGTGCATGAAATTGTACACATTAAAAGGGGATTACTTAGAGGAAATATTTTAATACTAGGGGCTCAGTGCACAAATTCGTGCACCTTGAAAGGAACTGTGGCCTGTGAGACTGCAGTAGGCATAGGGGCGGGTCTCTGCCCATCCTCCTTGCCCCCATTCAGACCCTCCTGCCACAGCTCATAGTCCCGTGTCTGCCGCCGCCACTCCCACATGCTGACGGCACAGAGCTATTGGAGCCAGCGCCAGCAGCGGGTGCAAGCAGGGCTGGCAATGGCAGCAGGTGCGAGCGCCAGGCGGGACCATGCCCGCGAGCAAAGAATTTTCAGTAACCACCAGAGGTTCACGCTGATGACAGCGACTGGTGCCCCACCTTTGTCTGTCACCCCCGCTCACCTGCTCCACCATCCCGCCATGGCTGATGCCTGCCATGTTCCTTGCTCTGCCGCCTGCTGCCGACACCTGCCATGTTCAATGTGCGCCCCCTGGTGGGCACATCATAGCGACTGGTTGTTCTGTTGTTCGGTTGTTCCGCTGTTCGGTCTATTTGCATATTATCCTTTTATTATAGAGGATTGCTATTTGCCCTTCCTCTATAATAGAAGTGTCAGAGATGAAAGAAAATTAGTAAAATGTATATGAAAATCTTCCTCCTGTCACAGTCTGGGGTGCACCATGGGACCCAGAGTCAAGTCCCTGCACACCCACATGCACCTCAAAATCATGCGAGACCCAGACCCGGCCACCCCGCCCCCCATTGGGCTAGATCCAGACTTGGCCATTCCCACCCTTGTCAAGCCCCACCAGGCGAGGGACACAGTCTCAGGTCCCCTGGCCTGGCGCCAGGGTCGGGGGCACAGCCTAAGGTCCCCCAACCCAGGCCTGGGCAAGGGGCATGCCTAGAGGTCCCCCGTTAAGCCCCACCTGGTAGGGAATGTGGCCTGAGATCCCCTGTCAAGCCCCTCCAGATGAGGGGCATGGCCAGAGGGCCCCCATCAAGCCCTGCCAGGCAGGGGGCGCAGCCTCAGGTCCCCTGGCCCAGCACCAGGAAGGGAGCGCAGCCTTAGTCCCCTGGCCTGGTGCTGCAGTGGGGGGCGTGGCCTGAGGTACCCAGTCAAGCCCTGCTGGGCGGGGGTCACGGCCTGAGGTCCCCTGGCCTGGTGCTGGTGCCAGGTGCACAGCTTGAGGTCCCTGGGCCTGGCGCCAAGGTGGGGGGGGGCGGCCTGTGGTCCCCCGGCCTGGTGCCAGGGTGGGGGGCACAGCCTGAGGTCCCCTGTCAAGCCCCACAGGGGGTGGGGAGGGTGCAGCCTCAGGTCTTTGCTGAATGCTCATTAAGGCACGTTACGGGAACTCGGCCTCTGCTGTGGGTGGAGCCATCTTGTGTTATGGAAACCCCGCCTGCACTGTGGGCGCAGTCATCTTGTGTTACAGAAACCCCCCCGCCTCTGCTGGGGGTGCTTCCATCTTTGTGGTGGAGTGATGGTCAATTTGCATATTCCCTCTTTATTATATAGGATTGTATTTGATTCACTACTATTTTGCTAAGTATCCTATAAAATAAAAGCCTAATATGCTAAGTGTCCAGTTGATCTGTCAGCCATTCAACCAATCAAAGCATAGTATGCTACTGATATGCTAAGGCTGCTCAACCACTCGCTATGACATGCACTGACCACCAGGGGGCAGACAGTCAACCAGTTGACCAGTTGCTATGACGTGTACTGATCACCAGGGGGCAGACGCTCCAAGCAGTAGGTTAGCTTGCTGCTGGGGTCCATCTGATTGGGACTGAGTGAGACAGGCCGGACACACCCTGGAGCCCTCCCATGGTACCTCCCCGGCTGGCTAAACTTCCATGTCCCTCCCCGGCCCTGATCATACATGAGTGGGGTCCCTTGGCATGGCCTGTGCCCTCTGGCAATCCAGGACCCCTTGGGGGATGTCGGATAGCCAGTTTCAGCCTGATCCCACAGGCCATGCTGAGGGACCACACTGGTGCACAAGTTCGTGCACTGGGCCTGTAGTTCTTGTATGTGTGTTCATATGCTAGGTTGGTGAGTACTTTTTCTTTCTTGCAATGTCTTTACCTTATTTTGTTATTGTGTATTTCTGGCCTCATAGAAATGTTCCCTCTGTGTTTGTTTCCTGGAAAATATTTTGTGGAAAATGAGTATAATTTCTTCCTTCAGTATTTGATAGAATTCACCAGTGAAACCATCGGAGGCTGGTGCTTTCTTTTCTGGAAGGTTATGAATTATTGATTCAATTTCTTTAATACACATAGGTCTATTCAGATTATCTGCTTCTCCTTGTGTGAGTTTTTGTAATTTGTGTCTCCCAAGAAATATAATGACATTTCATTGAAGTTATCAAATTTCTGGACACAAAGTGGTTCATACTATTTCTTTATTATACCTTCAACTAGAGGCCTGGTGTACAAAATTCATGCATGGGGGGGTCCCCTCAGCCCAGCCTGCACCCTCTCCAATCTGGGACTCCTTGGGGGATGTCTGACTGGCAGTCAGACATCCCTCTCGCAATCCTGGACTGCTGGCTCCTTATCACTTACCTGCCTGCCTGCCTGGTTGCCCCCACTGCCCCCTCCCTGCTGGCCTGGTCACTCCTAACTGCCCCCCATCAGCATGGTCACCCCTAACTGCCACCCCTTCCAGCCTGGTTGCCCCCAAGTGCCCCACACCAGCCTAGTCACCCCTTACTGCCGCCCTGCCAGCCTAATCGCCCCCAACTGCCCCCCTGCCAGCCTGATTGCCCCCAACTGCACCCCCCACTTGCCTGGATGCCCCCCAACTGCCCCCCATCTGCCTGGTTGCCTCTTGCTGCCCCCTTCCAGCCTGGTCTCCCCAAACAGCCCCCCCTGCTGGCCTGGTCACCCCTAACTGCCCCCCCCCACCAGCCTGGTTGCCCCACACAGCCTAGTGTTTGGTCATTTGGTCATCCCTCACTAACCCTGCTGCTGGCCAGGTCGCCCCCACTGCCCCCTCCCTGCTTACCTGGTCGCTCCTAACTGCCCCCCCCCCCAGCCAGCCTGGTCACCCCTAACTGCCCCCCTGCTGGCCTGGTTGTCCCCAACTACCCCCCTCTGCCAGCCTGGTTGCCCCTAACTGCCCCCCCTGCTGGCCTGGTTGCCCCCAAGTGCCCCCCCACTGGCCTAGTCACCCCTTACTGCCCCCTTGCCAGCGTAATCACCCCCAACTTCCCCCGGGCCAGCCTGATTGCCCCAAAATGCACCCACCCGCCAGCCTGGTTGTCCCCCAACTGCCCCCCTTCTGGCCTGGTCACCCCCTACTGCCCCCCTGCCAGCCTGGTCACCCCACACAGTCTGCTGTTCAGTCATTTGGTCATCCCTCACTAACCTCCCTGCCAGCCTGATCGCCCCATGCAGCCTGCTTGTTCAGTCATTTGGTCGTCCCTCACTAACCCCCCTGCCGGCCTGGTTGTCCCATGCAGCCTGCTTGTTCAGTCCTTTGGTCGTCCCTTACTAACCCCCTGCCAGCCTGGTTGCCCCACGCAGCCTGCTTGTTCAGTCCTTTGGTCGTCCCTTACTAACCCCCTGCCAGCCTGGTTGCCCCACGCAGCCTGCTTGTTCAGTCCTTTGGTCGTCCCTTACTAACCCCCTGCCAGCCTGGTTGCCCCACGCAGCCTGCTTGTTCAGTCATTCGGTCTGCCCTCAGGCTGGCCCTGGGCAGCTGGGCAGCCACCATCCAAGGCTTGCCTGTGCCATGGGCTGGCCCTGGGTGGCTGGGGGCGGGCCCGGCTGTGTCACATGCCACACACCTGCCACCCCAGCGGGACTGAAGGGAGTAGGCACCGCCATCTTGTGGCTGTGGGCGCCACCATCTTTGAGGGCATGGCAGTCAATTAGCATATTCCCTCCTTATTGGCTGTGGGCACTGCCATCTTTGTGAGGGCATGATGGTCAATTAGCATGTTCCCTCTTTATTAGATAGGATGTCTGTGGGATCAGTGGTGATGGACCCCTCTTTTGATTCTAATATTAGCAATGCATGTCTTCTCTTTTTGCGAGGTAGCTTGGATAGAGGTTTATCCATTGTTAAAATTTATTTTCTCAAAGAACCAGTTTTTGGTGTTGTTTGTTTTTTCTTTATCTAGTTTCTGTCACTTTCATTGATTTCTGCTCTGATTTTTATTATTCATTTTCTTCTTATTGCTTTAGGCTTAAATTGTTCTTTTTCTAGTTCCCTAAAATGGAAGCTCAGATTGTTGATTTTAGATCTTTATTTCCTGCTAAGTTCTGCTCTCTCTGCATCCCACAAATTTTGTTGTTGTATTTTAATTTGCATTTAGTCCAAAATATTAGACTTTTGGGATTTATTCTGTTTGGTGTTCTCTGAACTTTCTGGATCTGTGGTTTGGTTCTCCTTCCATTCTCCTGTTGGTAGCCCATTTATGCATATGCTTTATATTGTCCTTTTGTTAGTTACTCTTTATTATCCTAAAGTTCCTACTGTGTTGTGCGTGTTTTTATTATTATTTTTATCCTTGTGTTTCAGTTTGCAAAGTTTCTGTTGATTTACCTTCAAGCTCAGTGATTCTTTCCTCACCTTGTCAAATCTGCTAATGAGTCCATCAAAAGCATTCATTATTTCTGTTACAATGGATTTTTTAAAAATATGTTTTGTTTTATTTATTTAGAGAGAGAGAGAGAGAGAGAGAGAGAGAGAGAGAGATCAATGAGAGATGAACATCAACATCAATTGGCTGCCTCCTGCACACCCTCTGCTTGGGATCAAGCCCAAAATCCAGGCATATACTCTGACCTGGAATCAAACCTGCGACCTCCTGGTGCATGGGTCAGTGCTCAACTACTGAGTCACATAGGCGGGCTGTTAAAGTGTTTTTGATTCCTAGTATTTTCTTTAGATTTTTCTCTTAGAGTTTCTATCTTTCTGCATTACTCATTGCTCTTGCACATTATATAGTTTTTCCATTAGATCTCTTAACATATTAATCATAGTTATTTGAAATCTCCAGTCTGATAATCCCAACATCCCTGACATATCCAAGTCTGGTTCTAATGCTTGCTCTGTCCCTTCAGACTGTTTTTTTTTTTCCCCTGCAATTTGACATACCATGTAATACTATGTTGAAATTTAGATGTTACATAAGTACTGAGGTAATTAGGTTACTACTGAGAGAATTTATGTTGATCTGGCCCAGAATCAGTCTTTTTAAAATTTTTGTTATATTTGAAGTTACCCCAAACTTCAAATTCCTTTAGTGTGCTTCATTATTTTTGTCTCATCTCTTAACTTTGGGATTCCCTAAGTACTCCTCCATGAATATGCCTGTGTGTTTCAGGTTTTTGAGCTGTAATCTACTGTTATTGTACTGTTCATGTGGAGGATGTGGAGGAGAAGGAGGAGTCCTATAAAATTTCCATTTAAATACTCTTTTACTGGGCCTTTGCTTTGACTGTGGTCTTCACAATTGTTTTTCCTTAAGGAGGATCAAGGAAGTAGAAATTTGGCCTTTGTATTTAGCATGTTTAATTCAATTATAGCAGTAATAAAAATAAAGGGGTTCAATTATCATAATTAGAAAGTTATTATCTAAATATTGAGTTCAACCTGAGAGGTGAATGCCTCACAGATCTCTGATTCCATTAATATAGATTAATTACTCCCACATTGTTCGATTCCTCCACAAATTGTTCAGAGTTAACTAATATAACTAATTCCTAAACCAAGAATTTACTTTGTAGGTTCAGTATCTGTTTTTTTCTATATGATGCTACTTTAAATAAAACTGTAGTTATGGATTTAAACTCATGCACACTAGATTTTACTAGTATTTGGGATAAGTTCTTAGACTTATGACAACACCAACTTATTCAACAGAGAACTCCCTCTGTCGGTATGTGTTTCTTGGCATCTTGAAGGGTTCAGGAATCTGAAGAAGGCACTGTGTGTAAATTAATCAAGAGTCCAGAGATGAAACATAATTTTGGAAGGCATTTTGGGGAGCCAGAGAAGACTTAGCTAAACGAACCAAGTTCTCTTGTCTCTCTGGACCCCTTGCTCTTTATTAACACAATTTGTCCTAAAACAAGGTAGATATACACATCAAAGGCCAGGGTTTAGTATACAGAGGCATTGTTAGATTGGGGAGAAACTGCCTATGACTGTTCAGGTGTTTGGCCAGTAGGAGGCAATAACATGTAGATTAAAATGCCCTCAGCTGTCTGGCAGAAAGCAATCATTTATGCATCCTTTTCAGGTTTGGGGAAATGCCCTCAGCCATTTTAAAAAAGCAATAACATATGTGATTCAATTCTTGCTGAGTCCCCAAGTTCCATCAACCTTTTTTTTTTTAATTGAGGTATTATATGTGTACATATCTTACCATTGCCCCCCCACCCCACACCCATACATGCCCTCCCCACCCCACACCCATACATGCCCTCACCCCCCAGAGTTTTGCGTCCATTGGTTATCCTTATATGCATGCATACAAGTCCTTTGATTGATCTCTTATCTCCCCCACCTCTCCCTAACCTTCCCCCTGTAATTTGACAGTCTGTTTGATGCTTTACTGTCTCTGTATCTATATTTTTGTTCATCAGTTTATAATGTTCTTTATTATCCATAAATGAGTGAGGTCATGTGGTATTTTTCTTTCATTGACTGGCTTATTTCACTTAGCATAATGTTCTCCAATTCCATCCAGGTTGCTGCAAATGATGAGAATTCCTTCTCTTTTATGGCAGCATAGTATTCCATTGTGTAGATGTACCATAGTTTTCTGATCCAGTCATCAGCTGACGGGCACCTAGGCTATTTCTAAATCTTTGCTATTGTAAATTGTGCTGCTATGAACATACGGGTGCATATATCCTTTCTTATTAGTGTTTCCAGTTTCTTAGGATATATTCCCAGGAGTGGGATTACTGGGTCAAATGGGAGTTGCATTTGTAGTTTTTTGAGGAAACTCCATACTGTTCTCCACAGTGGCTGCACCAGTCTGCATTCCCACCAGCAGTGCACGAGGGTTCTTTTTTCTCCGCATCCTCGCCAACACTTATTGTTTGTTGATTTGTTGATGATAGCCATTCTGACAGGTGTGAGATAGTACCGCATTGTTGTTTTGATTTGCATCTCTCGGATAATAAGTGACTGAGCATGTTTTCATGTGTCTCTTGGCCTTCATTCTGTCTTCTTTTGAAAATATTCTGTTTAGGTCCGTTGCCCATTTTTTTATTGGATCATTTATATTCCTTTTATTAAGTTGCATAAACTGCCTGTAGATGTTGGAGATTAAACCTTTATCAGTGATAGCATTTGCAAATATGTTCTCCCATAGAGTGGGCTTTCTTGTTGTTTTGTTGATGGTTTCTTTTGCTGTAAAAAAGCTTTTTATTTTGATGTAGTCCCATTTGTTAATTTTCTCTTTAGCTTCCATTGCCCTAGGGGCAGTATCAGTGAAGAAGTTCTTTTGGCATATGTCTGAGATGTTGTTGCCTGTGTATTCCTCTAGTATTTTTATGGTTTCCCGTCTTATGTTTAAGTCCTGTATCCATTTTGAGTTTATTTTTGTGTATGGTGTAAGTTGATGATCTAGTTTCATTTTTTTGCATGTATCTGTCCAATTTTCCCAACACCATTTATTGAAGAGACTGTCTTGACTCCATTGTATGTTCATGCCTCCTTTGTCAAATATTAATTGAGCATAGCGGTTTGGGTCGATATCTGGATTCTCTATTCTGTGACATTGATCTACATGTCTGTTGTTGTGCCAGTACCAGGCTGTTTTGAGAACAGTGGCTTTGTAATACAGCTTGAAATCTGGTATTGAGATCCCTCCTACTTTATTCTTCTTTCTCAGGATTGCTGTGGCTATTCAGGGTCTTTTTTTATTCCAGATGAATTTTTGGAGAGTTCTTTCTAGGTCTGAGAAATATGCTGTTGGTATTTTGATGGGGAGTGCATTGAATCTGTAGATTGCTTTGGGTAGTATGGACATTTTAATGATGTTGATTCTACCAATCCATGAACATGGTATGTTCTTCCATCTGTTTACGTCTTCCTCTATCCCTTTTTTCAGTGTCCTGTAGTTTTCCGCGTATAGGTCTTTTACCTCCTTAGTTAAGTTTATTCCTAGGTATCTTAATTTTTTTGGTGCGATGGTAAATGGGATTGCTTTTTTAGTCTCTCTTTCTGTAAGTTCACTATTGGTGTATAGAAATGCCATAGATTTCTTGGCGTTAATTTTGTATCCTGCTACATTGCCGAATTCATTTATTAAGTCTATTAGTTTTTTGATGGATTCTTTTGGTTTTTTTATGTAAAATATCATGTCATCTGCAAATAAGGACAGCTTCACTTCTTCTTTTCCAATTTGGATGCCTCTTATTTCTTCTTCTTGCTTAATTGCGATAGCTAATACTTCCAGTAATATGTCAAACAGGAGTGGTGAGAGTGGGCATCCCTGTCTTGTTCCTGTTCTTAGGGGAAATGGTTTTAGTTTTTGCCCATTGAGTATGATGTTTGCTTTGGGTTTATCATATATAGCTTTAATTATGTTGAGGTATGATCCTTCTATTCCCACCTTGTTGAGAGTTTTTATCAAGAAAGGGTGTTGGTGCCGAAACCGGTTTGGCTCAGTGGATAGAGTATTGGCCTGCGGACTGAAAGGTCCCGGGTTCGATTCCGGTCAAGGGCATGTACATTGGTTGCGGGCACACCCCCGGTGGGGGGTGTGCAGGAGGCAGCTGGTCGATGTTTCTCTCTCATCGATGTTTCTAGCTCTCTGTCCCTCTCCCCTCCTCTCTGTAAAAAATCAATAAAATATATTTAAAAAAGAAAAAAAAAAGAAAGGGTGTTGGATTTTGTCAAATGCTTTTTCTGCATCTATTGATATGACTATGTGATTTTTATCTCTCAATTTGTTTATGTGATGTATCACGTTTATTGATTTGCGGATATTGTACCATCCTTGCATTCCTGGGATAAATCCTACTTGGTCATGGTGTATGATCTTTCTGATGTATTGCTGGAGCCGATTTGCTAGAATTTGGTTGAGGATTTTGGCATCTATGTTCATGAGGGATATTGGTCTGTAATTCTCTTTCATTGTGTTGTCTTTATCTGGTTTTGGTATTAGGGTGATGCTGGCTTCATAGAAGGAGCCTGGAAGTGTTCCTTCCTCTTGAATTTTTTGGAATAGTCTGAGGAGGATAGGTTTTCGTTCTTCCTTGAAAGTTTGGTAAAACTCTCCTGTGAAGCCGTCTGGCCCCGGGCTTTTGTTTGCCAGAAGCTTTTTGATGACTGCTTCAATTTCTTCCATAGTTACTGGCCTGTTGAGCAGTTTAGATTCTTCCTGATTGAGTTTTGGAAGGTTGTATTTTTCTAGGAACATGTCTATTTCCTTCAGGTTGTCCAGTTTGTTGGAATAGAGTTGTTCGTAGTATTTTGTAACAATCCTTTGTATTTCGTCGGGGTCTGTTGTTATTTCACCTCTTTCATTTCTGATTTTGTTTATTTGGGACCTCTCTCTTTGCTTCTTGGTGAGCCTGGCTAGAGGTTCATCAATCTTGTTTATCCTTTCAAAGAACCAGCTCTTGGTTTTGTTGATCTTTTGTATTGTTTCTTTGGTCTCTATGTCATTTATCTCCGCTCTGATCTTTATTATTTCTTTCCTTCTGCTTACACTGGGCTTTTCTTGTTGCTCTCTCTCTCTAACTCTTTGAGTTGTTGGGTTAGGTAATTTATTACCATTGTTTCTTGTTTTTTGCAGTAGGCTTGTAGAGCTATGAACTTCCCTCTCAGGACTGCTTCCGCTGTGTCCCATAGATTTTGGATTATTGTGTTTTCATTGTCATTTGTTGCCATGATGTTTTTTATTTCTTCTTTGATCTCTCTGGTAACCCAGTCATTGTTTAATAGCATGCTGTTTAGTCTCCATGTGTTTGATTTCTTTGGGTTGTTTTTATTGTAGTTAATTTCCAGTTTTATGCCACTGTGATCTGAGAAGATACTTGATATGATTTCTATCTTCTTGAATTTGGAGAGACTTTGCCTATGTCCTAACATATGGTCTATCTTTGAAAATGACCCATGTGCACTTGAGATGAATGTATATTCTGTGACTTAGGGGTGAAATGTTCTGAAGATGTCAATTAATTCCATCTGGTCTAGTGAGTCATTTAGGATTGATGTTTCTTTGCTGATTTTTTTATTTAGAGGATTTGTCCAATGGTGATAGTGGGGTATTGAAGTCTCCTACTATGATTGTATTGCTTTCAATCTCTCCTTTGATATCTTCCAGGAGTTTTTTAATGTATCTTGGTGCTCCTGTATTGGGTGCATATATGTTTACCAGAGTTATTTCTTCTTGTTGGATTTCTCCCTTTAGTATTATGAAGTGACCTTCATTATCTCTTGTTATGTCCTTCACTTTGAGATCTAATTTGTCAGATATAAGTATTGCTACCCCAGCTATTTTTTTTCATTTACATTCGCCTGGAAAACCTTTTTCCATCCCTTTACTCTCAGTCTGTATGCGTCCTTTTTTTTGAGGTGGGTCTCTTGTAGACAGCAGATATATGGGTTTTGTTTTCTTATCCAATCTGTTACCCTTTGTCTTTTGATTGGGGCATTCAATCCATTTACATTTAAAGTTATTAATGATAGGTACTTATTTGTCGCCATTTTTATTCTATACCCCTGTGTTTCTTCTTTGCTTCCTATTTCTTTCTTTCTTTCTTCTTCTTCTTTTTTTTTTTTTACAGCAGACCCTTTAGCATTTCTTGCATTGCTGGTTTGGTGGTGATAAACTCCCTTAGTCCTTTTTTGTCTGTTAAGCTCCTGATTTCACCTTCAATTTTGATTGATAGCCTTGCTGGGTACAGTATACTTGGATTGACACCCTTCCTTTAAATGACTTTGTATATTTCATTCCATTCCCTTCTGGCCTGATGAGTTTCTGTTGAGAAATCAGTTGCTAGTCTGATGGGGGTTCCTTTGTATGTAACTGTCTGTCTCTCTCTGGCCGCTTTTAAGATTCTTACTTTTGTTTGCCAACTTAATTATAATGTGCCTTGGCGTCGGTCTTTTGGGGTTCATTTTTCTTGGAACTCTGTGAGCTTCTTGGATTTGTGTGGGTTTTTTCTTCCCTATATCAGGGAAGTTTTCTGTTATTATTTCTTCAAACAGGTTTTCTATTCCTTGCTCAGTTTCCTTTCCTTCTGGTACCCCTATTATCCTGATGTTGTTTTGTTTTGTGTTGTCCCGAAGTTCCCTTAGGCTCTCCTCATGCTTTCTAATTTTTGTTTCTAGAAGCTGTTGTACTTGGGTATTTTTTTCTATCTTGTCTTCTAGCTCACTTATGCGGTCCTCTGCTTCTTCTAGTCTACTCTTGATGCTTTCTATTGAGTTCTTTACAGCAGCGATGTCATTTTTCATTTTTCTTGGTTCTTCTTCATTTCCTCTTGGTTCTTACTCATATTGTCGAATTTGTCTTCCATCCTTTTCAGCCACCTTATGACCATTTCTCTGAATTCTTTCTCTGATAGGTTGTTTTTCCTCTAATTCGTTTACTTCCTTTTCTGGTGATGCCTGCTTTTCTTTCATATGGGGGCTATTTCTTTGTCTCCCCATGGTCTCTCTTCTCCGGATGTCTTGGTTATGTAGTTCTCTCTCTCCGACGTTGATTTAAAGGTACAAAATACAACACAACCAGGCACAACACACAAGGCACTGAACAGAATTGTATTCACGATATTAATAACCTCCAATAAAGGTGACCACCAGAGAAAGACAAATTAGGGAATAGGAGAGGAAGAGGAAGAGTAAAAAGAAAGAACAACAACAAAAAAGATTGTGAATCTGAACTTGGGAAAAGAGAAGAAAAAAAGAAAAGAAAAAAAAGTAAGAGAGACAAGAACGATACTAAGAGAGAAAAGGGGAACAAACTATATATATGGGGAGTAAACTCCAATAGAACAACCACTAATACCAGCAAATTCCAGCAACACGATCCTGGAGATTAATACAAACTGCAACACCAACTAATATCAAGTGAGGCAAGGGAAAACAAAAGTAAAAAACAAACAAAGACAAAGCAAACAAAAGAACCAACCAAACAAACAAAAAGAATAATCAAAACAATCTCATAAGAAAGCATAAAAATTCAATCTAATCAACATTCAGGTAAACAACAACAAAAGGCCAGAGAGAAAAACAATTTTTTAAGGTAGCGTAGAGGTATATATGGACTTGGAGCAGGGGGTTGGGAATTAGATATATAAGTAGGGTGAAATTTTAGCAGAGGGTAGACTGAAAAAGTAGGGAAAATCTAAAGCCAGAAAGGGTTAAGATAGACAGGAGACCCAAAGGGGAAAGGTTACGAGGAGAGTGATGGCATAATGTTAGCATTGAGACAGGGTAAAACGATTGTAAGGGAAAGATGCAAATAGAATGTAGGACACTAATCCCACAATAAAAGAAAGAGAAAATCAAATGACATTTAAAAAAAAAGTAAAATAATAGTAATAATAATACTGATTGAAAATAAAAATGTAATAATTAAAAAGGTGAAAATCGAGTGAGGAAAAAGAAAAAAAAATAGTTTCTTAAGTAAAAGATGCAAAAAATGAAAATAAAAAATAAAAAATTAGAATAAAAAAATAAATAAGAATTTAAAATAAAAAATAGGAAGACTAAAATATGCAGTAGTGGCTGTCATTCACTTCTTCTATTATTCTGTTTGGTACGCCTGTTTCCCAGTCTGGGCGGTATTTCAGTTCCCTTCGTTCCACTGCTCCTCAGTGTTGTAAGTCAGTCCTGATTTTTAAGCCGGCCGTGTCTTAATTTCTCGTATTTATTTTTGATTACACCAGAGACAATTAGTGTTTGGCCCCTGGGTGGCAGTGTTTCTGAATTGACTTCCGGGCCTCTCTAGCTTTTTTTTTTTTTCCCCTCTATGGCACTCACTACCGGTTTGTGGAGGTGTGCGCCTCAGAACTGCCTCTCCGATGGTCACATCCAGCTCTGCTCCCCAGGTTCCAGAAAAACAACTTCCACCTGCAGTCTTTCAGGGTATTCCCCAACTGGGTTTTCCTATGTATTGGGCTTAGTAATCAGAGTCGGAAAGAGCCCAAGTATGCTGACAGTGGGTTAGCGTGCAAGACTAAGGAGCCTGCACTCCTTTGAAAATTCTTAGTCTGACCCTCTTCGTCAGATTAAAATGAGTTGCTTTTAAGAGATCACTTCTGTTAGCAGCTCAGAGGACCCCCTTCCACATTCATGGGTCACAACAGCTCCAACTGCCGCAGATTTTTCTAGGCACAGATCTCCCGGGTCCTGCTGGTCCTGCGGCTCGCGCGCTTCCCTCTCCCACCACGGGGATTAGAAACCACACCTTATCCCAGGCGAAATCTGACCTTTCCGTGGTGCAGTAAAGAGTTCCTTTGAATCCGAATGTTTGCGCTGATAGGGGACTGGTGTTCTGGTGCTCACAGCTGTTCAGTGTTTGCAGTTGTCGCAGAAAGTCAGGTTTCCCTCCATCAACCTTTTGATGAAACTCTTGCATTTATGACATGCTGGAATTAGCTTCTGGCATCCCTCTTTTTTATACTTTAACTGGAGTGCTTTTCAACTGAGAAAAAAAGGAGAGAAAACTTCTTAGAATGTTGTAAATTCTTCTTTAGAGATAATCAGAACTTAAATAATAGCAATTTCCATGGATAAAAAAGGGGAGGGGAGCAAATGACTGAAATGGATGAAGTACTAACATTTGCATATTTGAAGTGTTAATGGATTATTTTTTGTATTTAATTGTGAGGAATGTGACAAAATAAGATATAAACAGAGAGCTTGATGATATTTTCTGAAATCACAGGAGATCAATTCCTTATATGTCACTGTGATATTTGACATTTACTATGATGTCCCTGAGATTCTGTAACTATATCATGATGTGCCTTCTTAGTCATTAAAGAATATAAATTGTGTTCAGTGTTGCCTTACAGTGAAATGCCATTTTGTTGAAAGGGGGTAATCTATATAATATATGTATGTGGTAATTGTCAGCTAAATAGGAGAGCAAATGAACTGAATCACCCAATTAACCATTTAGACAAATGAAGACATATTTGGGTCAAATAAAGGTACTCAACTTACTCTCACAAGCACTTAGAGGGAGTTTGCCCAAAAGAACCCTTAGTAATTTTAGAGGTGCCCCTTGAGATAATACCCAAGCTATCTCAGCAAGGTGCTGTTTCTCTATTGCTTGATTTGGACTGTAAAAATAATTTGCCCTGAATTTTCAGACAATCTTATCATCTATATTGGAGTAAGATAAAAAGTTAATATTTTAATTTCCCTCATTATATTATCCTGATGTCTTAAGTATCTTTCTTACCCTGTACAGTGAGGTAAAATGTTTTACTCTAAGACTAAATAAAGTCAACTAATATCCCTTTGTATTTAACTATTATGGTCACTCCCCAAACTGCAAATAAATACATACATAGATTGATCGTTAGATAAGTAGATAGCAAATGAAACATAGCATATGAGATTGACTACACATGGAAAACAATTTGAAAATTGTTTTCCCCAGAACTTCTATATTGCTGATGCATAATTCTTTTTATGAAGTTATAGAACACTAGTAGCCCTGTGCACAAATCAGTGTGCCAGTAGCTCGCCAGTAGCTCCCTGCTGCCCTCCAGTAGCTCTCCGCCCACTGCCCTGCCCTCCTGTAGCTCCCTCCGCTCCCCCGCCCCCCTCATAGCTTGCTGTCCTGCCCCCTCCTATAGCTCTCCACCGCCCGCTTGTAGCTCGCTGCCCCACCCACCTGCTGATCTGTGATCTGGTCGTTACACGGTTGGTTGTTACGCTTCACGGCATAACGACCATTTGCATATTACATCTTTATTATGTAGGATTATTTTACCAGTCTTCTTAGCAATCCAAAGCATATCACCTACCAGATTCACAATGTTATTCCAGAATCAATTCAAGTACTATGACATTCTTTGTATATGTGGTTGTGGCTTGATGAGGGTGATTTTTGGGAAAGTGGTCTGAGGTTATAGGCTTGAGGGCCCAGGGATAGTGAAACCTGGGACAAAGGAAAAGCAATACTTGGTAGTGCTCAGCCCCAAAGGACTTCGAAGGAGTCTTATAGGTTGCATTTTTAAAGTTTCTTCTGGAGAATAAAGAATAGTAAAACTTACTCATAGACTCTCATCCTCTTTTGGTTGAGGGTTGTCCCCTGGGATGTTAACTCCTTCACACTTCTTGATAGCACATATACATGTGCTAAAGGTGCTTCCATAGGTGACTCATGCTGCAGCATCAGAGAAATCTTAGGACCATAAATGAGAGAATTGTGGGGCCCTCTAAAGGCATTTGGTGTAAAATAGAATGAAGCCTACACAAAACTGTTCACCATAGGCATGGTTGGATTCAGAGTTCATGCTGAGATTATGTGAGGAGATACACAAGAAGTGCCTGATACTATTATGCCTTCCATTAAGTGAGAGTAGTCCTGAAATTGGTGGCCAGTCACAATTTCTATAAAACTTTTAACATGGGAAGTTGGGTGGAAGAAGCTAGTCTCTCTTTGTTGTTACTGATTCTGGGATGCAATTGATATTCAGCCTCTTCTCCATTATACATTCTAGTTTTCTCTCACCCATGATCAACACTTAAGCAAGTATTATTTTCTTGTCCATAGCTGGTGGCAATTAAGACATTCATCCCGCCGAAACCGGTTTGGCTCAGTGGATGGAGCGTCGGCCTGCGGACTCAAGGGTCCCAGGTTCGATTCCGGTCAAGGGCATGTACCTTGGTTGCGGGCACATCCCTGGTGGGGGGTGTGCAAGAGGCAGCTGATCGATGTTTCTCTCTCATCGATGTTTCTAGCTCTCTATCCCTCTCTCTTCCTCTCTGTAAAAAATCAATAAAATATATTTTAAAAAAAAAGACATTCATCCCTTGAGGCACCTGGGACATTAGTTTTTGTTATTTTTTCAACTTCATTGGGTCATGTTTTCTGTAGTTGGCTATTATGAAGTGTTTTCCTTTTCAGTAATCACTGATGGGTGAATAAGAGGGTGCATTTCTCAAACTCTTCAATAATAAATATTGTTAGTAAAAAATTGTCAATATTATGGTTGAAAAATGGGATCTTGTTTTAATTTTTCTATTTTATTTCTAGAGAATTGTTTTTTATGTAATTGTTGTTCTTTTGCGTTTTTCATTTTTGAACACCATACTCTTCCTGTTATTTTGTTGTGCATTTTTTCTAATTTGCATTGATGTTCATAAGTAATAAATAATAAATACTATGTGCCCCCAAATGTGCATGATCCTTGGTAAAAATGTCAATTTTCCAGTGCCTTTTAAATAGTATGGGGTAAGTTATGGCTTATTTCTCTGTACTAGTTGTAAAATAGATTTAACAGTCTATTAATGAAGAACTCTGGAGTGCATTTAAAAGTGTATAGTGATATTTCTGGAGTCAAATGTCATTCATTTTTTGAAAAATATTTCTGGTTCTGCTTAGATAATAGAATCAAAGAATTTGAATGAGATATGCTTATGCATATTGCTCTAATTTTCCCCACTGGTTATCACCAAGGTAGGGTATCAATTGAGTTTACAGGTTTATCAGCCACTTGCAGCACTGTTTACATTTTGTGGGCTTCCTTAAAACCCATGTCATGGAACCAATTTAATTTTCTGCTCAAGAGCACTGTTTAATTTACATTCAGTGCGTTTTGTTGTTTGGGATTTAAACTCTTTCAACAGAATACTTCCTAAAGCAGGTTATAAGTTCTAAGTTTCAGAATATCACTGAAGAAATTTAGACAAGTGCCTATTTGTTGATTAAGCCCAATCTATAAATTAGCTTTTGAGTAGAGGTTAAACAAGGGAGATTTTGATTCAAAACAAACAAAAAAAAAAACATTTTAATAATTTTAGCTGCTTAAAAATAAAGAACACTACTCCAAAAGGCAGTGAGTTCTCAATTGCTATCAGTGTGAACTGTCCAGTCTGAATTGTTTTAGATGGAGACCCCGCTAGGAAAGAGAGGTTGGCATAAACTGGTATCTGCATTAGAACAGACTAGACTTGGCCACATTAACAAACAATCCTAAAGTAGGCTCAGGACAACAGAAGTTTCTCACATGCTAGAAGTCCAAGGAAATTTGGCAGGGATGTGGGGGTGGGAGTGGGAGGGTGGGAGGGAGGGTAAAGTTGGCTCTTCTCTTCATTGTTACTTAGGGACTAGGTTGATGGAGGCTTCATCTAGACCTGAGCTTCCATTATCACTGGAGCATTGAAAAGAGAAGGTGGCAAATCACATAAGAGTTCTTAAAGCTTCCACTGTAAGTGACACTCCATTTTATTGGCCAAATGAAAACCCATTGCCTAACTCCCCAACAGTGGCTGGGAGGGCCATCCTACCATCCTATTCCTATATAATAAAAGGCTAGTATGCAAATAGACCGAACTGCGGAATAACCGAACAACCAGTCATTATGACATACACTGACCACCAGGGGGCACGCACAGAACATGGCGGACGTCAGCCGTGGCAGGATGGTGGAGTAGGTGAGCAGGGGCACCAGACCAAGGCAGGGCACCAGTCGCTGTCATTGGTGCGAGCCTCTGATGGTTTCTGAAAATTCTTTGCTCCTGCACACCACAGTCCCGCCCAGTGCTCACACCTGCTGGTGGCGCTGTCAGTGGGTGCAAACAGCGGTTCCTGTGCTGTCAGCAGGTGCGAGTGGCAGCTTCTGGCCCCAATTACCCCTGAGGGCTTCTCCACCTGCCCCTGTTCCTAAGGGACAATTGGGGCAGCAGCCACTGCTCGCACACGCTGACAGCACTGGCCCCGCTCGCACCCACTGCCAGCGCCGGCCCCAATCACTCTGAGCCATCAGCGGGTGTGAACAGGGCCAGCGCTGTCAGCACAAAGGAGTGGTGGCAGTAGGAGCGGGGCTGCCATCAGACACAGGACCGGGGGCTGTGGCGGGAGGGGCCAGGCAGTGGCGTGGAGGATGGGCTGAGACCCACCCCTGTGCCCACTGCAGCCTCACGGCCCACAGTTTCTTTCAAGGTGTGCAAATTCATGCATTGGGCCCCTAATGTTGTATAGAGAAAAGTAGATTTGTGAACAGCACCAGTTGCAGTCATAGTGTCCAACTATCTTTCATTTCTGGAACTACTTTACTTCCAAATATCAGAAAGTCAATAGGTTGATATAGGAATAGAGCCACTTGCAGTGCAACAGAGATTCAACTTGTCTGCATTTGAATCTATGAAAGGGTTTCATGGAAGCAAGAAGTGTTAGGACAGCCATTAATGAATATTGTTGATTGCTATGTAGCATATCTGGGTGAATATTGCCTCTTTGAAGGATGGACAGAGAGAAAAGAACCATATATAAAATGTAAAAAAAAATTACTGTAGAAAAAGTTAAAGAGAATACTCAGATGTAAACTACTAGCAAATTCAGTTATAATACTTCAAAGAATGTGTTTTCTTTCATTATGTGGTATTAGAAATCATGAATTATATATAACTAGAAGCCTGGTGCACAAAATTCGTGCACGGCGGGGGGTTGTCCCTCAGCCCAGCCTGCACCCTCTCCAATCTGGGACTCCTGCACGGATGTCCAACTGCCCGTTTAGGCCCAATCCTGGTGGGATCGGGCCTAAACGGGCAGTCGGACATCCCTCTCACAATCCAGGACTGCTGGTTCCCAACTGCTTGCCTGCTTGCCTTCCTGATTGCCCCTAACCGCTTCTGCCTGCCAGCCTGATCACCCCCTAACCACTCCGCTGCCAGCCTGGTTGATGCTTAACTGCTCCCCTGCCAGCCCGATTGCCCCCAACTTCCCTCCTCTGCCAGCCTGGTCACCCCTGACTGCCCTCTCCTGCAGGGTTGATCACCTCCAACTGCCCTCCCTTGCAAGCCTGGTCCCTCTCAACTGCCCTCCCTTGCAGGCCGGGTGCCTCCCAACTGCCCTCTCCTGCTGGCCATGTTGTGGTGGCCATCTTGTGTCCACATGGGGGCAGGATCTTTGACCACATGGGGGCAGCTATATTGTGTGTTGCAGTGATGACCAATCTGTATATTACTCTTTTATTAGATAGGATAGAGGCCTGGTGCACGGGTGGGGGCCAGCTGGTTTGCCCTGAAGGGTGTCCCGGATCAGGGTGAGGTTCCCTTGGGGCATGGGGCGGCCTGAGCGAGGGGTCTGTGGTGGTTTGCAGGCCGGCCACGCCCCCTGGCAACCCAAGCGGAGGCCCTGGTATCTGGGATTTATTTTCCTTCTACAATTGAAACTTTGTAGCCTGGAGCGGAGCCAAGCCTGCTGCTCCCTCAGGGGCGGCAGCCATTTTTGTGGCAGTTAATTCACCTTCTACAATTGAAACTTTGTAGCCTTAAGTGGGTGAGCCTGGCCAGGGTGTGCGGAAAGCTTTGCTTCCCCTGTTGCCGCCGGCAACCCTGGCCTGCTCTCTCAAGCTCCATTCTACCGCCATTTGTTTGAATTTGTTTACCTTCTATAATTGAAACTTTGTAGCTTGAGTGGAGGTTTAGGCCTGCAACGGCTATGGGAAAGCTTGGCTTGCTCTGTTACCTGGGTAACCTTGCTCTCTGTGGCTGTAGCCATCTTGGATGGGGGTTAATTTGCATAGTTGCCCTGATTGGCAGGTGGGCGTGGCTTGGCAGGTGGGCGTGGCTTATGTAGCGGAGTGATGGTTAATTTGCATATTACCATTTTATTAGAGAGGATAGGAGCAGAAATACAAAAACTAGAATATAATGACATGAAGGGTAACAGATGGGTTAGAGTAGCAGATAAGAATGGAGCCCTGGCCATCTCAGAAAGAATCATTCAATATATTTCTGTAATCTGTCTACTCACATCTATATTTATTATCACCATTCAACTCCAAGCCAACATCGTCTCTAGTTAAGTAGTTTCCCTTTTACTACCCCAACTTATCTTATTTCCAAACTGGAAACATACTGATTATATATATATATATATATATATATATATATATATATATATATTGATTTCAGAGAAGAAGGAAGAGGGGGAGAGAGGTATAGAAACATCAATGATGAGAAAGCATCATTGATCGGCTGCCTCCTGCACGCCCGCCTCCCCTCAATGGGGATCAAGCTTGCAACCTGGGCTTGTGCCCTTGGCCAGAATTGAACCTGGGACCCTTTAGTCCACAGGCCTATCCTCTATCCACTGAGCCAAGCCTGCTAGGGCAAGCATAGTGATATTTTTAAAATACAGGCATTATTTTGTCACTCCTTTCTTAACACATTTCAAAGTTGCCAGTTGCACTAGAATACATACACACACTCTTCACCATGGCCTAAAATGACTAAATGATTTGGTCTTTATCTACCTCTCCACACCAATCCCATGATAGTGGGAGGTATACTCACTCCAACAAGCCAAATAATGGGGTTTCAGAAGAGATTGAAAATCTAAAGGTGTAAGACTAGGTGATACATATTAGGGGGGAGAACCCACATCTGTTTGGAAATAGCTTGCACCTTCAGAGTTTAGCTGTGTACAGAAAGGTGTGTGCTCCCCATGCTTCACATGGGCTAAATGTGGATTTCACAGAAGGAACTGAACTTGGGTCATTTCAAGGGATACACCTTTAGAGGCAAAGTAACCCAGAATGTGAAGGTAATATATGTTTTTCCTTCCCCTGGCTGCTTTTACAATGAAAAAAACCTTTGGGTTTCAGCAGCTTTTCTATGCTGAGCCTGGGGTAGCATATTCTGAAACTGTAGCTTAGTATTTACTTTTCAATTTTGGAAATTTCTTAGGCCTGGACTCTGCAATGGTTTCTGCTTATTCTTATCCGTCTCCTTTTATGATGTTAATTCTGTCAGAATTCTTCCCCCTGTTCCATATGGTTTTTATGCTGTTTTCTGTTATTTGTTTTTCAGTGCTTCAGTATAGTTTCTCCTCGATCGTCACACATATTTAAATTTGTTTCTTCTTTCATCTCTAATATGCTATTAAACTCATCCATTCTTATTTTTATTATATTTTCTCATTTTAGAATTTCTATTTGATTTTTTTGTTTGTTTTAGTTCCCAAGTTTCAGCTAAATTCTTCATCTTGTCATTGAATTTCTTAAATTGTTAATCAGTGGTTTGTTTTAAAGGTGCATGTCTAGCCCTGGTCTGTGTGGCTCAGTTGATTGAGCATTGCCCTGTGCACTGAAAGGTTATCAGTTCGATTCCCATTCCGGGCACATGCCAAGGCTGTGGACTTGCTCCTCTGTGGGGGACATGCAGGAGGCAGCCAATCAATGTTCTGCTTTCACACATAAATGTTTCTCTCCTTTCCCTTCCCCTCTCTCTCAAAATAAATAAAAATATATTTTAAATAAAAGGTGCAATATCCATAACTACAATATCCATATTTTACATGAGCTTGTTTATATGTTCTATTTTTCTTTTTCGTAATATTTTTCTTTTTGCTTTTTATATGCTTTAGTGTGTTTGAGTGCTGATTACTGTGTATGACAGAATAGTTGAGAATATTTGAGTTTCTGGATATTGTTGTTCTCCAGGAACAATTTGATTTTGTTTCTGGCATGCAGTTGAACTAAGAACAGATTATTTTATTACAATCACGGGTTTATCTGATTTATAGTTGGCTTTAATTTTTGTGAGTGCTAGTTTACTTCAAGTTTACCCTTACTCTTAATACAGAACATCTCAGGGGCCCATGTTAAAGCTTCAGGTGGTTACTAGGGTTCTTCTTCTTTGTCAGGTTACCAGTTCCATTTTCCCCCCTCCAGATCTTGGCTACTGCAAATAGCTCTCTTACCTTTTCAGTCTCTCAGTCACTGCATGTGAATAGACAAATGCTTTGAGGGGAAAAGTGGCACCATATCAGTATCACCCTCTTGATTTTCCTTCTCTTAGAGATCTTGTCCTCACTCCTGCATGTCATCTTGGTGTAGGTCTTATCGCATTGAAACAGATGTTCACATATCCAAATTTTCCAGTTTTCTCCAAAGCATTATCCTATATAATAAAAGCATATTATGCAAATCGACCAAACAGTGGAACTACCAGTCAACAGGGGGCGGGGCCAGCAAGCAGGTGGTGCCAGGCCAGCCAAAGCTCTTGCCAGCAGGCACAGGGAGGGGATGGTGATGTGGGAGAGGGGGTGAGGTGGCAGTGACCAGACCAGCGACTGAAAGGCAGGGCCGCGCCAGCGGCACCATCCCCTGAAAGGCCACCCGGTTGCCTCCCACAGAGGGAGGCCCACAGCAGCAGCAGCAGCAGGGTGATGGGGCGGTGCATTCTCCTGATCACCTGTCTGGTTGCCTCCTGTAGAGGGAGGCCAGCAGCAATAGCAGCAGTAGTGGGGTGATGGGGGGCGGCACCATCCCCTGATCGGCCCGCCTGGTCACCTCCCACAGAGGGAGGCCAGACTGCAGCTTAGGCATCCCCTGAAGGCTCCTGGACTGTGAGAGGGTGTAGGCTGGACTGAGGACACCACCCCCCTCCCCAAGAGCATGAATTTTCATGCACTGGGCCTCTAGTTAATCCATAAAAAGGTAATTTACCATTCTTAGAAGTGGCAGAAGTGCTATAAATCTTCTAATATTTCAGGTGATTTTATCATTAAACTTATCTTTGCCACAGACTGAATATTTGTATCCCCCTAAAATTCCTATGTTGAAGTCCTAACTTCCAACATGATGGTATTATGAGATGAAGTCTTTGGGAGGTGAGTAGGTCATGAGGAAGGAGCCTTCATGAGTGGGATTAATTCTCTTATAAAAGAGGCTTAAGGGAGTTATCTCACCCTTTCTTCCCTGTAAGGACACAATAAGAAGATAGCTATTCATTATCCAGCAGACCCAAATCTGCTGGTGACATCATCTTGGATTTCCCAGCTCCTAGGAATGTGAGAAATACATTTCTGTGGTTTGTAAGCCACCCAGTCTAAAGTATTCTGTTTTATAGCAACGCAAATGAACTAAGACAATTTTGGTACTAATTATAAATATTTTCATAACACACTTAAAAATTTATTTTAGTATTTATAGGTGTGCAATCACTTTGCCATATAAATTTCCTCCCATAATTAATTCCTATAATTATCTATTATAGATTAATTCAACCCCAGATATATTCAGAAATCTGTGCTGTAGACACAAACATTACTTTGATTTTAGCTATTATACTATGGATAACAGATTTCATTAATAAATTGTGACCACTAAAAGTAATATTTTTTTCTGTTTTCTTCTGCTACTCTGAGAATCCGTTGAAACTGCTTTGGTAGTTTGTGCTTCCTTAAATTAAGATCTCTTGCTTGGCTATCACTATTTAAATGCTTAGTAGTTCTTTATTGGTTGATCTATTAATAATACATTTAATCATTCAACAAGTATTTATGGAGTATCAGTTTCATATTTGGCACATTGCTAGGATGCTGTGTACACAGTAGAGAGCAAGACAGGAAGACAAAGAACTAAGATGCAGTAATGTTAAAGGCATAATTGAGAAATGTGCATAGTACAAAAGGAGCAAAAGAAGGTACTAATGCTCCCTGGGGAAGTCAAGGAAGGATTCAGAGTATAGTTATTAGCCTTTCAAATGAGCCTTGAGAAATCACTAGACATTTTTAAGTCTGATACTTTTATTGAATCATATAAAGTGTTTACTAAATTGTGACTTAAGAGATCTTGAAAAGATTATTAGATCCTTAGCAAGTGACAAGGGTCCAGAGCTGGAGAGAGAATAATAACACTGAGGAATTCTGATCACTTCAGTGTGATTGGAGCTTGTGTCTGGGATAGTGATCCTGGCAGTGAGCAGAAAGGTGGTGAGAAATAGGATAGAAAGAACATGAGTATGATGGCTCTTACAGGCCCTGGTAACACATTTGGCCTTCATTTGGTGGGAAATGGATAGTCATTAAAATGTTTTAAACATTGGAGTAACATGATGATATCTACATTACAGAAAGATAATGCTGGTTGCATCATAGAGAATGGTTTGGAGAGGGGCAAGACTTGGAGATATGAAATCCAGTGAGGAGACTGTTGCAGTGATTTAGGTGAGAGCAAATTTTCAGCTACTGTAAGGAGGCAGATTGGAGAAGGGAAACAATGAGCTCACCGCTATCTTTGTTCCATATTGCTCTTACTATCCATACTTTTTCTCCCATTCATAAAAAGAATGCCTGAAGCTACCCCCTTTCCAATAAAAACAATATTTAATTGGCAACCATATATTTATTTCACTCTCAAAGTAATTCCTATCATGACACTTTTTCAAATACCCAATTTCACTGCAAGAAGGTTCTTTTTATATATATAATTTTTATTTTATTTTTATTATGGTATCACATAATTGTCCTCATCCTCCATTCCCACCCCAAACCCCTCCCCATATTTGCCCCCAACCCCCTGTTGTTCGTGACCCCTGGTTCCAGTGGCGCAATCGGTTAGCGCGCGGTACTTATACAGCAGTGCTTGCAAGAAGGTTCTTGCTTAAGTTTGGCACAATTTTAAATACAGAGTGTGGCAAAAGTAGGTTTATAATTGTTTGTATGAAAAATAATATAATTAATTAATAATGCAAGTATAAACTCACAACTATAATCCTACTTTTGCCCCAACCTGTATTTTAAATATTTAACATTAAATATATTAATGCACATTTGAACAGCACAGATTTTAGAAACAGTTTTACAGAATAGATGTTTCACAGATATATTCAAACAACGATGAGGATTAATTTTATTAATACATATTAAGTCCTGCAATATGAATAAAATTAGTAGTTCTCTCTCTCAGCCACACATACCTTTTACATAAAAGACATTGTGCCCTAACTGGTTTGGCTCAGTGGATAGAGCATTGGCCTTTGGACTCAAGAGTCCCAGGTTCAATTCTGGTCAAGGGCATGTACCTTGGTTGTAGGCATATCCCCAGTAGGGAGTGTGCAGGAGGCAGCTGATCGATGTTTCTCTCTCATTGATGTTTCTAACTATCCCTCTCCCTTTCTCTCTGTAAAAAATTAATAAAATATATTTTAAATAAAGACATTGCAAAGTCATCTTACAGTATGAACCAGAGAAATAAATTAATTTAATGAAAAAATCTAATTGTACTTAGAAGGGAAATAATAAATGACCCATAGAAAAAAAAAGATTTCATTTTTAAAAAATGTCATTTATCGACTCATTTAATTATATTAATAACTTACATTTGTAAGGGCCATTTTAAATTTAAAATGGTTTCATATTGATTTTCCAATTTTAATTAAAAGTAAAACAGCTGTAAAATTTATTAATAGGACTATACGGATCTTAATATGGAGTTAATGGCCATTATTTTCAGGATTCTTTAATTTGTTTAATTATTAGGGAGACACTTGCTGAGTACCTACTACGTGGTCATGATTATTCTAAATGTACTGGCAGATAGTAATGGATTTGTATAAATTCTTTTCCTTGATTATATTGTGATTATGTTTATTTTTCCCACTGGGAAAAGACAAATGATTGAATAAACATAATTTAGTGTGAGCAAAGACAATAGTCTGATAGAGACACACTTGTTATTAAGTTTGGGATTTTGAGTCTAAAAAAATTCTGGATTTGTATTATAGCTTTTTATTTCTAAGCAATGTCTCAAAAAATTTCCCAATTTTAAGGGAACTGCATTAGTTTTTTAAAATATATTTTTTGTTGGTTTCAGAGAGGAAGGGAGAGGGAGAAAGAGAGATAAACATCAATGATGAGAGAGAATCATTGATCGGCTGCTTCCTGCACGCTCCCTATTAGGGATTGAGCCCACAACCCGGGCATGTGCCCTGACCTGGAATCGAACCCTGACCTCCTGGTTCATAGGTCGACACTCAACCACTGAGTCACACTGGCTGGGCAGAATTGCATTAATTTTGATGTCCAATATTGCCAAAAAAGAGTTTTACTATATTACATATATAACAATATATTTTATTTATGCAATGATAAAATAATGTTCTACTTAGTGGAAACATTAACTTTCATATTACAGACAGATCATGTTTTGTTTAGGAACTGATTAACCAGGCATGATTTTCTTGTGGACTTTTATTGCCTTAATTATAGCCATATTCCTATTGCTTATTATCTCTACTACTGGATGGGAAGAAAAAAGAGAAAAGTTCTAAGAAGTCAGTTGTAGTGCATGCTTTCTCATTATTTTTCTTAAATTTTTACTTCAAACAACGCATATTCCACTGAGGGGTGAAAGGATTTGTGAGTATCTGGGTCCTTATCTTGTTACCACCTGTGGAGACCTGTGTTAGTCTTTCTTTTCCATTTCCTGAAAAACATTGACCATGTTAATTAGTCACAAAGTTAGTTAGAATTTAGCTCCCCTGAAATGTCTCCTCATCTTCAGCAATTCTCTATACTGTTGAAAGATGCAGTTTAAAGAATGGCTACAGTGATTCTTATCAAAGTAATTGAAAAATGGAGGTTTTTATTTTATACTAGAGGCCCGGTGCATGGATTTGTGCATTGGTGGGGTCTCTCAGCCTGGCCTGCGCCCTCTTGCAATCTGAGACCCCTTGGGGGAAGTCGGACTGCCAGTTTTGGCCTGATACCAACTGAAACCGGCAGTCCGATATCCCCCAAGGAATGTAGTAGTGCGCAAAGCAGCAGGCGGCTGGGGAAAAGCCTGAGCCAGGCTGGGCGCCATGCCATTTCAGCTCATCCTGGCCCCGCTGCTCCTTCTGCCGCTGCAACTCCGTAGCGCTGCTGCGGAGTCAGGAGAGGATCATGTTGCCGCAGCTGCATTTGCCAGCCATGAGCCCGGCATCTGGCGCCGGTTGGTCAGCTGAGCAGTGCTCCCATTATGGGAGCACACTGATCACCAGGGGCAGCTCCTGCATTGAGTGTCTGCCCCCTGGTGGTAAGTGCGCATCATAGCGACCAGTTGACTGCTCGTTTGGTCTTTTGGTCACTTAGGCTTTTATATATATAGATTTAATCATTTTTGGAGTTTCAACTTTAGAATATGTTATGAATTGAATCTTGTAACACAAAAAGATATGCTGAAGTCCTAACTTCCAGTAATGGTGAATATGACTTATTTGGCAATGGGGTCTTAGCAGATAGAATCAAGTAAAGATTGGGTTATTGTGGTGGGCCCTAATTCCCTAGGACTGGTGTATTTATAAGAGAAAAGAAACAGCCTCTTGGACAGAATGTGGACATGATGGCAGGAGCAGGTGCAGCCCTGTTGGACCAGGAGGAAACCTGGGCCATGGAGGTCCTGCATGGCAGAGCCACAAGGTCGGAGGAGCCTGGGTACCTGCAGAATTCGTGCAACAGAGCAGCCTTACCACCCTGGACAGCCTACACCCTAACGATGATATGAGAAAGAAGTACAGCAAGACGAAAGCACAAACACCTGCCTTGTGTAAGCTGTTACTGATTTACTACCACTCCAAACTGAACCTAACTGTAGCTGAGAACTAAACCAATAGGTAGGCTGATTCCTTCTCTACACTATGATGGAGAGAAATACCGAGAGAGAAATGACCTGGTGAGACACAGCGGCTTCTTTGCAAACGGCCAGTTGAGGCAGGAAAACCAGATGCTGGGTTTCATACAGATTGAAGTTTGTGGCCACCCTGTGCTGAGCAAGTACATTGGGCACCGTTTTCCAACGGACTCAGATGACAGTTAGCATGTTTTAGCAATGAAGTAACTTTCATTAGGGTGTGTACATTGCCTTTTCAGACGCAATGCTATTGGCACTTAACAGACTGCAGTATAGTGCAAGCATAACGTTCATATGTACTGGGAAACCAGAACATTCCCAAGACTCCCTTTATTGCAATATTCGCTTTATTGTGGTCACCTGGGACCCAGCCCAGCCCCTGCGGGCTCTGCCTGTGCATTCCTCTCACACCACGTTTCAGAGGCTGCGCTGCCTCTCAGACACTCAAAGCCCAGCTCTGACGCTGAATTGTGCACTAAAGACTATACCTGACACCCATGCCCTGCGTGGTCCTCCCACATGTGGGTGCCCCCCCCAGGGGCCCCATTGTCTTCTGTTCTGAGTTGGCTGAGGAGCGGCCTCCCAATCCCAGCAGCTCTGCTGGAAACAGTTCAGGCCCCAGCAGGGAGTGCACCCCAGAGAGCCACGCTCTACCGCATGGCCACAGGGGACCAGGCGTGGCAGCCTCTCCAGGGAGGAGCTCAGAGAAATCCAACGAAGTATGGGGAATGGCAGACAGGAGCCAGAGAGGGAGCAGGCAGTGATGCAGGAAGCGCTCCCCTCTCCCATCGGAAGCGCCCCCCCCCCCAAGCGGCCCCCCAGTCGGAAGCCCGGGGAGGGGGCAAGCCGCCCTGCACTCTCGCAGCCTCTGGACCATGGAGTTTATCAGCAGTACAACCAGCCTTAGATTCAGCCAACAAACCAGAGCGTTTGAGGTTGTGCTGGGCCAGAGCAGAGCCCCATCATCCCTTCTCTGCTCAGATGGGTCGAGGGCTTGCAGAGGATGCAGGACGACCCTGCAGCTATGTATGTGTCAGAGCCAGGGCTGGAGGCACCAGGCTCAGTGCCCCTCCTTGCCTGCGCCCCCTGCGCTAAAGCTTTCAAGGACACGGATGGCCATAGCTTTACTCCTCAGCCTCTGCATCCCACACGACTGTGTTGAGAAAGGCGTGTGCAGCCTGCATTCCTTACACCGAGTGCAGGACGCCCTGTGCCAGCGGGTGGGTCTCTGTCCCGGAGTCTATTCCTCATCTCTTGGGAAGCCGCTCTAACGCTCGGTGTACTAAGTGCCCTCCTCCTCTACCCCTTCCTCCGCATCTCAGGACTTGGTGCCTGCCATAGCCTGAATGTAAATGCGTTAACAGTAAGGTAATTGGTTTGCTCGGATGTCTTCCCCATTAAAATGTAAACTGTGGATAAAACAGCTGTGGTACATTTATATCATGGAATACTATGCAGCAGTAAAAAAAGGATTTCTTACCCTTTAATATAGCATGGAAGGACTTGGAGAGTATTATGTTAAGTGAAATAAGTCAGAGAAAGAAAAGTATCACATGATCTCACTCATATGTGGAATCTAATGAACAAAATAGATCCAGAGACATGGAAGCATGGAACAGACTGAGGAATCAGAGGGAAGGCAGGGGAGGGTGGGTGGGAGGTAATCAACCAAAGACTTTGTGTGCATAAATGCATAACCCATGGGCATAGACAGTAGGGTGGTGAAGGCCTGGGGCAGTGGGGGTGGTGGTGGAGGGGGCTGATGGGGGAAAAAAGGGGATATATGTAATACTTTCAACAATAAAGATTTAAAAAGAGAGAAAAAAGAAACAGAGACATACAGGGAGCATAAAGACAGAGGCAGCAGTGGGAGTGATATAGCTAAAAGACAAGGCAGCTAAAGATTGCTGGCCATCAGCAAAAGGCCAGGAAAGATCCTCCCAGAGTCACAAAGGGATCATGACCATGTTGACACCTTAATTTGAGACGTATATCCTCCAAAATGGTAAGAGGATAAGTTTCTATTGTTTAAGACATCTAGTATGTGTACTTTGTTATAGTAGCCATGCAAAACTAATATAGAGTAAAAGCACTTTTTTTTCCTTGAAGAGAATAATATGCAGGTATATAATTTCAAGATACAGAGTTGGATGGGGCTAATAGAGATCAGTAACCCTGTATTTTTAGACACAGTCTGGTTAAATAAAGGAGTGATTTCTGTTTTCTGTTAGTTGCAATGAGTTGGGTGCCCTTTTTTTCTGACTCACTTATTTTTAAAGTAAACTTTTCATTTTAAGATAAATGTAGATTCACTTGCAATTGAAATATTTGGGTAATACTATAGTTCCCTGGACTTCAGAAAGGAAGAGATAAAAGTGTTAAGCAAAAAGATATGTCTGGTCCTATTATGTGAAACTCTAAGGCATAAAATAATGATTACAGAGCTGTGAATCCTACATAATAAAATGGTAATATGTAAATTACCATCACTCCGCTACGCCCACGATTGGGCCAGCAGGAGGCGCAGGGGGCGGGACTCAGGGTGGCCGGGGTAGCTGATTGGGCCAGCAGGACGCTGAGCTCGCGGCACCAGTGGCGCCGCGAGCTCAGCGTCTGTGTCATGGCTGCGCCGGAGGCTTTCGGAAGGCCTGGTGCACCGGCGGACAGACAGCCGGCTCCCCCGTGATCAAAAGCCAAAGCGGGGGAGCTGTCTGTCTGTCTGCGCCGGCACAAGGCCTTTCGAAAGCCTCCGCCGCGCCGGAGATTTTTGGAAGGCCTGGGGCACCAGCGGACAGACAGCCAGCTGGTGCACCAGGTGCATGATTAAATCATGCACTGGGCCTCTAGTGTTCTCATAAATGGAGTTATGACGATATGAAGGAAGAGAAAAACACTCAAAACCATCAGCAGAACTTCAAATGAAACTTTCTGTTGAACCTACATTTGTAAAATTTACTTATTTTTATCGAAGACCATGAGAAGAGTATTTAGACAGGTAATAGCCAAAATGAACTGAAGTTTGGGGAGAGTGATATATTGATGGGTGACAAGAAAGAGCCCAAGATCTTATTGTTAAAGTTTTGTTCTGATCTTTCTAAATTTTTCATCATTGCAGAGCATTTAAAAATATTTTTAAAACAAATGGGAAGAAACATGGTAGAGAAAGATCCACCTGCCCTGAACAAATTTGTCAGAGGAATCACAGAACTTCACTGTGTGCATATCAGAAATCATGCAGAAATATAAAGATGCTGCCAAGTTTTAGATTATAATTGAAATTAAAACTTTGTCGGAGCTACTGCTTGCAAATATTATCTCTCATCTGGTTGGCTGTCTCTTTGTTTTGTGGTCAGTTTCCTTTGCTGTGAAGAAGTTTTATAGTTTGATACAGTTCCATTCATTTATTTTTGCCTTTACTTCCCTTACCTTTGGGCTCAAGTTCATAAAATGTTCTCTACAACCAAGGTCCATAAGTTTGGTACCTATATTTCTTCTATATAACTTATTGTTTCACATCTTATATTTAGTTCTTTGATCCATTTTTAATTAATTTTTGTGCATGGGGACAAACTGGTTTAATTTAAAAAATATATAAAGAACTCATAAAACTCAACACCAAACAAACAACCCAATTAAATAGTGGAGAGAGGACCTAAAAATACACCTCTCCAAGAATATATACAATCAGCTAATAGATATATGAAAAGATGTTCAACCTAATTACCAATTAGGAAAATGGAAATAAAAAGTACTAGACACCACCTCACACCTGTTAGAGTGGCTATTATCAACAAGACAAGCAATAACAACTGTTGGAGAGGTTGTGGAAAAAAGGGAACTCTCATTCACTGCTGGTGGGAATGTACCGGTAGACTGCTATAACCACTATGGAAATCAGTCTGGTGATTTCTTGAAAAATTTAGAATAGAGCTACCATATGACCCAGCAATTCCTCTCCTGCGTATATACCTGAAAAACTTGAAGGCATGTATTCACAAAGATATATGCACCCCTGTGTTCATTGCAGCATTATTCATGGTGGCCAAGACATGGAAACGCCCAAAGTGTCCGGCAATAGAGAACTGGATAAAGAAGATGTGGTGCATATACACAATGAAACACTACTCAGCCATAAGAAAGGATGAAATACTGTCATTTGCAACAACGATATGACATGGACCTTGGATGTCATATCTCAATGGATGGACCTTGAGAATATTATGCTAAGTGAAATAAGTCAGAAAAATCTAAGAACCATTTGATTTCACTCATATGTGGGATATGAAACTGAAACTTGTGAGCACAAACAGCAGTGTGGTGGTTGCCAGAGGGAGGGGGTAGGCTGTGAAGGGGGTCCTAATATATGACTGGAGAAGATATGACTTTGGGTGATAGGCACACAGTGCAATATACAGATCTTGTAACATAGAAACCCACACCTGAAACCTATATGATCATATTAACCAATGTCACCCCAATAAATTTAATTTTAAAAAATCTAAATATTTAATTCAAAAAGTATAATTTGATGAAAGCAGTGATATTTAGTGTACAAAATAGAATGGAGACATAATAGCTTCTAAAACCTTGGAATTTGGGGTGACATGAGAAAGATAGCGAAAAAGGAAGTTCCATGCACTTGTTCCCCCAAGAAATAAAATTTTAAAAAATAGTAGCTAAAATCCTACCTAATAATAGACAAATATGCAAATTGACCGCACCTTCGCTACGCCCAAGCCACGCCCACCAGCCAATCAGGATGAGTATGCAAATTGCCCCAACAAAGATGGCGACTAATTTGCATATCAAGACAGCTTAGAAAGAAGCCAAGAGATGCTGAAGGGAGCAAAGCTTTGGAGAAGCAAGCAAGCCGGGGGGAGGAGAAGGGAGGAGTGGAGGTGGGGCCGGGGGAGAAGGAAGGAGAGTGGGGCGGGCTGGTGGAGAAGGCGGGCCAGGGGACAAGGGAGGAGCGGAGGCGGGGCCAGGGGAGAAGGAAGGCGAGTGGGGCGGGCTGGCGGAGAAAGCGGGCCAGGGGACAAGGGAGGAGCGGAGGCGGGGCTGGTGGAGAAGGCAGGCCGGGGGACAAGGGAGGAGCGGAGGCGGGGTGGGGTAGAGTGCAGCAGGAAACCCTATTGCAGGATTTTTCCTGCAACAGGAATGCTAGTAACTTTATAAGAGCTCTGAAAAAAACAGTCAAATGATTATCAGATATATAATATATGATTTCATATGATGTCAGATACATAATTTGCAAATGTTTTCTCCCATTCTATAGGTTGTCTTTTCACTATCATGATAATAGATTGATGCACAAAACTTTTTAATGAAATCCAGTTTATCTACTTTTTTGTTGCATGTGCTTTAAGTGTCTTAGCTAAGAAATCATTGCCCAACCCAAGGCTGCAAAGATTTACATGTATTTTTTTTTCTAAGAACTTTATTGATTTAGCTCTGATATTTAGGTCGTTGAACTACTTTGAGTTAACTTTTGTATATGATATAAGATAGGGGTCCAAATTCCTTTGTTTGCATATAGATAGCCAGTTGTCCCAACACCATTGTTTAAAAGAATGTACTTATACCCTTGCCAAAATGAATTGACCATAAATGTCAATCTCTAGGTTGACATTTATCTTCCATTGTATATATGTATACTTTTCTGCCAGTAAAACAATCTTGATTCCTGTAATTTTGTAGTAAGTCTTGAAATCAGAAGTGTGAGGTTTCTCATTTTATTTAGCCTTTTCAAGATTGCCTTTGCTACTCTGAGTGTCTTGCATTTTCATGACTTTTAGAGTCAGCATGTCAAGTTTTGTAAATACAGCTATGGATTTTAACATTTTTAAAAAATTAAATTACAGTTTATATTCAATATGATTTTGTATTGCTTTCAGTGGTGGGATTGCATTTCAATCTATAGATCAATGTGAGGATTATTGCCATTTTAACAATATTAAGTGTTCCAGTACACAAAGACAGGACATCTTACCATTTATTTAGGGTTTTTTTTAAATTTATTTTAATGATACCTTTTAGTTTTCATTGTATAAGTCAAACGTCTTTGTTTAGATATTAACTCATAATAATTTGTCATATTAATACCAATTTAATTTTAATAACATAAAAATATATATTCATTCCCACTGCCCTTTTTGTACTATTACTTTCATAGAAATTACACATTTTATGTCTGTCAACATATATTTGTAAGTACTGCTTTTTGCAGCTGTCTTTTATATAAGAGAAAAAATGTTACAAGCAAAAACATATTTATATTGTCTTTTATTTTAAGTTAACTTTACCAGTGCTGCTCATTTCTTCATTGCATCCAAGTTATTGTCTAGCATCTTTTTTTATTTCACCCCGATTTGAATTACTGTCTGATGTCAATTGATTTCAGCCCAAAGAACTTCCTTTAACAATTTTTGTAGAGCAGGTTCGTTAGCACTGATTCCTGCCCCCCCCTCCCCCCGGGAATGTGATAAATTCTCCTTTATTTTTTGAAGTACAGTGTTTCCCCTTTATCTGTAAGGCATCCATTCCAATACCACTAGTAGATGCCTGAAACTTTGAATAGTACTGAGCCCTGTAGTACTGATTTGCTATATGTACTTACCTTTGATAAAATTTAATATATAAATTAGGCACAATAAGTGATTAATAACACTAATAATAAAATCAAATAATTTAAACAATATATTATAGTAAAAGTTATGTGATTGTGTTCGGTGTGTGTGTGTGTGTGTGTGTGTGTGTGTGTGTGTGTGTGTGTCTACCTATCTGATAATCAATCTGATGACTGAGATTGCTACTAAGCAACTACTATGTGAGTAGCGTATATAGTGAGGATATGCTGGACAAAGGGATGATTTATGTCCCAGGCAGGATAGAGTGGGATGGTGCAAGATTTCACTCAGAATGGAAAGTAATTTAAAACTTATGAATTGTTCATTTTTGAGTTTTTCTATTTAATAATATTTTTTACCATGAGTAACTGAAACCATGGAAAGCAAAACCATGGATGATGGGGGGGACTACTATATAGTTTTGCTAGATATAGAATTCATGGTTGACAATCTTTTTGGTAATGTAAATATATTGTCCCAGTACCCCAGTCTTCCATTGCTTATGATAAGAAAATAGCTGTTAATTTTATTGAGGATTCCTTGTACATGAATTACTTGTCTCTTGCTGCTTTAAGAATATCTCTTTATTTTTGGCATTTGACCACTTCGCTATGATGTGTCTGTTTGTGTATATCTTTGCGTTTAACCTACTTGAAGTTTGTTAGGTGAGTTTCTTAATGGTTTTTAAAAAAAATCAAATTTAGGAAGATTCTGTCTATTATTTATTCAAATAGTCTTCTAATCATTTCTCATTCTATTCTTTTTTTGAGTAGCCCATTATGGATAGGTTGTTGTCCTGAATGGTGTCCCACATGTTTCTGAGCCTCTGTTAATTTTATTCATTTTTTTCTTTCTTTTCTTAGATTGGACAGTCTCACATTGAACTTTGTTCAAGTCTGCTTATATTTTATGTCTACTCAAATCTGCTATTGAACTCCACTAGTGAATTTTTCACAACTCAATAATTTCTATTTGTTTATTTTTTATAATTTTCTTTTATGGGTATTCTCAATCTTGTGAGACATTATTCTCATATTTTTCTATTAGTTTTTTAGACCTAGTTTCCTTTAGTTCTTTGAACATACTTAAAATAGCTGATATAGAATCTTTGTCTAGTAAGTACAATGTCTGGATATTTTCAGAGAGAGTTTCTATTAATTGCTTTATTTCCTGTAGATGGGCTATAATTTCTTATTTGTTCAATGCATAATTTTTTGTTGTAAACTGATTGGTTGGGAGCTGGGTGAGAAAGGGGAAGGGACTAAGGAAAGTAAAAAAAGACTCATGGACACAGATAGCAGTATGGTGATTGCCAGAGGGAAGAAAGGTACAGAGCAGTAGAAGAGGTAAAGAGGTATAAGTGGTGATGGAAGGAGACTTGACTTGAGTGGTAAACACACAATACAATATTCAGATGATGTATTATAGAAGTGGATATCTGAAATCTATACAATTTTATTAACCATGTCACTCCAATAAATTTTAAAAAATAATAATATAACATAGCATGCTTGGTAGTCATATTATTCTCCCCATCCAGGGTTTGTTGCTGTTGCTGTTTGTTGTTTTTTCATTTGCTGTTTACTATTCTAAACTAATTCCATGATGTCTTTATTGTGTGAGGCCACTAAAGTTTCTGCTCAATTAATTAACTTAGTGCTTATGTGAAACAAATAATTCTTCCAGTCTTTTCCAAAGAGCCCTTTGTGCTTGTTCCTGTTCACATTAAACAATCTTCCAGGTAATTGAAAACTCTAATTTATTGTATTCTTCCAGGATTCACATTTTATTTTCTGCTTGTGTAAAGTCTCAATAAAAGCCAGAGATGAGAGCTTAAGGCGTTGTCATAGTATAGACATGCACACATACTTAGACATGCAGACATGATCATCTACATTCCCAGGAATGCCTATGAGCTTTTCAAAGCTTCCTTAGACACATTAATTTTAAAAATTTTCTCCAGCTACAAAGTTAATTGATTTCCTTAAGTTTTTACTCCCCAGGGAAGTCTTATCTTGCTGGGCAAGTTCCATGTGTGCTCAACTAAAGGCAGCTTTGCAAGTGGGGTCTTTTAGGGAACTAGCAGATAGGCTGAATAATGACAAATCTCTGGGAATGGGACTTTGAAGGAGCTCCACCCCCATTCTGCCACACCTCTGGTGGCTGTGAGGCTATTCACTATCATCAAGCTTCAAACTACTATTGAGCTAGATGGGAGGGAAAGACAGTAATAAGGAAAGTTAACATCCATGAAGCTTAACTCTTCTTACTGATTCACAGCTTCTTATTCTTTTTTTCTTAAATAAACGTTATTTAATTTGCTGCAAGGTTTGGTGAATTTTCATAGAAACCTGATTCTGTCTATTTTTGCCTGTTCATTTCTGTTATGAAGGAGAGCATTTTCAGAGGTTCTTCCTCCACTGTGTTTGCTGGCCTCCTCTGTTTTGTAAGTAATTTTTATTGGAAAGCAGCCATGCTTATTCGCCTACATATCATCTGTGCATTACTTCACATTACAATGGCAGAGCTGAGCTGTCATGACAGAGACTGTATGGCCTATGAAGTATAAATTATTCGCTATCTGGCCCTTTATAAAAAGTTTGTCAACTTCTATTTGTTTTGTTCTTGTAGGTAGAGAGGATTCTTTTTTTAAATTGATTAGAAACATCGATCATTGGACCCTGACCAGGGATAGAACTAGCAGCCTAATGTATGTGCCCTCACTGGGAATTGAACCCACAACCTTCTGGTGCAAGGGACTATGCTGAGCCACAAAAAAACAAATTTTTATATTGTGTCGGAGGTTATACTAATTCAGTTTTCCCTATCCTAGATCCTTATCAGAATCAAAATTTAGAATCTGCCTTAAAATTCAGATACAAGGTCCCCCAAAACAGAAAGTCTGATGGGATACAATCAGCAAGTCTGTCATTTAAAAATAACTCAGGAATTCTAACGCAAATAATCCTCTTATTGGGAACATCTGAACTAACTCATTTTTCATTTCCTTTCTAAATGTATGATTCAATATGTTAGACGTCAGATACCAAGGCCTAGTGACAATAAATGAGGCAAATAGTCATATGTTCATCATTGTGCATTTTATTACTCCTATTGTGAACAGAAGTTCCATTTTGTTTAAATTGATTCATCTTTAGTATATTATAGTTATTAGCCCATGGAAGAAGAATTAATGGACCTGAAAGCCTGCATTATCACAAGTATATATATTTCCCTTTATTAATATTTTCTCTCAAGGGCCCAGACTTAGTCAATTTTATTACTTGATAAGACTTCAAAAAAGGCTCAGGGCCCTATTTAAGCTTACTAGTATAAACTATTTTTTAATAGAATTATAAGGAAGTTCCTAATTGATGAAATTTGCAGTGGCGGCTTTTTTTATGGATCCATCCTATGTGTGTGGCACACATATAATTACGTTCTTTTATTAATGGGCAAAGCTAACAGATGGACTTACCCATACATAAGAATAGTCTACTGAAGGTTATCTATTCTTCCATCTGAAACACTTTTCCAATGCCACTTGTTTTTAAAAGTTTTTACTTAAAAATTTGACTGATATTAGGGCATTATTTCACAAATTTTATTTCTTGAAACGGATAATAAAAATATTTAAACATATTCTAGAAACTTTCAGGCTTATTCTTTCAGTTACATTTGAAAAATCTCAGAATAAATACTTCTTGTGCATGGTTTGGAGGCTTAATGAACTTTGATTCCCTCAGTTCAGTTATACCCCAAAAAATGAAATTGCGTTAATCATCCTTAAAGGTTAATTTTTTTATCAACAAAAGATAACAAAAAATACCTGACATTTTATCTTTCTCAGAAGAATGCTAAGTCAGCTGTAATATTAAAAGTGCCTTTTGGTTGGCAAATAATAAAAATTACTACCGATTATTATGTGTTATTCTCTAAGTAATTTAATAAAATACCATAGACAAGGTGGCTTAAAAAGCAGAAATTTATTTTCTCACTGTTCTAGAGGCTGGAACTTTAAGACCAAGTTGCCAGGAGGGTTGGTTTCTCTGAAGCCTCTCTCCTTGGCTTACAGATGGCTCCCCTCTTGCTGCCTCTTCTCATGGTCATCCATCTATGCACAAATATCTCTGGTACCCCTTCCTATTCTCATAAGGACCCTAGTCATATTGGATTAAGGCCCCACACTAATGGCCTAATTTTAACTTAATCATATCTTTATAGATTTTATTTCCAAATATAGTTACACTAGAAGCCCGGTGCACGAAATTCGTGCACGGTGGGGGGTTGTCCCTCAGCCCAGCCTGTACCCTCTCCAATCTGGGACTCCTGGAGGGATGTCCGACTGCTGTTTAGGCCCGATCCTGGTGGGATGGGGCCTAAACGGGCAGTCGGACATCCCTCTCACAATCCAGGACTGCAGGCTCCCAACTGCTTGCCTGCCTGCCTTCCTGATTGCCCCTAACCGCTTCTGCCTGCCAGCCTGATCACCCCCTAACCACTCCGCTGCCAGCCTGGTTGATGCTTAACTGTTCCCCTGCCAGCCTGTTTGCCCCCAGCTTCCCTCCTCTGCCAGCCTGGTCACCCCTAACTGCCCTCTCCTGCAGGGTTGATCACCTCCAACTGCCCTCCCTTGCGAACCTGGTCCCTCTCAACTGCCCTCCCTTGCAGGCCTGGTCCCTCACAACTGCCCTCCCTTGCAGGCCAGGTGCCTCCCAACTGCCCTCTCCTGCTGGCCATCTTGTAGTGGCCATCTTGTGTCCACATGGGGGCAGGATCTTTGACCACATGGGGGCAGCTATATTGTGTGTTGCAGTGATGATCAATCTGTATATTACTCTTTTATTAAATAGGATAGAGGCCTGGTGCACGGGTGGGGGCCAGCTGGTTTGCCCTGAAGGGTGTTACAGATAAGGGTGGGGGTTCCTTTGGGGTGTGGGGCGGCCTGAGCGAGGGGCCTGTGGTGGTTTGCAGGCCGGCCACGCCTCCTGGCAACCCAAGGGGAGGCCCTGGTATCTGGAATTTATTTTCCTTCTACAATTGAAACTTTGTAGCCTGGGGCGGCAGCCATTTCTGGGGCGGCAGCCATTTCTGTGGCAGTTAATTCACCTTCTACAATTGAAACTTTGTAGCCTTAAGTGGGTGAGCCCAGCCAGGGTGTGCAAAAAGCTTTGCTTCCCCTGTTGCCTCCGGCAACGCTGGCCTGCTCTCTCAAGCTCCATTCTGCCGCCATTTGTTTGAATTTGTTTACCTTCTATAATTGAAACTTTGTAGCTTGAGTGGAGGCTTAGGCCTGCAACGGCTATGGAAAGCTTGGTTTCCTCTGTTACCTGGGAAACCTTTCTCTCTGTGGCTGTAGCCATCTTGGATTGGGGTTAATTTGCATGCTCGCCCTGATTGGCTGGTGGGCATGGCTTGGCTGGTGGGCGTGGCTTATGTAGCAGAGTGATGGTTAATTTGCATATTACCATTTTATTAGAGAGGATTCAGAGGTACTGGGAATTGGGAATGCAATATATGAATATTGTTGGAATACAATTTAGGCCATAACATGGACAATGACAGAGTAAACTGTAATTTTTTTTAACCAGAGCCTGTGGGTCTTTTTAAAAATCATGTAAATGGCAAAAATATAGAAGAAATGGAAAGAAATGAGTTCAGATCACATAGAAGTGTTGGGAGGTGCAGAATTAATGTTCTCAGAAAATTAGAGTGAAAATCTTTTTCATGTAGCAACAGCAGTAAAACCTATGTAGAGGTAATAAGTCCAATAGTTAAGTATTCCACAAACCATATGAAGTGTTTTCATATTGTAATGTGCTCCAAATTATCTACTCACTTTCATTTGGATTGTCTTCAATCTATTAATTATATGAAAAGTGTTTTTTCTTTAATTTTAGAAGATAGATTTTAGTTATCTTTCCATCACTGATTCCGAATTTTTAAGTAGTGGTAATAGAATATGGTGTCAGCATAGTACTTACTTTTGTGTTTTGTAGGAACTTTTTGTGGACTACTATGTGGTCATATTTTAGAAATAGTCTATGTGTGTTTGAAAATAATGGCTGATTTTTAAATAGTCACGTGCAGTTTTATAGATGTTCACTAGAATAAACTGGTTAATTAGATTGCTTAAATATTTTATACTATCATGAATAGTTTATCTGCTCAATTATTCAGGGTCTCAGAGAGATTTTATAAATATTCCAGTATGATTATGGATTTGATGTTTGCATAGATATATAATAATTTTACTTCATGTACTTTGAGGCTATATTATTTGATGCACACAGGGCCAGGATTTTACATCTTCCTAGAGAAATAATTCACTTATTGTTATGTAATGATGCTGTTTATCTCATAAAATGTCTTTAAGGTAAAAGTCTATTTTGATACTATTTTCACAATATCAATTTTCTTTTGGATTGTATCTACGTAAATATTTTTCCTTTTCTATTTAGTTATTTATTTTTTATTTTTGTTTTTAAATTTTATCATAGAAATTTTTAAGCTTGCAGAAAGAAAATAGATGGTCTAATGCTTGGCCATGTCATCATCTCCATGATTACATAATTATCAATATTTTGCTTATATTGTTTTTTTCTATCTGACTTCATAATACTTACCTAGCCTCCTTATAAATTCAAGAAAAAAGGAATATTTAATCCAGATCATACTCCTCCCAGCTTATATTTTTTTCTAATACATATATTAGTTCCTCCTGGTAAATAACCACCAAACTAGTTATTATTATTAATAGTGGTTTTCACAGTCAATGCTAGCTTAGACCAACATACGCATTTATTAATTTCTTTATTCATCAGTACTTCTTACATGTAACTCATGCTTTCTGGGTTCAACTTCTTTTTTCCTGAAGTAAAACATTGGTAGTTTTATAATAACTTGAACTGAGACATTTGTTATTAATTATAGTAAAAAGTGAGTAGATAGAAAGAAAAGGTTTTCACATTATTCCTGTTTTGAGATAATAGGAGTGTGAACTGAGATGTTGCCAATGGAATTGGAAATGAGTGGTGAATCTGAGAGACATTTCAGAAGTAACTAATTAGATATATGTTGTGAAATAGCGGGGAGGGAGTACACTAGGATAGATTAGATTTCTAAGCAGACTTAATAGATTCTTGGGGAAGGCACAAATTCTGTTTGGAAACACAAAGGAGATTTCTAATTCTGAACATATTAAATTTGAATTGTTTTAGAAATATCTGGATGAAAATGTTCAATAGACATTTAAAAATATGAGTCTGTCTCATTGTAGAAAGTTGGAAATATGGACCTGAGCATATAAGCACATTGTTAAAATCCAGTTATCTAAATCCACCCTATCTTCTCCCCTCACCCTCCAAATTTGTACATAAATCTTGTCCTTCCTTCCAGGGGGAAGGGGCTTCAATGGTTTATCTCTGGTAATCTAATATATGCTAATTTGTTAATAATTTTAAGCATTGCTATTCAAAATGTTGCTTGTGGGAAGAGTTAGGCATATATATATATATATATATATATATATATATATATATATTAGGCATATATATATATATGTATATATATATTAATGTAAAATAAATGGATAAATTTCTGCATACTTACAACCTCCTAAGACTGAATCATAAAGAAATAGAAAATCTGAACAGACCAGAAAGAGTAAGACATTAAGGCAGTAATCAGTTATCTCCCAAAAAAGAAAAACCAAGTATCAGATGGCAACACTGGTGAATTCTACCATACATTTATAGAAGAACTAATACAACCATTCCAAGATACTTCAGGAAAAAAGAAGTTGAACCCAAATAATTTTTTGAGGTGAGCATTACCCTGATACCAAAGCCAAATAGGATTCTACAAGAAAGAATATTACAAGCAAATATCTTTGATCATCATAGATACTAAAGTCTTCAACACAACCCTAGCCAACCAAATTCAATAGCACATTAAAAGGATCATGCAAAATGTTGAGATTTGACTCAGCATATGCATATCAATAAATTTTATATACCACTTCATTAGAATGAAGGATAACAATCACATGATTCTCTCAATAGATGCAGAAAATTACTTTACTAAATTGAACATCCTTTCATGATAAAAGCTCTCAACAAATTAGGTATAGAAGGAATGTACCTCAATATAATTAAGGCCAATCCCACAATTAACATTATACTCAATGGTGAAAAGCTAAAAGCTTTTTCTATAAGATCAAGAACAAAGCAGGGATGCCCACTCCTTGCTACTTCTAGTCAGCATAGGACTGAAAGTTCTATCCGGAGCATTAGGCAAGAAAGAGAAGAATCATCTATATATGAAAAGAACAAGTAAAATTGTCTTTTTTTTTTACAGAAAATATGATTAATATATATAAAATGCTAAATATTTCAACAAAGAACTGTTAGAACTACTAAGTAAATTTGGTATAGTTATAGGATACATAACCAACCTACAAAAGTCAGTTGCATTTCTATAAATTATCAATTAATTCCCCAAAAAAGAAATTAAGAAAACAGTCCTATTTATAATATAATTGAAAAGAATAAATTTAACCAAAAATATAAAATTATAAAATATTGATGAACAAATTAAAGAAGATACAAGTCAATTGAAAGATCCTGTGTTCATGAATTGGAAGAAATATTATTATTAAAATGTTCATATTACTCAAAGCAAGCTACAGCTTCAATTCAATCCCTATCATAATTACATTAGCATTTTTCACAGAAATAGAATAAGCAATCCTAAAATTCATAGAAAACCACAAAAGACCCCAAATAGTACAAAGCACTCTTCAGAAAGAAGAGCAAAGCTTGAGGCATCACACTTCTTGATTTCAAACTATTACAAAACTAAAGTGATCAAAACAGTATGGTACTGACATAGAAGCAGACTATTTCATAATAGAGAATTCAGAAATAAACTCTTCTCATATATGATCAACTAATCTTCAACAAGTACTCAAAAAATACACAATGGGAGATAGTCTTTTCAGTAAACGGTGCTGTGAAAACTGGAAAAATACATGCAAAGAATGAAGTTGCACCCTCATCTTAACACCATATAAAAAAATCAACTGAAAATGGATTAAAAACTTAAAACATAAGATCTGAAACCATAAAACTTTAGAAGAAAACATATGGAAAACACTCTTTTTCTTTGGTCTTGGCAACAATTTTTTTATATATGACACCAAAAGCAGGGGAAACAAAAGCAAAGTGAGTAAGTAGGACTACATAAATTAAAAGGCTTTTGTGCAGCAAGGGAAACAACAAAATGAAAAGGCAACTTACAGGATGCTGGAAAATAGTTACAAACCATATATCTCAATAGCCAATGTTATTTATATACAGTATATATTTATTTAAATATATACTGAACTCACAACTCAATTGTAGGGAAAAAAATGTTTTTAATAACAAAAAGACTCAAATAGTCCATCCTCCAAAGAAGACATACAAAGTCTACAGGTATATGAAAAAGTGCTCAACATCACTAATCAATAGGGAATTGCAAATTCAGTCTACAATGAGATATTACCTCATCATCACTTGTTAGAATGGTTATTATAATAAAAAACAACAAAACAAATGATAACAACAGTGGCTAGCATGTGGAGAAAAGGGAACTCTGGTATATTGGTGGGAATATAAATTGTTACAGCCACTGTGAAAACAGGATGGTGGTTCCTTAAAAAAAATTAAAAATATAAAACCATCTGACCCAGCAATCCCACTTTTGGTTATTTATCCAACTGAATTGAAATCAGGATCTCAAAGATTATCCCATACTTCCATGTTCATTATTTACCATAGCCAAAATATGGCAACAACCTAAATGTCCATAAACCAATGAATGGATAAAGATAATTGCTAGAATTCTTGGTATAAGAATGGCTTGCAAGTACATTTCTACAGCTTACATACTAACTTTCCTTGCATTGACAGAACATTTTAAGGATAAAGATCATGTTATGATATGAAGGTGTCCTATGGTAAACAGCCCAGAAAATGGGTGTTGTAGAGAATATAGCTTTGAAATATATAGAACCAGAACCTGGTTTTGGAAAATTCTCCCAAATGTTATATATTATATATGAAATTTAATAAAAGTTTTAACAAATTTGCAAATTTACATAGAAATTCTGATAGCAATTTGTGAAACTGAAAAACCTTTTTAGTAATAAAAATTGTAAATTTGATTATTTTTACCCTTTTCTTTATTTGTATCATTAATTTGAGAAATTTAAAAATATCAATACTTAATGTTATAAATTTCATCTAAGCAGTGCTTTAAAAAAAACATCCCTCAAAGCTTAATATGTCATTTGTTCATTTTCAGTCGATTCTTTTTCTTTTATTAAATTTACTAGAGGCCCGGTGCACGAAATCCGTGCACGGAGGGGGTTGTCCCTCAGCCCAGCCTGTACCCTCGCCAATATGGGACCCTTCAAGGGATGTCCGACTGCCCGTTTAGGCCTTTTTTCTTGAATTTATAAGGAGGCTAGGTAAGTATTATGAAGTCAGATAGAAAAAACGGGCAGTCGGACATCCCTCTCACAATCCAGGACTGCTGGCTCCCAACTGCTTGCCTGCCTGCCTTCCTGATTGCCCCTAACTGCTTCTGCCTGCCAGCCTGATCACCCCCTAACCACTCCGCTGCCAGCCTGATTGCCCCTAACTTTCCTCCTCTGCCGGCCTGGTCACCCCTAACTGCCCTCTCCTACAGGGTTGATCACCTCCAACTGCCCTCCCTTGCAGCCTTGGTCCCTCTCAACTGCCCTCCCTTGCAGGCCGGGTGCCTCCCAATTGCCCTCTCATGCTGGCCATCTTCTGGTGGCCATCTTGTGTCCACATGGGGGCAGGATCTTTGACCACATGGGGACAGCGATATTGTGTGTTGCAGTGATGATCAATCTGCAGATTACTCTTTTATTAGATAGGATAGAGGCCTGGTACAGGGGTGGGGGCCAGCTGGTTTGCCCTGAAGGGTGTCCCTGATCAGGGTGGGGTTCCCTTGGGGCGTGGGGCAGCCTGAGCGAGGGGCCTGTGGTGGTTTGCAGGCCGGCCACGCCCCCTGGCAACCCAAGTGGAGCCCCTGGTATCTGGAATTTATTTTCCTTCTACAATTGAAACTTTGTAGCCTGGAGCGGAGCCAAGCCTGGGGCTCCCTCCGAGGCCCCAGCCATTTGTGTTGGGGTTATAATTGAAACTTTGTTGCCTTAAGCGGGTGGGCCCGGCCAGGGTGTGCGGAAAGCTTTGCTTCCCCTGTTGCCGGCAGCAACCCTGGCCTGCTCTCTCAAGCTCCATTCTGACGCTATTTGTTTGAATTTGTTTACCTTCTATAATTGAAACTTTGTAGCTTGAGTGGAGGCTTAGGCCTGGCCAGGGCAAGCGGAAAGCTTGGCTTCCTCTGTTACCTAGGAAACCTTGCTCTCTGTGGCTGTAGCCATCTTGGTATGGGTTAATTTGCATGCTCTCTCTGATTGGATGGTGGGCGTGGCTTGTGGGCATGGCTTGTGGGTGTGTCGGAGGTATGGTCAATTTGCATATTTGTCTATTATTAGATAGGATTGGGGTGGCCTTGGTGAATAACATTATATAGGTTTCACATTACATTTCTACGATTTATTACCTTCATATTGCATTGTGTGACCACCACCTAAAGTCAAATCATCTTCAGTCACAAGCACCCTTCACTCTGATATTGTTGTCTGTGTCTGTGAGTTTGTTTGTATGTTCATTTTTGCTTTCAATTTTATATCCCACATATGAGTTAAATTATATGATTCTTAACTTTTTCTATCTGACTTATTTCACTTAGCATAATAATCTCAAGGTCCTTATGTGCTGTTGCAAAGGGCAGTATTTCATCTTTCTTATGGCTGAATAATATTCCATTGAATATATGTACTGCTACTTTGTCCAATAATCTATCAAAGGATTCTTCAGTTGTTTCCATGTCTTGGCCATCGTGAATAATGCTACAATGAACATAAGGGTGCATATATCTTTGCAGATAAATGTTTCCAAATTTTTCAAGTAGATACCATATGCTGGGTCATATGGTCAATCTATTCTTAATTTTTTAAGGAACCTGCATACAGTTTTCCATGGTGGATGTGCCAATTTACATTCCCACTAGCAGTGAATGAGGGTTCTTTTTTTTACATAACCTCCTCAACACTTATTATTACTTGTATTGTTGATAATTTATGGACCTTGGTCTTAGAGAGGTCTTTATAAATTTTACCACAAATACAAGGGAATTAATGGCAAAAATCAATGAATGGGACCATATCAAACTAAAAAGCTTCTGCACAGAAAAGAAACTGCTAACACAAGAAAAAGGTGACCAACCAAATGGGAGAAGATATTTGCAAACAACAGCTCTGCCAAGGGGTTAATATCCAAAATATATAAAGAACTCATACAATTCAACACCAAACAAAAATACCATTAAAAAATGGGCAGAGGACCTGATCAGACACCTCTCCCAAGAAGACACACAAATGATCAACTTCACTAGTTTTTAAGAAAATGCAAATCAAAACTGTAATTACCCCTTACTGGTCTGACTTGGTGGATAGAGAGCATCTGCCTGTGGACTGAAGAGTCCTGGGTTAGATTCTGGTCAAGGGCACATGCCTGGGTTGTGGGCTCAATCCCAAGTAAGGAGTATGCAGGAGGCATCCAATCAATGATTCTTTCTCATCATGTATATTTCTTATCACTCTCTCCCTTTCCCTTTCTCTCTGAAATCAATAAAAATATATTTTTAAAAAACTGTAATGGGATAACACTTCACATGTTAGAATGGCTATTATCATTTGATTCTTAATTTTCTATCTCTAATTCCCCTTGTGATTTACACTTGACCCATAGATTATTTTCAAGTATATTATGTAATTCTACATATTTAAATTTTTCCTCTTGATATAAGTTCCTTCTTTATTCCTGGTAACATTTTTTCTTGTTTACTATGTATGATCTATATCCTCTCTAATAAAATGGTAATATGCAAATTAACCATCACTCCACTACATAAGCCACGCCCAGAAACCAAGCCACGCCCACCAACCAATCAGGGTGAGTATGCAAATTAACCCAAACCAAGATGGCTACAGCCACAGAGAGCAATGTTTCCCAGGTAACAGAGCAAGCCAAGCTTTCCATAGCCGTTGCAGGCCTAAGCCTCCACTCAAGCTACAAAGTTTCAATTATAGAAGGTAAACAAATTCAAACAAATGGCAGCAGAATGGAGCTTGAGAGAGCAGGCCAGGGTTGCCGGCTGCAACAGGGGAAGCAAAGCTTTCCGCACACCCTGGCTGGGCTCACCCGCTTAAGGCAACAAAGTTTCAATTGTAGAAGGTGAATTAACTGCCACAGAAATGGCTGCCGCCCCGGAGGAAGGAGCAGGCTTGGCTCCACTCCAGGCTACAAAGTTTCAATTGTAGAAGGAAAATAAATCCCAGATACCAGGGCCTCTGCTTGGGTTTCCAGGGGGCGTGGTCAGCCTACAAACCACCACAGACCCCTTGCTCAGGCCGCCCCACGCCCCAAGGGAACCCCACCCTGATCAGGGACACCCTTCAGGGCAAACCAGCTGGCCCCCACCCGTGCACCAGGCCTCTATCTTATCTAATAAAAGAGTAATATACAGATTGATCATCACTGCAACACACAATATAGCTGCCCCCATGTGGTCAAAGATCCTGCCCCCATGTGGACACAAGATGGCCACCACAAGATGACCAGCAGGGGAGGGCAGTTGGGAGGCACCCGGCCTGCAAGGGAGGGCAGTTGAGAGGGACCAGGCTTGCAAGGGAGGGCAGTTGGAGGTGATCAACCCTGCAGGAGAGGGCAGTTAGAGGTGACCAGACCAGCAGAGGAGGGCAGTTGGAGGTGATCAACCCTGCAGGAGAGGGCAGTTAGGGGTGACCAGGCCGGCAGAGGAGGGAAGTTGGGGGCAAACAGGCTGGCAGGGGAGCAGTTAAGCATCAACCAGGCTGGCAGCGGAGTGGTTAGGGGTGATCAGGCTGGCAGGCAGAAGCGGTTAGGGGCAATCAGGAAGGCAGGCAGGCAAGCAGTTGGGAGCCAGCAGTCCTGGATTGTGATAGGGATGTCTGACTGCCCGTTTAGGCCTGATCCCACCAGGATCGGGCCTAAACGGGCCATCGGACATCCCTCCAGGAGTCCCAGATTGGAGAGGGTACAGGCTGGGCTGAGGGATAACCCCCCGCCGTGCACGAATTTCGTGCACCAGGCTTCTAGTTATAATAGAGGAATATGCAAATTATTTGGGATGCCGTCACATCATGACTGTTCACAGGGTAAGTGGGGCTGCGAGGCCATAGGGCTGGACTCTGGGCCTAGCACAATTTTGTCCCTCCCAGGCAGACTCCCCTGCAGCCTCGCAGCCAAATCCTGAGCTGACTTAGGGATTACTAAACTTTACTGGAGCTGCTCCCCACACCCACACCTCCACCCTCTGCCCCAGGACCACACTTCCCATAGCAGGGCACCCTGGCAGCCTCCTGACAGGCAGGTGTTTGGGGAGATCTGAGTGGGGCAGGGGCTGCAGGGAGCCACAGAGGGGTGGGTGGCCAGAGTCAAGTTCCCGGGGGTATAAGGAGAGTGCCTGACAGGAGTCTGGACTGCAAAGAAGGAAGAGGAAGTGGCCATGGGGAGCTCTTCCAATCCCCCTGCACAGACACGCTACCCCAGCCCCCAGACCTCGAGGGGGACTGGGAGGCTGACCGGAAGGGGAGAAGACCCAGCCTTGGAGGTAGCCCCAGCCTGCACCTCCAACTCCTGATCTCTTCCCCCACCACCTCTGCCAGGGAACAACAATAGCACGCCAGCGATGACCCATCAGTGCCCTCAAGGCACCCGGGGCCCATGGCCCACCACTGCCATGCCCCCTCTGCTGGGGCCAGGCACACCTCTCCTCCCTACAACTCCAGACCTGAGTGGCCCCCCAGTGTCAGACCCATCCCCTCCGACAGCAGTGGCACCTTCTCTGAAGCGGAAGTGCACTGAACCTTGCCAGGGGCTGCAGCTAAACCTGCCCTCCTAGCCCTCCTGGCCCTGCCCCCACCCCACTCCAGGAGATTGGAGCCCTGCCCTGAGTATGTACAGCTGCAAAATGGCCACATACAATTTAAAGAATGGCACCAAGCAAGGAGGTTGGACAGTTATTCCCCCTTCGGCCTTGCCACACCCCTAGTGCCTCCTTTGCACCACCCCCCACCAGCACCTCCAGGGACAAACACTGCTACAGGGCTGCTGTCAAGAGCCTGCCCCTCCAAGGCCTGCAGAACCCTCGGCAAAGCTTTGATATCTATAGTTCCAGGAAACAATCATACCCTGCTCCCCTAATCAGCACCTGCTACCTGCGAGGGTACCCGTGGGCTTAAAATAACAATCCCTTCCTGTTTAGACATCACTTACTTGATGAAATATTTCTAGGTTTATTAGCTCAAAACCTCTTTATAACAACCCAGTGAGGTAGGCGGAGAAGAGATTACAATTTCCATGGTATATGCGTATGTATTCAGAAATGAAGCTCAGAGAGGAAAAGTGTCAAGCCCAGTGGTTCCCAAGGTGCAGCACATGCCCCACAGGAAGGCAATTTGATTTTAAGTGGAGACCATTTAAGAATGAGTAAACAGTGAATTTTTTGCATTTCTTATGGTTCTAGGGGGCCTCATCTACAGTGTATCCTATATAATAAAAGGCTAATATGCAAATGACCAAATGGTGAAATGACCGGTCACTATGATGCACACTGACCACCAGGGGGCAGACACTCAATGCAGGAGCTGCCCCCTGGTGGTCAGTGTGCTCTCACAGGGAGAGTGCTGCTTAGCCAGAAGCTGGGCTCACGGCTAATGAGCAGAGTGGCAGTGGTGGGAGCCTCTCCTGCCTCCGTGGCAATGCTAAGGATGTCTGAGTGACGGCTTAGGCCCACTAAGCCATCATTCAGACATCCCCCCCAGGGCTCCCAGACTGCAAGAGGGCACAGGCCAGGCTGAGGGACCTCCCCAAGTGCACGAATTCCGTGCAGCGGGCCTCTAGTATTGATATAAAACTTCAGCTCTTTTGATTAGTATTTGCATGGCATAACTTTTTTCAGTCTTTTACTATTCATATGTCTGTCTTTATATTTAAAGTGAGGTTCTTATAGATAGCATATAGTTGGGTCTTACTTTTAAATCAATTCTGATGATATCTGTCTTTTTATTGATGTGTTTAGATTATTTACATTTTATGCAATGATCAATATGTTTGAATTGAAATCTGTCATATTGATAGTTGTTCTCTATTTGTTCACTTTCTGCCTGCTTTTGAAATGAGTATCATTTATTCCATTTGCTTACACAATTGGCTTATTATTTTTACTTTATTTAAAAAAAATCTTCATTATTGGTGTGCAACCCTCTCGCCAAGCCCACCATTTCAGCCACAGGCCCTGAACTACTTGGTGCCTGAACCCATCAGTGAGAGCAAAAATGGGGAGAGAAAGAAACAACCCCCCAAGGAAAGAAAAGGAGGAATTCCCAGAAAAAGAAGTAATTGAAAGAGAGGCATGCAATATATCAGAAAAAGAATTCCAAGTAAGGGTCATACAGTTCCTAAACCGGCTAGATGAGAAAATCAACAACTTATGTAAGAATCAACAGGAAATGAGGAATGATATAGCTACAATTAAAACAAACAAACAAACAAACAGTGGAGGGTTTCAACAATAGACTAGAAGAAGTGGACGACCAAATTAGTGAGTTTGAAGATAAGGAAGAAAAACACCCCAATCTGAACAGCAATTGAAGAAAAAAATTAGAAAGCAGGAGAGACTAAGGGAGCTTTGGGACAATATTAAATGAAGTAACATATGTATAATAGGGTGCTAGAAGGACAAGAAGAGGAGCAAGGATTAGAAAACTTATTTGAAGAAATAATGACAGAAAACTTTCCTCAATGTCACTAATCATCTGAGAGATGCAAATCAAAACGACAATGAGGTACCATCTCACACCTATCAGAATGGCTATCATCAACAAATCAACAAACAACAAGTGCCGGCAAGGATGTGGAGAAAAAGGAACGCTCCTGCACTGCTGGTGGGCATGCAGACTGGTGCAGCCACTGTGGAAAACAGTATGGTGTTTCCTCAAAAAATTAAACATGGAACTCCCATTTGACCCAGTGATCCCACTTCTAGGAATATATCCCAAGAAATCAGAAACACCAATCAGAATGGATATATGCACCCCTTTGTTCATAGAAGCACAATTTACAATAGCTAAGATTTGGAAACAGCCTAAGTGCCTATCAGCGGATGTGTGGATTAAAAAATAGTGGTACATCTACACAATCAAATACTATGTTGCTATAAAAAAGAAATAACTCTTACCATTCACAACATTCAAACCTCAGAGGGAATGCAGGGATGGGTTGAGGGGGTGGGGTAAGAGATCAACCAAAGGACTTTTATGCATGCATATAAACATAACCAATGGACAACTGACACTGTGGAAGATGGGGACATGTACTGGGGGGTGGGAGTGGCTGGGGAGAGGTGGATGGGGGAAAAAGGATACATGTAATACTTTAAACTTTAAAGAATTTTAAAAAATATTTATTATTGAAATTATTACAGATGGCCCCCTTTTATTTTGATTCCTTCATGGAGTGGTTTTTCTAGCTTTACTTTTTATATTTTTAGTTTATCACAGCCTACCTCCAAATATTTTTTGGAGCTTCAGACTTATTTTAAGCACTATATAAATGTACTAGAGGCCTGGTGCATGAAAATTCATGCACTGGAAGGGGGGTCCCTCAGCCTGGCCTGCCCCCTCTCACAGTCCAGGAGCCCTCAGGGGCGGGAGGTAACCCAGCGATCAGGGGAAGGTGACGCCCCATCAGACCTCTGCTGCTGCCAATGGTGCAGCGCAAGCCTCGGCCGGCCCTAGTTACCTGAGCCTCAGGCGGCCCTGGGTGGCTGGGCAGCTGCCATCCAAGGCTTGCCTGTGCCTCGGGCCGGCCCTGGGTGGCTGGGGGGGCTAAGGGGACTGGGGGCTTTGAAGGCAGGTGAGTGGAGCAGTTGCTGCCCTGGCGGGGCTGAGGGGACTGGGCGCCACCATCTTGTGGCAATGGGCGCTGCCATCTTTGAGGGCAGGGCAGTCAATTAGCATATTCCCTCCTTATTGGCTGTGGGCACTGCCATCTTTGAGGGCAGGGCAGTCAATTAGCATATTCCCTCCTTATTAGCTGTGGGCACCACCATCATTGTGATGGTGTGAGGGTCAATAAGCATATCCCCTCTTCATTAGATAGGATGCTTCAATTCTTCTTTCTCTTTTGTGCTATTGCTGTGTACTTTATTTCAATATATATTAAAAAACACCCAATATATTGTTACTATATTTCTTTTATACAGCCAATTATATTTTAGAGTGACTAAAATAAAAATGTACATTATATTTATCTTCATTTTAATTATATGTACAATTTTTTATTCTTCTTTATATAGGTGTATATATCCAAGCTATTGTCTCATATATTTCTTTTTTTTTTTTATTCAGCTGCCTCTTGCACACCCCCCACTGGGGATGTGCCCGCAACCAAGGCACATGCCCCTGACCGGAATCGAACCTGGGACCCTTCAGTCCGCAGGCCGACGCTCCATCCACTGAGCCAAACCGGTTTCGGCTCATATATTTCTTTTGCCTAGAGGACTTACTTTAACATTTTTTTCTTGTAATGAATTCATCCTTTAACTATTTTTTTGTTGTATACAAAATTCTGTAAGCTTTTATTTCTGGTATGAAAAAGTATTTAGTTTTTCTTTATTTTGGAAAGATAATTTTGGTAGTGATTTTTCTTTCATTATTCTATAGATGCCATCAAATTATCTTCTTAGTTGCATAGTATCTGATGATATATCTAATCTAATTCTTTTCTTTGTTCTTTAGTATAGAATGAATCCTTTTTTTCTGGCTGCCATCAAGATTTTCTCTTAAATCATTAGGCTTAAGCACTTTGAATAAGATGATAAAATGATTCTAAGCTTGTTCTTTTTTATCTTGCTTATGCTTCTCTGAATTTCTTAGACTTAGGGTATGATAACCTTATTTTGGTATACTTTTCTACCATTATATCTTCAAATATTCTTTCCTTCCTATTCTTTCTCTCCTCCTAATATGATTCTGACCACTCAAATGTTAGACTTTGATATTGTTCCAAAGCTCTAAGATGCTTTATTATTTCATTCCTCCTTTCTTTCTCTTAGTATATCAATTTGGGTAATTTTTACTAACTTATATTCTAACTTGTTGACTTATTTTCCTCAGCTAATTTTCGTATATTTAATGAACCATCAAAATCATTCTTCATTTCTATTATCATGTTTTTTAGGTCAATGATTTAAATTTGATATAATTTCTTCCTGCTGAAATTCTGCATGTATTCATATTGTCTGCCTTTTCCACTAGAGCCTTTAATATAATTAATCACACATTTTTGAAATGTCTATTTTATAATGCCATCATCAAGTTCATCCATAAAACTGGATTTGCTTATTGCTTTGAAATTTGTTATTAATCTCCTTTTTATATGGTGTCTTACCATTTTTCACTAAATACTGAATATCATGTGTACAATACAGACTGATGTAGATAGCAGTTATTCCTGGAAATGAATATACTTCTTCCTCTGCTAGTCCTATATTATGTAGTGTTGACTCAATCTTGTCAGGAGTAGAGCTGGGTTTTGTGTTTGTTGTTGCTATGGAGACAGAAGACAAATTGTTGCTAGGTACTGGGAGTGAGAGGAGGTTTTAACTACACAAGGCAGGCTGTGGTCTGAATGTTTGAGTCCCCCAAAATTCAAATATTGAAATCCTGACCCTCAAGGTGATGGTATTAGGAGGGCCTTTGGAAGGTGATTAGGTCATGAGGATGGAACCCTCGTGAGTGGAATTTGTGTCCTCATAAAAAAGTTTCCCAAAGCTTTCTTGCCTCTTCTGCCATGTGAGGTTACAGTAAAAAGACAGCATACTAGATAGCAAGATTTCACCAAACATTGAATTGCCAGCACTTTGATCTTGGACTCCCCAGCCTCCAGAGCTGTGAGAAATGTATTTTTGTGGTTTATAAACCACCTAGTCTGTGATATTGCCTGAACAGATTAAGATAGAACATGAGGGAACTTTTTGAGCTGAGAGAACTGTTCCATATCTTGATTTTGATTAAGTTTACACAACAGTAAGCAGTTGTCCAAATGCTTAGAATTGTATGCTAAAAGAAGTGACTTATACTTCCATAAACATATTTTTAAGGTATGTTTATGGAAAACACTTGAAAAACATTGTTAGGTTGATAGATGTTATAAGAAGCATAAAAGAGTGATTAGGGAGTTTTCAACCAAAAGCATAATAATAAAAATACATAATAATAAATTAAGAATAAAAAAGTCAACAGAAGTTATAAGTAATAAAAATCTGACTATATTAGTCAGGGTTCTCCAGAAAAATAGGACCAATATGATATAGATTGATATATATAAGAGGAGATTTATAATAGAAATTGGCTCACACAACTATGAAAGCCAAAAAGTCCTACAATCTGCCGTGTGTCAAGCAGTTAATTAATATAAATATTTTAATATTTCATTTTTTTGTATTATTTGTCAATGTGATGGTTACTATTATGCTTCATCCTTACTGGGTTAAGTGATGCCCAGGTAGCTGATAATACATTATGTCTGGGTGTGTCTGTGATAGTGTTTCTGAAAAAGATTAGTATGTGATTTGGTAGACTGAGTAAATGTCACCAATATGGGTAGGTATCTTCCAATCTGTTGAAGGACTGAATAGAGCAAAAAGGTGGTTTAAGGGTAAATTCCCTATCTCTAATCCTTATCTCTATTCAGGACATCTATCTTCTTTTGCCTTTAGACATCAGATTTACCAATTATCAGGCCTTCAGATTCTGGAATTTACACCAACACACCCCTTCTCCAGATTATCAAGCCTTCAGCTTTGGACTGAAAATCATAACATCAGCTACTCTGGTTCTCAGACCTTCAGACTTTGACTGAATTATACTACCAACTTTCCTGGTTCTCCATCTTGCACATGGAAAATTATAGGAACTTTTGGCTTCCATAGCTCTGATAGCCAATTTCTGTAACAAATCTCCTGTTATATATATCAATCTATATTATATTTGTCCTATTTTTCTGCCATAGAGCTAGACTATATTTTACAACCTCCCTTGAATTTAGATGGACATGTGCCTGAGTTTTAGCCAACAGAGTATAAGTAAAATTAAGTGTGATACCTTGAAGTCTGGTCTAAAAAATTACTCATTTGTGCTCTCCCAAGTTGCTTTCTCCTTTAGCTACCTGAAGGCAAAGAAAGTAACACTCTATGGGATTACAAATCAACAAGATAAAAAGGTGTCATTGAATAGAAATGAAATATAAACAGCTGCATGGGATTGCTAGGTGAGCAAGAAATAAAATTCTATTAACACATGCAGACGGGTCACGAGAATTCTCGCTTCATATTACACAGTGTTTTACAAAGTATCATACTTTAAAAAGATATTAGCTTGTAAGAACATGTAATAAATAACTTCAAAATGCAATGGGTATTTAATTTTAAAGCGTGCCTTTAATATTTATGTAGAACGTTTTTTGAATTTGTTCAATAGAAACTTATCTGGCCACTGGGTAAAGCTAGCAATAAAACTAATGGTCTGCAGTGTGTTAAGACATCACATATTTGAATCTATTTTATGTCAGCTTATTCTTAACTACCATAGGGAGAGATACAATAAACAAATATATAATGTGGAATATCAACATGTGCTATGAAAAAGACAAGACAAATTAAGGGGAGGTTGGCTATAGAAGACCTCTAATGAGAAGGTGACATTTGATCAGAAACCTCAGTGAAATCAGGGAGCTGATCATACAACTATCCAGAATAAGAGTATTCTAAGAGTGAACTGCAAATATAAATACTCTCAGATGGATCTTGGGATGTAGTTTATAGAACAGCAAGAACCATATGGCCAAAGCAAAGTAAGCAAAGGAAAGAGTGTCAGGAAAGGAAGATGGGAAGACATATAAGCAGGAGATATGTGAAATTTCATAAACCAGTGTAAGATATTTATGTTTTATTGTAAATATTATTACAAAACACAAATCAAGATATTCTCTAATTTACATTCATATATATGTATATTGCTAATACTTTACTGGGGTAAAATTTACAGAGTGGAATACACCAATATTAAGTGTTATCCTCTCTAATAAAAGAGTAATATGCAAATTAACCATCACTCCACTACATAAACCACGCCCACCAGCCAATCAGGGTGGGTATGCAAATTAACCCCAACCAAGATGGCTACCAGAAGGGAGGCTTGGGTTTCCCCGGCAACAGAGGAAGCCAAGCTTTCCACACACCCTGGCTAGCTCAGGCCTCCACTCAAGGATACAAAGTTTCAATTATAGAAGGTAAACAAATCCAAACAGAAATGGCAGCAGCCATGATGGAGCAGGAGGCTTGGCTCCGCTCCAGGCTACAAAGTTTCAATTGTAGAAGGTAAATAAATTCCAGATACCAGGGCCTCTGCTTGGGTCACCAGGGGCGTGGCTGGCCTGCAAACCACCACAGGTCCCTCGCCCAGGCCTCCCCACACCCCAAGGGAACCCCACCCTAATCCAGGACACCCTTCAGGGAAAACCAGCTGGCCCCCACCCATGCACCAGGCTTCTATCCTATCTAATAAAAGAGTAATATGCAGATTGACCACCACTCCAATACACAAGATCAATATAGCTGTCCTTATGTGGTCAAAGATCCTGCCCCCATGTGGACACAATATGGCCACCACAAGATGGCCAGCAAGGGAATGCAGTTGAGAGGGACCTGGCCTGAAAGGGAGGGCAGTTGGAGGCAATCAACCCTGTAGAGGAGGACAGTTAGGGGTGACCTGGCTGGCAGAGGAGGGAAGTTAGGGGCAAACAGGCTGGCATGGGAGCAGTTAGACATCAATCAGGCTGGCATGGGAGTGGTTAGGGGGTGATCAAGCTGGCAGGCAGAAGCGGTTAGGGGCAATCAAAAAGGCAGACAGGCGAGCAGTTGGGAGCCAACAGTCCTGGATTGTCAGAGGGATGTCCGGTGGGATTGGGCCTAAACGGGCAGTTGGACATCCCTCGAGGGGTCCCAGATTGGAGAGGGTGCAAGCTGGGCTGAGGGACACCCCCCCACCCCCATGCACAAATTTCATGCACCAGGCCTCTGTGTGTGTGTGTGTGTGTGTGTGTGTGTGTATCCTATATAATAAAGAGGTAATATGCAAATTGGCCGTTACTCCAACACACAAGATGGTTGCCCCCATGTGGTCAAAGATGGCCGCCACAAGATGGCCAGCAAGAGATAGCAGTTGGGAGGGACCAGGCCTGAAAGGGAGGACAGTTAGGGGTGACCAGACTGGCAGGGGAGGGCAGTTGGGGGGGGACCCAGGCCTGCAGGGGAGGGCAGTTGGGGGTGATCAGGCTGGCAGGAGAGGGAAGTTAGGGATGACTGGGCTGGTAGAGGAGGGCAGTTGGGGGGGACCCAGGCTTGTAGGGAAGGGCAGTTGCGGGGGACCCAGGCCTGCAGGGGAGGGCAGTTAGGGGTGACCGGGCCAGCAGGGGAGGGCAGTTGGGGGCGACCAGGCCTGCAGGGGAGGACAGTTTTGGGCAACCAGGCCTGCAGGGGAGGGCAGTTGGGGGTGACTGGGCCAGCAGGGGAGGGTAGTTGGGGGGAGGGCCAGGCCTGCATGGGAGGGGAGTTGGGAGGGATCAGGCCTGAAAGGGAGGGAGGGCAGTTTGGGGCAATCAGGCTGACAAGGGAGCGCAGTTAGGGGTGACTGGGCCAGCAAGGGAGGGGAATTGGGGTGACCAGGCCTGCAGGGGAGGACAGTTGGGGGTGACCAGGCCAGCAGGGGAGGGCAGTTAGGGGTGACCAAGCTGGCAGGGGAGGGCAGTTTTTGGCAACCAGGCCTGCAGGGAGGGCAGTTGGGTGGAATCAGGCCTGCAGGGGAGGGCAGTTGGGGGTGACCAGGCCAGCAGGGGAGGGAGTTGTGGGGGGACCAGGCCTGCAGGGGAGGGCAGTTGGGATGGATCAGGCCTGAAAGGGAGGGAGGGCAGTTGGGGGCCATCAAGCTGGCAAGGGAGGGCAATTAGGGGCAACCAGGCCTGCAGGGGAGGGCAGTTGGTGGCGACCAGGCCTGCAGGGGAGGGCAGTTAGGGGTGACCAGGCCAGCAGGGGAGCAGTTAGACATCGATCAGGTTGGCAGGGGAGTGGTTAGGGGATGATCAGGCTGGCAGGCAGAAGCAGTTAGGGGCAATCAGGAAGCCTGGCAGGCTAGTGGTTGGGAGCCAGTAGTCCTGGATTGTGCGAGGGATGTCCGACTGCCCGTTTAGACCCGATCCACTGTGATCAGCCCTAAATGGGCAGTCGGACATCCCTCAAGGGGTCCCAGATTGGAAAGGGTGCAGGCTGGGCTGAGGGACACACACCCCCTCAGTGCACAAATTTCGTGCACCGGGCCTCTATATATAACTATATATATAACTATCACCCAGATCAATTTAAAACAATATATATATATATAACTATCACCCAGATCAATTTAAAACAATTAAACAATTTCCATTATCCTAGAAATTTCCCTAATAATTATTTCCAGTCAATTGCCTTGCCTTGCTAACCTCTATCATCATTCATACAAATACTATTCTGATTTCTATTAGTAAAGATTGATTTTTAAAGTCAACATGATCCATTGACAAGTTTCAAGTTATAAGGTAGATGTTTTTTATTGATATTTGGAGTTTTCAAAAGAATGGCACTTTATTTTACTCTATGAAAAAAAATAAAATAAAACAGCCGAAACCGGTTTGGCTCAGTGGATAGAGCGTCGGCCTGCGGACTCAAGGGCCCCAGGTTTGATTCCGGTCAAGGGCATGTACCTTGGTTGCGGGCACATCCCCAGTAGGGGGTGTGCAAGAGGCAGCTGATCGATGTTTCTAACTCTCTATCCCTCTCTCTTCCTCTCTGTAAAAAATCAATAAAATATATTTAAAAAACAAAAACAAAAACCCAATATCAGAAGTAACAATCTTCTATATAATATAAAAGCCTAATATGCAAAGTGTCACCTCGGGAGTTTGACCCACCAGGAGTTCGATTGCTCACTATGTTGTGTGCTGATCACCAGGGTGTGGCACAGAACAAAGGAAGGCTCTGGCTGGCAGCTGACAGCTGGCAGCCCACAGCTGGGGATGGGAGGCCCTGGCCGGCAGCCAGCAGCCACTAGGGACCCTACCCATGCATGATTTTGTGCACTGGACCTCTAGTATTAGAAATATTTTATTAAACCAGGTAGGATTTTGTAAATGTCAAGGCCCATCTTCAGGTTTTGAAAATGATTATTCCACAGAAATAAGAGGAGAAAAATCATGAATTATTTTCTACCTTAACCTTTTGTACTCGGATGTTGAGTGACTCGACACGGTTAGCATTAGAATAAAGGAATCGAGAAAAAAGCAAGTGAGTGCAAAGGGTTAAGATTTGCCTTACTACAGTAATATAAATATGAGAGAAAGGATTAAATACCAGGCATATTAGCAGAATGTAGTGGAATTTAGAGAAGTGCCTTTAGAGGTTATTTTTCTAATATTATATTCCATAGTATCTCTGAATCACCAAAGTTATTTATTCAAGACTGGCTTTTAGGAGATTTTTTCTTGCATAACATTTCTTTTAAACTTGTTTAAAGCTCACTGTGAAAAAATAATAAGTGATTCTTAACAAGGGGTGGTAAATATTAGTGCAAATATTTAGAAATACCTTGAAACACACAGAGAAAACATGAGCATATTAAATAAATACGAATTTTACTTAGCATCTATGTAGCTGGATTCTTAGCAGTTCTGGTTCAGTGACTTTGTGATAATAAGATATTATCCTTCATCATAAAGGGAGTAATCTCAAAAAAATTTCCATTTTATGTCAGAATGAAAAGGAAAAATGACACTGGTTACACTGTGTTCCACACATAGCTAATGTGTGGAACACAGTGTAACCAGTGTCATCTTCCTTTTCAACTAGGAAGCAACAGCTCATGCATAGTAATTGCAAGCATCTCTTGGAGAATAGGCCTAAGAGATTAACATATTAGCTAAAGGAAGGTGAATCAAAGTCAATTTAGAATGAACTCATAAATTATTTTCTTAATTTTGCAGTATTCTTTTTAAATGTGGATTTGACAATAAACAGCATCCACCAAACATTAGGACATTTGAAATGAACACTGTATAATTTCAGGCATTAAATTATATACTGATTTATTTGTATTTTAGTATGAAATACAAGAAATATTGTATTACTGATAACTTATGAAAAAAATTTTGAAAAAGCAACATGTACCAAACAGATGGTATACAAAATACAAAATGTCCCTCTCCTTAATCATATCTTCCTTCCTCCTCCCTCTCAGAGGGAACTGCTGTCCTAAATATTGTTTATCATGCCTTTGCTATTTATTTTAATTTAAACACAGGAGTAAATATCCCCAAACATACTTTCTAATTTTATGTGTATAGAGATTGTAGAAATAGGATCAAACCATAAGTATTTTTCTACAACTTGCCTTTTTCATTTAACTTTGATTCATTCACATTGAAATATATGGCTGTAGGTTTTTAAATTTTACTCCATCCTTTCTTCTTTCCTTCCTTCCTTCCTTCCCTCCTTCCTTCCCTCCTTCCTTTCTTTTTTTACTTAGAAATAGTAAATTCTATATAATAAAACCCTAATATGCAAATTGACCGAACAGTGGAACAACAGGCAGAACCACTGGTCACTATGATGCACACTGATCACCAGGGGGAAGATGCTCTATGCAGGAGCTGCCCCCTAGTAGTCAGTGCGCTCCCACAGGGGGCACACTGCTCAGCCAGAAGCTGTGCTCATGGCTGGCGAGTGCAGTGGTAGTGTTGGGAGCCTATCCTGCCTCCGCGGCAGTGCTAAGGAACAGCAAGCTGAATGGTAAGGAGCAGTGAGCAGGCAGGTGGTAAGGAGCGAGGGGTCCCGGACTGTGAGAGGGATCCCAGACTGCAAGAGGGCACAGGCTGGGCTGAGGGGACCCCCCAGTTCACAAATTTCATGCACCAGGCCTCTAGTTTAATACAAAGGTCATGGAATACTATTCAGCCATAAAAAAAGGAAATCTTAACTTCTGCGACAGCATGGATTGGAAGAATGGCTAATTAAAATGTCCATGTTAACCAAAGAAATATACAGATTTAATGCAACCTCTATCAAAATCCCAATGTCATTTTATGCACCCCTATGTTCATAGCAGCATTATTTATAATAGCTAAGATCTGGAAACAGCCCAAGTGCCCATCAGTATTTTAGTGGATAAAAAAGTTGTTCATTTATATAATGGGATATTATGTGAGCATAAAAAAAAGGAGGAAACCTTACCTTTTGTGACAGCATGGATGGATCTGGAAATTATTATGCTAAGTGAAATGAGCCAGTCAGTAAAAGACAAATACCATATGATCTCACTTATATGTGGAATCTAATGAACAAAATAATCTGATGTACAAAAGAAACAGAGACATGGATACAAGAAATAGACTGACTGCTGTCAGAAGGGAAGTGGGGATGGGGAAACTGGATGAATGAAGGTGAAGGGATTAGCTAAAGAATAATAACAAAAAAGAAAACACATAGTCATAAAGTAGATGAAAGCTGACCATAGGAAGGCAGCCTGCATCACAATGCTACATGTTTTTTTAAAAATAAAATAATATAAAATAGCCAGAAATCAGTAACAAAATAACTATAATACACACATAATTATATACATATTCATATGTTAGACTGACTACAGGTAATACTATATATCAAAACTTGAGATATGCAGCTTAAGTAATTAATAGAGATAAAAAGAAGAGAGGCTAAAATTAATTATCTAAGTATACAACTTAAGAACTTAGAAAAGGATCAACATTATACATCCAAATTAAATAAAATCAGTTAAATAACAGATAAGAACAGAAATTAATGATATGAAATTTTAATAAAGAACAATAAAGCCAAATTTTTAAATATTCTAATAACATTAAGAAACCTCTTCCAAGTTGATGGGGGGAAAAGCAGAGAACACAGGCCCATAGACAGATCCACACACAACTAAATAACTATATAGGGGACTGAAAAATAGGTCTAGAATGCACAATTCCTAGTAGATTACACACAAAGAGAAAGGGAAAAGTTTTTCAAAAGATAAATTTTATAAAATGTTAAAAATATGAGTTTGGATACCAAAATATGCCTTACAGAAGCCACAAAAGTTAAAAATGAAACAGGTTGCAAAATTTAAACTGCATTGAAATTAAGAGCTACTGCTTATCCTTTTACCCATCAATGGACACTTGGGTTGCTTTCATATTTTAGCTGTTGTGAATAATTCTGCTATGAACATGGGTTTGTAAATATCTGTTCAAGTCACTGGGTTCAGTTCTTTTGGATATATACCTGGAAGTAGATTTGCTGGATAATATGATAATTCTATGTTTAAGTTTTTGAGGAACTGCCAAACTGTTTTCTGCAGTGGCTGCACCATTTTACAATGCGCAAATGTCCCAACTTCTCCACATCCTTGATAACAGTTGTTATTTCCTGAGTTTTAAAAAGTAATAACCATCCTAATGGCTGTGAAATCGTATAATTCATTGTGATTTTGATCTGCATTTCCCTAATGATTATACATTATTTTAAATACATCCTATAATCTTCTAAATACCTTATGATATTTTTTTTTAATTGTTGACACTATTACGTATGTTTCCATTCTTCCCCTCGCCCTTCTGCCCACCTCCACCCAGCTCCCGCATCCCCTTCCTTCTGACCATCACTGCACTGTTGTCTGTGTCTTTGGATTATGCATATATATTCTTTAGCTAATCCCTTCACCTTCTTTCATCCAGTACCTGATTGTAATGAGGCCATTTCTTGACACGTGGAATCACTTCAGCTAATTAAAATGTAGCCACAAAATTTAGCCCTTGAAATAAAGGCTACTATAAACATAATTGCCCAATGTAAAATATTTGAACATGACAAAACAAATGCCTTATTTTCCTGCCTTTTGTCTCAATTTCAAATATTATGACCTCCCTACAAAAGATTCAAATTGAGTGTTGTGGAGGACTTGTTGTTTTTCCTCTCCTCTCTTCTCTGCTTTCCTCTCCTCTCACCTTAGCTCTCTTATTATAATTCACAGACTTCAGCATTCATCTATTCATTCTTTAATGTAGAAATATTTATTGAGATTGCTGCTGGGCACTAGGGATACAAAGATTTACAAAATATGTTAATATAACTCAAACTAGTCATAGAGCAAGACATATAAGTAAACATAAGCAGTAGGGCATTAAGTGCTAAAATAAAAATATATATACGGTATTAGCAGACACTAAAGAAGAAGTGACTGCCTCTAATTGGTATAATTAGGAAAGGCTTCACAGAGAAAGCATGCTTACGCTGAATCTACATGGATGAATAGTTTTCCAGGCTGACATAATGAGAAATGTTTTGTTTTTTAAAGCTGGTGCTTTTTATTTTTTTGTTCATCCTCACCTGAGGATATTTTTCCATCGGGTTTTAGAGAGAATGGAAGAGAGAGGGAGAGACAGAGAGAAACATCGATGTGAGAGAGGCACATCTATTGGTTGCCTCCTGCACGTACTCTGACCAGGGACAGGGTATGTGCCCTTGACCGGAATCGAATCTGGGACCCTTCAGTCCACAGGCCAACGCTGTATCCACTGAACCAAACCAGCTAGGGCAATGGGAAATGTGTTACAGATAGCAGAACTATTACTATTAGTGGACGTTATTGAGGGCATGGACTTAGTCTCATCTATCTTTTTATTATATACATAGCACCTACCTCAGTGTCTGGCATATTGTAGGCAATCAATAAATGCTTGTTGTCCCAGGTCCGGGTGAGACCGCGCCCCTGGGTCCGGGAGAGGCCACATGCCCCTGGGTCTGGGTGTAGCTGAATCCCGGGTCCAGGTGAGGCTGTGCGCCCCTGGATCTGGGTAAGGCTGGGTCCCGGGTCCGAGTGAGGCCATGCGCCCCTGGATCCGGGTGAGGCTGGGCCCCTGGACCCGGGTGAAGCTGGGTCCCGGGTCCAGGTGAGGCTGCGCCCCTGGGTCCGGGAGAGGCCACGCGCCCCTGGGTCCGGGTGAGGCTGGATCCCGGAACCGGGTGAGGCCACACACACCTGGGTCCAGGTGAGGCCACGCGCCCCGGGGCCTGGATGATGCTGGGTCCCAGGTCCGGGTGAGGCCGCGCACCCCTGAGTCCGGGTGAGGCCGCGCCCCTGGGTCCGGGTGAGATCAAACCAGAGGGAGTCGGACCTGCATTACCACCATTTGTCCACCATCCAGAGCTGAAAAGTCAGTGCCGACATGTATACATAAGGAACTGGTGGACATTGAAATTGGGTCTCAAAAGAACTGTTGGTCCAGAAAGAAACTTACTACAGACTGATTCATTTGCCTGTCAGCATAACTATTATTGCTCGTCACACATTCGGTTCTTATAAGTATATTTCTAGTGACACGTGATCTCACTCATCTAGGGGAAATGATGAACAACATAGACTGATGAACAAGAACAGACCCAGAAACAAGGAGGCATCGACCGGACTGTCGCGCCTCAGAGGGAAGGTAGGGGAGGGTGGGGGTAGGGGGGAGAGATCAACCAAGGGACTTGTGTGCATGCATACGAGCCTAACCAATGGTTAAGGACAACAGGGGGGTGGGGGCATCCGTGGGGAGGGGTGTGGGATGGGAATTGGGGGATGAGGACAAATATGTGACACCTTAATCAATAAAGAAATTAAAAAAAAATGCTTGTTGTAAAACAATATTGTTTATGGGGAGCTACAAATAACCTTGGTTTGATTAAAGCATAAGCTTCATATGAAGGAATGGTGAGGATGAGGTTAGAAAATTATGTTGATGATAGGTCATAAAAGAGCATTAATACCAAGCAGAGGAGTTTGACCTTTATATAATGATCAGATGAAAGACATGAACAGGTTATAATATAATGTTGGCTGATTTGAGCAGATCAATACTGGGACTGAAAAGACAAATGAGGAGGCTCTACAAGTCATCTTAGTAAGAGACAAGATGGCTTGATGAAGAGAAGAATTTGAGAGTAGCAATGTGAAGGACAATGGATGGGGGCAAAATTGTTGGCAGTAAAACCAGTTAGGTATCTCTTACAATAGTCCATGGAGAAGATAAGCACCTGAATTATGATAGTCAGGACTGAAAGAAGAGAGATTTAAAAAATATTTTAAAGGTATATTCTCCAGATTATGTTGTCTGAAAGATGATTGTGCAACAAAAAAGAAAGAAATCAAGAATGATAGTCACATTCTGGTTTGAGCACATGGTTGGACAATGACTTCGTTTACCTAGTAGGAGATAAAAAACAAGTTTTGAGTGGAGTTCTGAAAATAACAGATTTGTTTGGAAGATAATAGATTTAAAGTAGCATAGAATAAGTAAAACCTACAGTTAAAAGGATTGATTTGGAGCTTCAAAATAAGCATTTTGGTGGGGGGAGAGGTGGACATTTTTCAGTTTTTCTCTCCTCAAATTCCTCCTCTACCCAGCTCTTGCCCAGGGGGCTGAGTTTTATGGACTGTATCATTCGAGTCTCCTGTCCCTATCTTACCCTTGAATTTAGCCTATGAGAGAAATCACCAGGAGTTAGGAAGGCAAAGGAAACGTATGTTTGGGTATTTAATTCCCTGCTCCCTCCCTGTAAGGCCATGATCTGGCTCTTTTCCTTTATTCAAGTACATCCTCCCCTCCCCCCGCCCCAGTGAACTATCCTGGAAAGTTACAGCTCCCTCTGGATTTTGCTAACTCTGTTCTCTCTCCCCTTTTCCTTTCTGTCTATGAGTTTCAAAAGCTTTCTTCTGTTGCTATTGCAGGATATTGCATCATCTCTAGTTGGTTCCCTTTAAATATTGCCCAAGTCCCTGTAAATAATCCCTTTGTTAAATTCTCCTTATTCTCTGCTTAGCTATGGATATTCTCTGTTGGAATCCTAACTAAAACAATTGACAATGCATGTTTTTTGTTATAAACCTTGTACAGAGTAAGTTTGAAAATGAAAATCTATTAGAAAGTCAATATAATAAAGGAATATAGTAGCACACTTGAAATAAGAGTCATTAATGTGATCACAAAATTGTGATCATGAGCCAATTTACTGTCTTAATTCATTTCATCGTATATAACAAAATACCATATATTGGGTGGATTATAAACAACAGAAATGTATTGTTCTTTGTCCTAGAGGCTGGGAAGTCCAAGATCAAGACACTGGCATCTTGGTGTCTGGTGAGAGTCCTGTTCCTAGTTCATAGACAGCCGACTTCTGCTGTGTCTTCACATGGCAGAAGGTGTGACGGAGTTCTCTGGGGCCTTTTATAAGGCTCCACTCTCAGTCATGATGGCTCCACTCTCATGACCTAATCAACTCCCAAACACCTCTAAATCCCATCACTTTGGAGATTAGATTTCAACATATCAAGTTGTAGGGGACACAATCACTCAATCTATAGCAAGGACTTTTAATAAGAATGGGGTATGATTATAGCTCAGATGAAATTCTAAATAAGCAAGTTAAAAAGGAAATAATTTATTTTTTATATTAGAAGAAAATTTGAATGCACAGGATAACATTAGATTTAAATTGAAAAATAAATAGCAGCTCATAATCATAAAAATGAGAATAATTTCAATCTCTGCCACTATAGGTGTTATCCCGCCCAACACCAGTGCATGTCGAAAACTATCTCATTTGTAAATAACTGATCAAACTTTGGTCTCAAATACAGTTTTCCATTATAAGTAATGAAGAATGTTGCTGGTTTTATGTCTTGAATAATGGAAAAATAAGTATGGTTCTGCACATATTTTTTATTCCAAAAAGCGAGAATGATTTAAGTGTCTTAGGTAGGTCTGAAAAGGCAAAAGACCCATATTAATATCCCTTGAATGGGCTACTTGTGATCATTTGAGTATCTAAAAAGAAAGTAAAAATTATTAATAACTGAGTCAAGTATAATCTTGAAAAATATTGAATGTATGAAAGTCCAAATTTTTAATATAATGTATATAAAAAGTCAATATAAACAAAATTAAAGAAGGATTAAATAATGCATAATGTAGACTTATATGGCTGATAAAATTCCATTTTTGTATCTCTCTTCTCATATAGTGAGAATGGTGGTTTCCAACAACTTAAGTATATTTTCTTAGTTGAAAAATTATTCTCTAATACCACTATTAATAACTAGAGGCCCAGTGCATGATTGAATCATGCACGTCAGGGTCCCGATGGACTCACCATCATGTATCCCAGCAGGCCAGGCGGCACCTCCACCTCCTCGCCCCTCAGACTGCGGCCCTTCGAGTCCATCGGGACCCTGACGGATGGCCGGGGTGAAAAAGCGCCCCACAGGGGCGGGCCGGTTAACCTGGACTTCACAGGGCAGGAGGTGCAGCGTGTGCGCAGAGCTACGGGGCGTAGGTGGATGCGGTGCTTCTCCATGTCTTCCTCGTCGCTGCTCTCCATCCTCTGCCGGGTTTCTGTGGCTAGCTGACTGAGGCCAGAGCTCACTCCCCCACTTTTGATGATCCGTGGCCTCTGAGGGGGTCTCCCCTGCTGTTGAGAGTCGCAGGGGGTGGGACCCCCTCAGCGGCCTGGATCTGGCCGTTGAGAGGCACAGGGGACGGGAGTCCCGCCCCCTGTGCCTCTCAACAGCAGCGTAGCCCCACTCAGTGGCAGCGGATCCGTGCCTCTCAATGGCCGGATAGGCCACCCTGAGTCCCGCCCCCCAGCCTCCGCCGCCCAATCGTGGGCGTAGCGGAGTGATGGTAATTTACATGGTACGCTATTATTAGATAGGATAAGGTACTAAAAAGTCCAAGATTTCTTTAGAGTTTTTTGGTGCTTAAAATATATGCTCTTATAAATGCACAGAGTACTGTTTCAAAAGTTAAAAGTTTTATTGTTTTTTTTCTCTGTGGTTATAAATTTTATATACAGGGTTTCCCAAAAATATGTATACACATTTTAACAGCTGGTAGCTCAATTTTGAAAATGATATATATATATATTTTAAATATGTTTTATTTTATATTTTTATTGATTTCAGAGAGGAAGGAAGAGGGAGAGAGAGATAGGAACATCAATGATGAGAGAGAGAGTCATTGATCAGCTGCCTCCTGCATGCCCCACACTGAGGATTGAGCCTGCAACCTAGGCATGTGCCCTGACTTGGAATCGACCCGTGACCTCTTCGTTTTTAGGTCGATGGTCATTCACTGAGCCATGCCAGCAGGGTGAGAATGTTGGTTTTATCTTTTCTTCATGAATTGTATTGAGACTTTCTTTGATATATGGCTAATTTTGAAGATGTAACTATGATATTTGAGAAGATTTACTCTCTATTATTATGGTATAAATTTCAATATACATTTATATGTATTATGTTTTTAAGTCTTTTACATTCTTAGCTATTTGTCTACATTTGACATCTCTTTGAGTTACATGTTAAAGAATTCTATTACTAATAGCACAGTAGGGCCTCACTTAATGTAATCAATAGGTTCCTGGAAAAAACTGTGACTTTAGGCAAAATTACATAAGAAAAACAATCTTACCATAGGCTAATGGATATAAACAAGAGTTAAGTTTCTATCATATATTTCTGCTTGCAAAAGCATTACCAAACTTCTAAATAAAGGCCCAAACATATCTAATATTAAATATTGTCATAAATATGAGCTATTCATATGATTAAGAAAGATTAATAAAAACAAGGAAGATAATTATTTTCCAAACCACTTATTTACGGTGCCTGATGGGACCCCACCCTGAACAGGGTGCCTACCAACACAGAGAACACTCATATCCACACTCACTCAAATTGGGATAATTTAGACACGCCAACTCACTTCACAGGCACAGCTTTGGGATTTGGTAGGAAATCCAAGTACCTAGAGAAAACCCTTGCAGAGATGGGGTGAACATGCAAACTCCACACAGCCAGTGGCACCAGCTGGGAATTGATTTCTTTTCTCATCGACATAAGTAAATGATGTTGAACAAAATAACATTATTTGAGGACTGCTGTACTCTATTTCACCATCTTGTCTTTCAAGAGATTTCTGCTTTATGAATGTGTTTCCTATATCATTTGATACATGTTTATTTTTGTTATATTTTCATCGTGAATTGTGGACTTTATAAGACTTCCATTTCTAATTTAATGTATTTGAGGATGAATTCACTTTTTGTAATAGGATTGTAACACCTAATTACTCTTTACGTTTCCCTTGTATACATTTGTTCATTATTTTATATTTTGCTTTTGTAAGTTACTTTGATTAAGATATGTCTTTTAATAAGCCAAGTGTGGGCTTTGCTTTATGAGCCAATCTGAAATTCTTCTTTTAAATATGGGAGTTAAGTCCATTAACTTATATAAGGGAATTATTTGGGTATCATTAATTCATACTATTTATGCTATATTATATTATTTTTATTTTCTAGATTTCTTCTCTATAGGGTCTGTTTATTTGAATATCAATTATTTCATACTCGTTATGTTGTATTAATATGTGTTTTATATTTTCTAGATCTCTTCTATATGTGGTCTGTTTTCCTTGCTCTTCTTTTATTCTCTTACTATTTAGGAATATATATTTTTTCATGATTACTTTCAATCTAATATTTTATAATGTATACCACTTCACCTTTTAAAATGTGGTTTTGGACATTTTTAAATCATCCTATATAATAAGAGCCCAGCGACCATAACGGCAGAATGACCAGAATGACCGGTCAACCAGTTGCATCACTGACCACCAGGGGCTCAACACAGGAGGAGGGAGAGGAGGGTGCAGTGAGGCCTGGAGGTGCATGCTATGGCCCAGGGATCCCAGGAACCACAAGCCCAGAGCTTGCTTTCCAATGAAAATAATAAATAAATAAATAAATAAACAAACAAACAAACAAACAAATAAATAAATAAAAGCAGCCGATGCCACCACCCTGGAAAGAACAACTCCAGGAGGGAAAGGCCTCCCCAGACTATGCCTGGCCTGACTGGTGCACCAGTGGCTCGCAGGGACTCACCAGTGATGTGCAGGAAGTGCAGCCCCTCTGACTCCAAAGCTGGTCTCACCAACAGCTGCTCCCCATCCAGCTCCATGGGGGATGCAGTGCTTCCAGCCACCTCAGCTCCGACTTCCAACTTCTGGCTTCCTGCCCGCCCCTTCATATACTAAGTGCATTTAGGGGTGTGGCTTTGGCCTCCCCAGCCAATAGCGCCGCAGCACAGCCAGAGAGTGGCAGGACACAGCCACCAGGGCTGGCTGGGCATTGATTTGGCTGCTGACTGATGTCCATGTGCAGTTACTCTGTGTGTTTACATTTGTAGGGAAGCAGGACAGCCCACTCCTGCCACCTACCTCACCTTCTAGGCTAAGAAAGGCCTGCTGATCTCCGTGTTTCTCCTCCCGTCTGGAATCAAAACGTCTTGGGGATGAATGATTCCAGCGATGGCCCTAACACACACTCAGTGTCACTGTCACAGACATTCCCAGTCATTACAGCCCGTTTCTCAGCCTGCAGTGCCCTGTTCCACCCACTGCCACTCCTCACCTGTCACCCCCTGAGGACCACCTTATGTTATCCTATTTGAAATGTGAGCAAGATCTCAAATGCCCCCCTGTCAATAGCTCCCTTGCCCTACCTTTATTCCTCTAAAAACCTTGCATTTTAATATATATTTGATTTCAGAGAGGGAAATAGAGATAGAGACATCAATGATGATAGAGAATAATTGATTGGCTGCCTCCTGCACATTCAAACTGGGGATTGAAACCTCCCTCGGCCCCTCCTCCTTCCCCTCCCCTGGCCAGCAGGCCCCAGGTGGTGGTGCAGCACCGAGGGAAGGAGGAGGTGGGGAGGCAGGGAACTATGGGGTGGTGGTGCACCGAGGGTAACATAGGCGTCTGGCGTCTGTTCCTTCTGCACCTGGCCCGGTGACTGTCACCTCCTCTCCCGACCCTGCAGGGGCCTTCAGGCCCCGATCGTCCTGGCCCTGATCAGCCCTGATAGCCTGCCAGGCTTAGGAACCCCACCCATGCATGAATTTCATGCACCGAGCATCTAGTCTATAATAATAAAAGGGTAATATGCTAATTAGACCAGATGTCATTCCGGACGTCCTTCTGGATGAAGCCAGGGCCAGAGGGAAACCTGGGTCCTGGGTGCCAGAGGGAAGCCAGTACCTGCAGCCAGGGGAAGGAAGGCCTACTCTTGCATGAATTTTGTGCATCGGGCCTCTAGTCTTTAAATAAGATCCTTTGACTCCTGCTTATTACTTATGTAACACTCAATGAGATTTATCCATTTTTATTTCTCCTATTTATTCCCACTTTTAGATGTTATGTCTACTTTGTCAGAACATATAACGTTTATGTGCTTATCTTCCATGTTTGTTTACTTATTAATCTTAGTTCTATAATTGAAAATATAAAATACTCACCATTCGTCCTTTTACCTAAGTATCCTCAGTCATATCTTGATTGGATAAAGCTAATCTAATAGTCTTAATAGATTCATCTGAAAAGTTACATTAAAGCAATATTATCTGAGTACTTCAATGATTGATAAATATTTTTCTATATCCTTTCTTTTATTTATTTTTTAGGGTTAAAGCTAATTTTATTTAGATGTTAGTTGTACGTAATTTATAGTAAGATATACAAACAGATAAAAATTGTTTAACAGGAGTTATTTAATACCACTTTAAATTTAATTTACAATAGTGTTGGTAATACTGCAGGATTACAGATACTCTGAATAGAAAACAAAAAGTAACTGTTACTATGGCTGATAGTCCAACTGGTGTTTAATAGATGAAAATGTATCATGTATTTCAGTTGCAAATTATTACAAAACGTTCACAACCTAGCCACTTGATGCTTAGAAAATATTCTGATATTCTAAAAATTTACTGAAATGAAAATGTTAATTTTCTAACAGTATACTTTTACTAAAGAAAAATGTAAGGACACCAATTCTTATGGTTTGGTTTTGGACTAATAATAGGAAATCAACCATATCATGTTTGTATTGCTAATGAGTCATCTTCTCATCCCCTCTGTCATATGAAAGAAAGCTTGTAGGACAAGGGACAATTTAAAATAACCTTATAATAATATATAAGTACTTTAAAATGTAAAATTCATAGGTATGAAATACGCTTTTAAATGTTCTCCATTTGTTTTGGTAAAATACTCTTTGAAAATGAAAACTGAAAGTTCAAAATATTGCCTTTTCCCTTTTCATGTAATACCATATTAGAAAATGTCTAAGTTAAATGTTAGAATCACATTTGCTGAGAAAAATACTGCAAAATAATCTAAATTGATTTCTATTCCTTTTCCATTCTTTGAAAGGTTACACCTCGGGGCAAAGGCTTTTTCACTAGTCACAAAATCAAGTGGAAAATAACTTGTTGATTAAACTACAGGAAGGCAACTAATAACTAATAGACTTATGAATATTTATGAATAAACTGCCACTGATTTCATGGTAATAAGCTATAAACAGAAGAAATCCTTAAGTAGATAGTAGCTTTATGTGTCCTCTCCATCCTGAAAACAGAAGGGACATGAGAAACAAATCTAACTCCTAATCCAAAGTGCCGCATACAAAAAAAAACAAACCCTACAAAATACTGTAATAAACACAAAACATTGTTATAAAGACAAAATAAGACTAAAAATGATTAAAGCCCCAAGAATAATTTCAAGAGACTAGGGCTCTACATTGAAAAAACAGGAAATTAAAAGTTCATTAACAACTATTATATTGAATAAAATTATAGGGTAGTTAAATGGTGACTAGCTCTGATAAACTCAAGAAGCATGTGCGGAAACAGCTAGTACAGCTGTAAAGACTCGACAACCTGGCAGAAGCATGGTATTGGAAAGAGGATTCAGACATGAGGCTTTTCAGAGTTTCAAAATCTTTGTGACTAAAACCCAAAGCACATGCTTCCTACAATGACTGGGTACAAACCAAGCAGATGTCTACTCAGGGACACACAGACATTCTTTGGGGGGCAGGGGGTGGCTGATTTCCTCCGGTGAACTCATTAACACAACTCTATTTGCTACAGTCGTTACATTTCATACCATCAACCCAAACAGTTCTTTAGCTAAAGATTCCTTTGCCATGTCTGAGCGTCACTAGTACCTGAATGCTGGGTCTTGGTGCGAATTCCTTAGTAAATAAAGTGTCTTATTTTTTGCGTGCAGTCCTATTTATAATCAAAGCCTGCGGTGTTTGCTTATCATAGACAAGCAGTTATGATAGAGTGAATGCTCCTGTGAGGGATCCCTAATCTGGCCACAGCACTCACCTTCGCCACCCCCACCACAGACCACAGAGAAAAGCAAAGAGCTCTCAATACCTATACTTAGGCTTTTAAAGTTCAGACCAAGTGGAGTGAGGTTCCATCAGGAGCACGCAGAAGAGCTCACTTAGGCCCGGGCTCCCCGGGAAGTGAAAGATGCATGTCTCTTCAAACCCACAGCCCACACTCAGCCACTCTGCTCAGTCCTTGTCAGAATCACTGTTGTACTCCATGGCAACGTGTCTGGACAGGATCATGGCCATGTCATCCCCACCCCCACCCCACTCACGCCCTGCCCTCATGCTCACAAGGCTCTTGTACTTTTTTTTCCCAGCTGAATTCCTATTTGAATAGCCTCGAGGAGATCACTGAGAACATCACTTATGGGTGCTTGTGCAGTTTCTTGTCGCTTTGTCTCAGCTACTGGAGGGCCATCCACGGGGGAGGATGAGAGAGAAGAGCCGCGCCAAGAGGGCCGGGTGGGGGAGGTAAGGGGCCCCCCCTAAGAAGTCGGGGCTGTGACTACCAGCCCAGTGGAGGGCTGGTGAGGAGGCGCTGGGTAGGAGGACTCACCTGCTACTGGGAAGGAAGGCTGCATGGGAATCTGGAGAGAGCTGACAGAAAGCAGTTTGTGCTGAAGGGATCATGGCTGGTGTTGGGGCGGAGGCGGTGCCAAGGGGTTGTAATATTCTATGATCTGGGCTGGGAGCATCCCAGCTGGAGCCCTGGGTACTGAGGACTGGGACCCCTCTGTGGCCTGTGGTGGGGGTACCGAAAGTGAGTGCTGAGGTCTGTTCAGGTCCATGTTCCTTGCGGAGGCGGGGGGCAGCGGGGGGGTGGGGGGGTGAGTAGTCTTGCTCAGGGCCAGCGACAGGCTGCGGGTGCAGAGAATGGTTGGGAGTGGCTGGATAAGATTAATCTGTGACATCCAATGCCAGTATCTGGGGACCGGGATTCCTCAGAAGACGCTCCGTGGCACACACTCAGAGACAACCTGTTGTCGGGTCTGAGCTCTTTGTCATACTAGTACGCCATCATATTCCACTCCTGGCGCCTGTTTCTGGCTTTTCCAACCTTTTTCACCCATGTATATGCTTTTGTTTACTTCGGTGCCTTTTCCTTTTTCTTTTGTCTTCTGTGTCCTGTAGCATTTTTTTCTTTCCAGAGGTCAAAGAAATAGGAAGGAACAGTATAAAATTTCACCCTGTCCTTTTAATCATCGCTGTAACGGTCAGAATTTTCAGAGGAGGTGGTTTATCACTCTGGTTGTAGGTGACGGCAAAAGGGTTAGGAATGGTGCTCTTCGAAACCGCCTGTGGGTCTCGAGCTGTGGAACTTTTGAAAGCTTTTTTCATGTTGATATCCTGTAATAATACCTCTTCCACTGTTGAGTCCAGCTGGGTAATTTTGACAGCAAGGCGATCAATTCTGTCTGGAAGAGAATTTGCACTGATGTAAAAGTTGTTAACCTCATTAAAAAACTCACCAAATATGTCCTCAGCGCGTTTGTTTAGGCAGCTTAGCTGGCTTGTGATAGCAGCGAGGGTACTATTGGTTGCACCTTCAAGTTCACTGGTAATCCCTTCGGGCAGAGTGCCCCTCCAGGTGCGATATGCTTACTGTCATTTCCTGTAAGTGTTGATTTAGGGATTGCAAAACTTCCCTCAGGTTGCATCACCACTTTGGCTCAGATAGCAATACTAACAGCAACCAAATTAACACAGTCGGAGGCGCCAGGGCTGGCTGTGCCTGGGGCTGCAGTCAGAGCCCCATGGTTTTCGAGGCTGTGTGGTGCCCCCTTGCTGCACTAAACACCATTTAAATCCTTCATAGATTGGCAATAGATTAGGGAGCTGGGAGACAGCAAAGCAGGGAAACCTCTGGGGTTGGATAAAAAGTAAAATGATAGACACATGCTTCTTTTATATCCATTAGTTAACAGTCAATAATTAACATAACAATAACAATGAGGGAATCTGTGGTCTCAGCTCTGGTGCCCTGTCAAGTTGGTTGTGCCCTGAGGGGTCCAGAAAAAGGAAAATTACAAGTTATCCCCACATTCCAAAAGTATGTTATCTTAGATGCAAAAAGATAATAGTAGTAGGCTCAGTTAAGATCAAAGTTGATCCTTGTCACAGAATATACCAGCCTAGCACATTATTACCCATCACAGACGGCTTTTTAATTAAAAAGTTTACTTTCAGACCATCCTTTGTGGTTGCTTTAGGTCTCTGAGTTTGCAAGGCCATCATGTAGGCCTTCCCTGAGCTTGCCAGGTTATCAAGTGGCCCTTTTCCCCCTACAGGACCCATCTCTACAGACCAGAGGGAGCATTCAGCCATCTTAAAATCCACACCAACATTATCTCATTATGTGTGTGTCTAGGGGAAAAGGGTCACAAAAAATGCTGTGATTTCCATGACAGAAATAAAAATCACTCTGATCCTCAGATATAAATGCAACAAATGTTTATATTTTTGTGTTTTTCCTAATATTTGTCCACAGGCAGACATATTTTTTATATGGTTTTAGTCTTCACCATATAGATGCACTTTTAAACGAATAACCTGTTTTTAAAATAAATAATAATGAAGTATGGTAGCAACCATACTTAGATAAAAACTGAGTAATGAATCTAAGGTTTAGATTCATTCCCAAAAGACCAGTAGGGAATGAAATAAGGCTTTAAGGACATTCATACATTCATCTCAGGTAAAAACTGCTGTTTAAATTTTAACCCTGCTATTCTGGCGGCTGCACGCACTTACTTGCTTAAACAATAGGGTAGTTACCTCAGCTTCCAGACTGAGACCTGGAAACTCACCCCACATCACAAAGGTTATTCTCCTGTGCCTGTGGACCAGAACCACAGGAGATTGATTCCCATTGACTTAGTAGCTCCAGGAGTAGAAACTGTAGATAACCTTTAGAGATTATTAACTTTGCTCAGTTCAGCTTCTTCATTCCAATGTCCAGCAGGATGTGGCTGGGAACCCCCCTGCAGGCTGTTCCCAGAATTTAGAACAAAGGAAAATTCTTGTGGTTTAGACCTTTAAAAGGATTGCCTACACCTGGGACGGGGCGGTCGTGAGGGTGGCCACCTGTGTGTGGTGCCTTCACGGCCGTCCTGGCCAGTTCAATAAATCCTTGCCTGCTTTTTTAATCAATTAGCAGCCTCCGGTGGTCTTATTTTTGACTCCAGGGTTCGACCCCACAACAAATAAAAGTTAAAATTTCTCATTAGGTATGTACTTATTGTAGAACATTTTAAAAATATAGAAAATTATTATATCATTGCTCCTAGACAATGCCTGTTAACATTTTAGTGTTATTTCTTCAAACTTTCACACATGCATTTCTTTTCTTCCTACATAATTTGATTGACTCATATATATAATTTTGCTTTCTGCTTTTTTATTTCATATGATTTTATGCATTTAATTACTGTAAAGGTTTGATAAATATGCTTTATCAGGTTATAATTTGCTTTAGCATTCTTTTTTTTTTAATTTAAATTCTTTATTTTTTAAAGTATTACATAAGTCTCCTTTTTCCCCCATTGTCCTCTATCTGGCCGCCCCCATCCCCCAGCACATGCCCTCACCCTGCCCCACTCCCCAGCCATCTGTGTCCATTGGTTATACTCATATGCATGCATACAAGTCCTTTGGTTGATCTCTTACCCCTTCACCCCCTGCCTTCCCTCATAGGTTCCACACTCTGTTTGATGCTTTTATGACTCTGGTTCTATTTTTGTTCATCAGTTTATGTTGTTCCACATAAATATTTATTATATTCCACAAATGAGTGAGATCATGTTGTTTTGATTTGCATCTCTCGGATGTTTAGTGACTTTGAGCATGTTTTCATATGTCTCTCTGCCTTCTGTGTGTCCTCTTTCACAAAGTGTCTATTTAGGTGCTTTGCCCATTTTTTGATTGGATTGCTTATCTTCCTTTTGTTAAGCTGTATGAGTTCCCTATAAATTTTGGAGATTAAACCCTTATTGGAGATAACATTGGCAAATATGTTCGTTCTCCCATGCAGTGGGTTTTCTTGTTGTTTTGTTGACGGTTTCTTTAGCTGTGCAAAAGCTTTTTATTTTGATGTAGTCCCATTTGTTTATTTTCTCCTTTGTTCCCATTGCCCTAGGAGCTGTATCGGTAAAGATATTGCTATGACAAAAGTGACAAATGTCTGCTATTTTGCTACCTATGTCTTCTTTTAGGATTTTTATGATTTCCTGTCTTACATTTAAGTCCTTTATCCATTTTGAGTTTATTTTTGTGTATGGTGTAAGTTGGTGGTCTAATTTATTTATTTTTGCATGTATCTGTCCAATTTTCCCAATAACATTTATTGAAGAGACTATCTTGACTCCATTGTATGCTCCTGCCTCCTTTGTCAAATATTAATTGAGCATAATGGCTTGGGCCGATCTCTGGGGTCTCTGTTCTGTTCCATTGGTCTATGTGTCTATTCTTGTGCCAGTACCAGGCAGTTTTGAAAACGGTGGCTTTGTAATATAGCTTGATATCTGGTATTGTGATTCCTCCAACTTTGTTCTTCTTTCTCAAGATTGCTGCAGCTATTCAGAGTCTTTTTTTTTTTATTATTTCAGATGAATTTTTGGAGAGTTTGTTCTAGGTCTTTGAAGTATGCCATTGGTATTTTAATGGGGATTGCATTGAATCTATAGATTGATTTGAGTAGTATGGACATTTTAATGATGTTGATTCTACCAATTCATAAACATGATATATTCGTCCATTTGTTCATGTCTTCCTCTATCTCTTTTTTCAATGTCCTGTAATTTTCTGAGTACAGGCATTTACCTCCTTAATTAAGTTTATTTCTAGGTATCTTAATATTTTTTTTTGCAATGGTACATGCAATTTTTTTTAGTTTCTCTTTATGTGAGCTCATTATTGGTGTATAAAAAGCCATATATTTCTGGGTGTTAATTTTGTATCCTGCTATATTGCTGAATTCATTTATTAGTTCTAGTAGTTTTTTTGATAGAGTCTTCAGGGTTTTCTATGTACAGTATCATGTCATCTGTGAATAATGACAGTTTTATGTCTTCTTTTCCAATTTTGATACCTTTAATTTCTTCTTCTTGTCTAATTGCTATGGCTAGCACTTCCAGTACTATGTTAGACAGGAGTAGTGAAAGTGCACATCCCTGTCTTGTTCCTGTTCTTAGGGGAAATGGTTTTAGTTTTTGCCCATTGAGTACGATGTTGGCTATAGGTTTGTCAGATAAGGCTATTTTATTATGTTGAGGTATGATCGTTCTATTCCCACGTTGCTGAGAGTTTTTATCAGGAAAGGGTGTTGGATTTTTGTCAAATGCCTTTTTTGCATCAATTGATATGATTATGTGATTTTTGTCTCTTAATTTGTTTATGTGATATATCATGTTTATTGATTTGCAGATATTGTACCAGCCTTGCATCCCTGGAATAAATCCCACTTGGTCATGGTGTATGATCATTCTAATGTAATGCTGCATCCGATTGCTTTGGCATTTTCTTTTTAGAATATAATGCTCCCTATTTCTTGGTATTATAATGCTGCATATGGGTATGAAAATTGTAAATTCAGATTTTTTTCTGTGTTCAGCATAATTGGCTTACTATAGATTTCTAAAGATAAAATTGTGTGATCAAAGGAAATGAAAGAATTTAAAGCTCTTGATAATATCAAATGGCTTTCCAAAGTATTATATTAATTTATAGTCTTGGATAGCCCTCTAAATGTTTATTATTTTGATGGAAAATGGCCAATAGGGAAAAAAAAGGGAACACATAATACTTTAAAAAATAAAGATACATTTTTTAAAAAAATGCATATATTTTTTAAAATCTTTATTGTTGAAAGTATTACATATATCCCCTTTCACCCCACACACCACCCCAGGCCTTCACCACCCTATTGTCTGTGTCTATAGGATATGCATATATGCATATGAGTCATTGGTTGATCTCTTCCCCCTCACCCCCCATCCCCTACTCTCCCTCTGAGATTTCAGTCTGTTCTATGTCTCTGTATCTATTCTTTCTTTTTTACAACTGTGTAGTATTCCATTGTATAGATATACCACAAAAAGAGGGTTCTCTGGGTCATGTGGTAACTCTATTCTTATTTTTTGAGGAACCTCTATACTATTTTCCATAGTGGCTTTACCAGTTTACATTCCCAAAACAGCAAATGATCATTTTTTTTTTCTCCAGGACCTCTCCAGCACTTATTACTTGTCTTGTTGATGATAGCTATTCTAACAGGTATAAGGTGATATCTAATTGTAGTTTTGATTTGCAGTTCCCTAATAGCTGGTGAAGTTGAGCATCTTTTCATATATCTGTTGGCCATTTGTATGTCTTTTTGGGAGAAGTGTCATCAAATTATTTCCCTTAAGTGAGGCTGGTTAAATCACTTAACAAGTTATCTCTTCTGTACAAACAGGCCTATTTTGACACAGTGGATAACTGTATATGTAAAAGTACATGAATGCCATTTTAAAATACTAGATTTTCTACTCATACACACTGAGTTGAGTTCATTGACATGTGATATTCTTCTGAGAGCAGTATTACCCCATAAAAGTAGGGACAGATCCCTAGGAATGTATGTCCTGAAATGGAAAGGCACTTTGGGGCAGAATTTACATGAGTGTTATTTGAATACAGTTTTGCCTGAGAAGATGAACCATAATAGGAAAGCTTGTAGTTTACTTTCCTTGTAGAAAGTGAGTTCTTTTACCTGAGTAGGGAGAAGTGTACAGCACATATTAACAATGAATGCTCTTTTTTAAAAATATATTTTTATTGATTTCAGATAGAAAGGGAGATGAAGAGAGACATAGAAACATCAATGAGAGAGAATCATTGATTGGCTGCCTCCTCCTGCATGCCCCCTACTGGGGATCGAGCCCACAAACCGGGCATGTGCTCTTGACCGGAATCGAACCCAGGACCCTTCAGTCTGCAGGCTGATGCTCTATCCATTGAGCCAAACCAGCTAGGGCAAGAATGCTATTTTAAAAAGTATTTTAATTGATTTTAGTGAGTGAGGAAGGGAGAGGCAGAGAGAGAGAAAGAAATATCTATGAGAGAGAAACATCAATCAGCTGCCTCCTTCATGCACTCTACCAGGGATCTAGCCCACAACTTGAGCCTGTTCTCTGACTGGGAATCAAACCTGTGACCTCTTGGTGCACAGAACAATGTTCAACCACTGAGTTACAGTGACCGGGCCTGCTGCAACATTTTAAATTTTAAAAAATTCATGTCTATATCCAGCGAGGTTTTAAAAAAGATTTAAATATATTCCTACTGCAATAAATTATGCTATTTAAGTAATTCAAGGCCCCACACATCTAGTCTCATGCTTTAGAAATGTAAAGCTTTCAGTCCTGTTTCTTTTAAAATCATATAGTACTTTCATTTAAATATATGTTGATTTAGTTCAAAGAATAAAAATTTTAAATCATGTCACAACTATTTTGACTGATATACAAACCATGATAAAATGATTTTGGACATGTATTCAGAATTCTATAAGCAGAGGGAAAAACAAGAAATATAAATGTCTCTTAATTAACAATGGTTGCTATTTACAAGAGATTCGTTTGTAAGCAGTTATTTTATAAGATCTTTATATATCATATACTAAAATAAGCATAATATAAATATGTTGAACTTCCTATTAAGTTTAGTTATATCCAAATTTTGTATAAAAAGATGCTACCCTTGATTTACATAGTAATAAAAGGCAATGAGATTGTTAAATTAGAAGACTGGGTTCTGAATCATAAAATTCAGTTAGTGAGTTCCTAAAACTGTATATTCTAAAGGATTACAAGTATTTGAAATGAAAGTAAATAATTCCCTTGATCTTGATAAGTTTTAGGTGCTGTAACCACACTGAAAGCTTTTTACACAGTAGTCAACTTGATCGACAGGCTTGTAAACCAAAGTTATTTTTCTTGTAACCTTACATTATTTATCTTTCAAGGTTATCTCAACCCTGTAGGCTCACTGACACTTGGGGAAATAGTAGTTATAATTATTGAATTTTGAACAGTTTGGCTTTTTGACCATTGCCACTTGATAAGACCTCAAGGTAAATTTGACCTTACACTGCAGTACAATACGCAGTTGGGATATAAAGATTAGACTCTCCTAATCTCTGTGTGTTCTCCTTCTCTCTTTGAGACACCTTACAGTGAAATTCCCACCAATAAGGAATTCTCCTTTATGAGCAGTTGATTTAAAAAATACTCTGGGAGAGAAAATGGATTAATCTGACACTATATTGACAATTTACCAGTTCCCTTTCCTTCAAGACTGGGAAAATCCAGGCCATGAGGAAGGCACTGGACACCTGGGGCTGAGGCATTACACAGGGGCCAAATATCACTCAAAATTATGGTAGAACAACTCTAATAATTAACATTGCATTGCCTCCTTCACAGTTTGACTAAGGGCTGACCCCTGAACAGAATAATCTCTTTAATAAACAGCTGTGTCCATAGGGTATACCTCTGTAGGATTGCTTTGGGTAGTATGGACAATTTAATGATATTGATTCTACCAATCCATGAACATGATATATTCATCCACTTGTTTATGTCTTCCTCTATCTCTTTTTTCAATGTCCTGTAGTTTTCAGAGTTATAGACCTTTTACCTCCTTAATTAACTTTATTCCTAGGTATCTTAATTTTTTTGTTGCAATAGTAAATGGGATTTTTTTTTAGTTTCTCTTTATGTGAGTTTATTATTGGTGAATAAAAAAGCCATAGATTTCTGGGTGTTAATTTTGTATTCTGCTACATTGCCGAATTCATTTTTTAAGTCTAGTAGTTTTTTGATGGAGTCTTTAGGGTTTTCTATGTACAGTATCATGTCATCTGTGAATAAGGACAGTTTTACTTCTTCTTTTCCCATTTGGATGCCTTTTATTTCTTCTTCTTTTCTGATCACTGTGGATAGCACTTCCAGTACTATGTCAAACAGGAGTGATGAAAGTGGGCATCCCTGTCTTGTTCCTGTTGTTGGGGAAAATTGTTTTAGTTTTTGCCCATTGAGTATGATGTTGGCTGTAGGTTTGTCATATAAGGCTCTTTTATTGTGTTGAGGTATGGTCCCTCTATTCCCACTTTGCTGAGAGTTTTTATCAGGAAAGTTTATTTGATTTTGTCAAATGCCTTTTCTGCATCAATTGATATGATTATGTGATTTTTGTCTCTCAATTTGTTTAAGTGATGTATTATGTTTATTGATTTGCAGATATTGTACCAGCCTTCCATCTCTGGAATAAATCCCACTTGGTCATGGTGTATGTATGATCTTTCTCATGTAATAATAAAACAGATTTGCTAGATTTTGTTGAGGATTTTAGCATATATTTTTATCAGGGCTACTCTCTTTCTTTGTAGAGTCTTTATCTGGTTTTGGGATTAGGGTAATGCTGGCTTCATAGAAACAGTTTGAAAGTGTTCCTTTGTTTTGAATTTTTTTTTTTAATTGTCTGAGGAGGATCAGGTTGGTTCTTTGAATGTTTGGTAAAACCTCCCTGTGAAGCCATCCAGAACAGGACATTTGGTTGCTGGAAGGTTTTTTTTTATTATTATTACTACTTCAATTTCATTGGTAGCTATCGGCCTAATCAGTTTTTCTTATTCTTCCTGATTGAGTTTTGGAAGATTGGATTTTTCTAGAAATACGTCCATTTAGTTTAGGTTATTCAGTTTGTTGGAATAGAGTTGTTCTTAGTACTTTTTTAAAAAATAATCCTTTGCATGTCTGTCGGGTCAGTTGTTACTTCACATCTTTCATTTCTGATTTTGTTTATTTCGGCCCTCTCTCTTTGCTTCTTGGTGAGGCTAACTAAAAATTTAACAATCTTGTTTATCCTTTCAAAGAACCAGCTCTTTTTCTACTGTTCTTTTGTATTTTATTTTTGGTCTCTATGTCATTTATTACCCCTCTGACCTTTCTAATTTCCTTCCTTCTACTTACTCTGGGCTTTTCTTGTTGTTCTTTCTAGTTCTTTTAGTTGTAGGTTAGATAACTTATTACTATTTTTTGTTGTTTTTTTAGGTAGTACTATGAACTTTCCTCTCAGGACTGCTTTCACTGTGTCACATCAATTTTGGATTGTTGTGTTTTCATTTTCATTTGTTTCCAGAATGTTTTTATTTATTCTTAGATCTCTTTGGTAACCTATTGATTTTGAATAGCATTCTATTTAGCCTCCATTTATTTGATTGATTTTTATTGTTTTTTATTGTATTTGATTGCTCATTAAATGTCATTGTGATCTGGGAAGATACTTGATATAATTTCAATCTTCTTGAATTTAGGGAGACTTTGCTTGTGACCCAGTATGTGATCTATTTTTTAAAATGTCCCATGTGCACTTGAGAAGAATGTATATTCTGTAGCTTTGGGGTGAAATGTTCTGTATATGTCAATTAAGTCCATCTGATCTGGTGAGTCATTTAGGATTGCTGTTTCATTGCTGATTTTTTTTCTAGAATATTTATCCAGTGATGTCAATGGGGTATTAAAGTCCCCTACTATGACTGTGTAACTGTCGATCTCTCCCTTGCTATATTCCAGATGCTTTTTTATGTATTTTGGTGTTCCTGCATTGGGTGCATATATGTTTGCCAGAGTTATATCTTCTTGTTGATTCAATAACTTTAGTATTAAGAAGTGGCCTTCCCTATCTCTTATTATGGCCTCCACTTGGAGGTTTATTTTGTCAGATATAAGTATTGCTACCTCAGCTTTTTAAAAAAATTTCCATTTGCCTGAAGAATTTTTTTCCACACCCTCACTTTCTGTCTGGGTGAGTCCCTTGTTATGAGGTGGGTCTCTTGTAGACAGCATATACACTGAGTGGCCAGATTATTATGATCTCTGAATGCATAATAATCTGGCCACTCAGTGTATATCCTATATAATAAAAGGCTAATATGCAAATTGTCCACTTGACCAGGAGTTCTATCAGCAGGCAGGCCAGCCAACTGCCCATGTCCCCTCCCCCTGGCCAGGCTGGCCAGACCCTACCCATGCACGAATTCATGCAATGGGCCTCTAATATAAATATACACACTGAGTGGCCAGATTATTATGTGTTCAGAGATGATAATAATCTGGCCACTCAGTGTGTATGGGTCATGTTTTCTTATCCATTCAGCCACTCTGTGTCTTTTGATCGGAGCATTTAGTCCATTTACCTGTAAGGTTATTATTGATAGGCACTTATTTGTTGCAATTTTTATTCTTTATGCCTGTGCTCCTTTGTCTCTTTCCATTTCTTCTTTTTAAAGCAGTCCCTTTAGCATTTCTTACATTGCTGGCTTCATGATAATAAACTCCCTTAGCTTTTTTTTTGTCTGTGAAGCTCCTGAATCCACCTTCAATTTTGAATGTTAGCCTTGTTGGATAGATTATTCTTGGATTCATTCCCTTGCTTTGCATCACTTTGTATAATTAATTCCATTCCCTTCTGGCATGATGTGTTTCTGTTGATAAATCAGTTGATAGTCTAATGGGAGATCCCTTATAGGTAACTTTCTGTCTCTCTCTGGCAGCCTTTGAGATTCTTACTTTATTGTTGACATTTGCCTATTTAATTGCAATGTGTCTTGGTGTCTGTTTTTTTGAGTTTATCTTGTTTGGGACTCTGTGTGCTTCCTGGACTTGTGTGACTTTTTTCTTCCCAAAGTCAAGGAAGTTTTCTGTCATTATTTCTTCATACAAGTTTTCCATTCCTTGTTCAGCTCCCTCTCATTCTGGTACTTCTATTATGCAGATGTTGTTTTGTTTTGTGTTATCCCAAAGCTCCCTTAGACTCTCCTCCTGCTTTTTAATTCTTTTCCAGTTTCTGCTCTGCTTGGGTTTTTTTGCTACCTTGTCTTCTAATTCATTGTTTCAGTCCTCAGCTTCTTCTGGTCTACTTTTGAAATCTTCCACTATGTTTTATATTGCATCTATGTCATTGTTCATTTCCTATTGATTCATATTCATGTTGGTGAAATTCTCATTCAGCTCCTTGTTATTCTCATTGAGTTGCGTGTATTTGTCATCCTGAGGTTTGAGCATCCTTATAACCATTACTCTGATTTTTTTTCCTCTGATATATATTACTTGCCTCCATTTCATTTAGTTTCTGTCAATTCCTCTTTCTTTCCTTTGGAAATTGTTTCTTTGACTCCCCAGTTTTGCTGTCCCTTTGTATTTGTTTCTATTTTTTAGATCAAACTGCGATGCTGCCCCTATATTTTGAGGCTGGTCTTAATAAGTAGGTGATTTGTTGGACCCAGTGGTGCAGTGTCTCAGATCTCCTGAGCTGAGTGGTTTCTAGGAAAGCCCCTTACTTGAGTTATTTGGGTTCTCCTGATGTAGTTGGGTCTTGAATGTTAGTGCACTGCTTATGGATGGTGTTTCCTTTCAGGTTGTCTGATTATGTGACTCACCCCCAAATTCATTGTGCAAGCTGTTGTAGGTGTGCTCAGGGTCCTGGCTCCTGTGGAAAGGGTCGCCTGAGGTCTCACTGGAGTGTTACTTACTGCAGGGTCCCAGAGCCCAGGGCAGGGTGGTATGAACTCTCCAGCTCACTGCGAGCATCCCAGAGTCAACATCCTGTGTTACGGGGATCCTGGAGGGCGTGGCTGTGTTAGCAAGATTCTGGCCAGTGTGGCGCAACTCTGGCTGATGTGCATCATTCTGTGAATCACTGTGGGGATTCCGGAACCCCCAGCCAGGGAGGTGAGGTTCCTGGAGTCTGTGGCTGAGTTTGTGTAATACTGGCCAGGGTGGCATCACCTTACAAATCACTGAGCCATGGTTTTGAGATTTGCAAGAGATAAGCAATCTTCCTTTGGGTTCCTCTTTGGAAAAGGGATGGTTCCTCAGACTACTAGCCAGCTGTCTCTCTTGGCTGCTTTCTTCTCCAATCTTTATTGAGGTACTAGAGGTCCCGTGCACAAATTTGTGCACTGGTGGGGTCCAGCAGCCTGTCTTGCTCCCACTCTCAACCTGGGACCCTGAGGGATGTAGTAGTGGGGCTGCACTGCTCCTGCTTATTCAGGCCCTGATGTGCCTACTGCTGCCACCGCTCTGTAGTGCACTGCCGTGGAGGCTGGAGAGGCTAGCACCACCACAGCTGCGCTCCCCAGCTCTGAACCCGGCATCTGGCGCCTGTCAGTCAGCTGTGCAGCACTCCCACTGTGGGAGTGCACTGACCACCAGGGGGCAGCTCCTGTGTTGAGTGTCTGCCCCCTGGTGGTCAGTGCACGTCATAGCGACCGGTTGACCAGTCGTTCGGTTGTTCGGTTGCTCAGGCTTTTATATATATACTAGAGGACTGGTGCACAAAATGCGTGCACTGGGGGGGGGGTGTCTCTCAGCATGGCCTGTGCCCTCTCACTTTCTGGGGCCGTTTGGTTGATTTGCATATTAGCCTTTTATTATATAGGATAGATAATTTACATGAAACAAAGCATAAAATATGTTATACTATTTTTAGGTATACAGTTCTATATAATTATATGATGACCGGTGACCATAATGAAAATGTAAAATATTGCTATCATACCATAAAATTACATCATTTATATTTGTATTAAATCCCCAAATCACAGTCCCAAGCGTCAAATAATATGCTTTCTAACACTATATTTTTACCTTCTGTAGAATTCCTTGCAAATGGATATATATTTTTTCCTCAGAATTTTTTAAGATTCACCTCATATTGTTCTGTGTGTCAAATGTTTGGATATTATGAATAATGCAGTCTTAATTTACAAAAAGTTTATAGACAAATGCATTCATTTTTCTTAGGGTAAATTCCTAGGAGTCGTATTGCTCAGTTATATAGTAAATATACATTTAACTTCATAAAGGACTACCAAACTGTTTTCTAATGATGTTTTACATTTGCAGTCCCAGCATCAGTTCCTTTATGTCTTTATCAACACTAAGTTTTGTCAACTTTTAAATTTTAACATTTCTAGTACTTTAACATTATGCTGTTTATTTCTATTTCCCTGATGCTTGGTGGTGGCATCTGTGCTCATTAACCCATTCATATATCTTCCTGGATGAAGTGTCTCTTAAAATATTTTCTAATTTCAATTGGTTTATTTCTCTTCTTAACATTTTCTCTATATTCTATTTACAAACCTTTGTCAGAGATATGTTTGCAATTATTTTCTCCCAACATGTGGCTAACCTTTTCATTTTCTTCAAAGAACAAAAATATTTAAATTCAATGGAGGCTATACTTGCCTTGTATCCTGTGACTTTGCTAATTTAAATTATTACTTCTAGTAGCTCTATTGTAATTTCTTTAAGAATTTTCAGTTCATATGACCATTTCTTGTATATTCTTCAGATATTTCTCTGTAAAAAATTGTCTTTTATGAATAGAAATAATTTTATTCCTCTTTACCAATGTCTTTTACTTCTTTTTCTGATATTACAGTATTTCAGTTACTGGAACACTTAAGGTAAGAGCCAGCAGTTTTTTGTTTTTTTTTATCATTGAGTATGATAGCTATAGGTGATTTTTCTGTGACCTTTATCAATTTGAGGATGTGCATTTCTTTTTCTAATTTCCTAAGAGATTTTTACCATTAGTGGCTGTTGGATTTTGTATAATGTTTGCCTGCATCTACTGAAAATATCATCTGTTTTCTTGTCTTTTATTTATTAATATGGTGACTTGCATTGACTTATTTTTTTAATGAAAATTAAGTTTGAAGTCCTAGGGCCAAACCTCTTGTGTTTGCAAGATTTGGTTTGGCAATATTTTCTGAAAAAAATTGTGTTTGCATTTATTGGAAAACTGATTTGTAATTTTCTTGTTTTTGTGGTGTCTGCATGTGGTTATGGTATTAATGGAGTAATGATCTTTTTCTTTTACATTCTGAAATTATTTGTGTAAGATTGCTATTATTTTTCTTTAAATGTTTGATGACATGCACCAATGAAACCACCTGGGCCTGAAATTTCTTTTAGGGAATGGTTTTAATTGTGAATTCAATTCCTTTAATTAACATATGGCAATGCATTATTTTATTTTTGTGTCAGTTTTGGTAATTTGTGTTTTTCAAGGAGTTGAAAGATACATAAAATGTCAAATTTCTGGGCATGACATTTTTTGTAATATCCCCTTTTTATTCTTTCAGTGTCTTTAGTACTTTAATTATTTCCCCTTTTTTATTTCTGATACTAGTAATTAGTGTGTCTTGTCTTTTTATCTTGAAGAAATATGATTTGTTTTCTGAGCATCATCTTTCAGTGTCATTAATTTTCTCTAATTTTTGTTTATTTTTCTGTTCAGTTGATATCTGCCCTTATCATTATTATTTCTTTCCTTATATTTATTCTGGTTTAATTTTGTTCTTCTTTGTCTAGATTCTTTAAGTAAATCCTTAAATTATTGGTTTTGGATCTTTTTTACTTCTAATATATTCATTTAAAGCTATAAGGTTTCCAGTAAGGACTTCTTTAGATGCATTTCACAGGTTTCCATATGCTATATGTTTATGTACAGCTTAAAATGTTTTCTAATTATTTTTATTTCTTCTTTGCCCCAGTTTTATTTAGAACTGTGTTTTTTAATTTATAAAAATTTGGAGTTTCTGTATAAAGATATCATTTATATTAATTCCTAATTTAATTTTACTCTGATCAGAAAGCATAATGGTTTTATGTCCTTATACTTCATTTAGATGGATAATTACATTGTGTGCACAACAAAGGAATATATATCTTGCAGTTGTTGGTTATCATTAGTTGATAGTGTTTTCCAGATTTTCTTTGAGTTGCTTATTTTATCTAGTTCTAGAAATTGCTGAGAGAGTCGGTTTGGCATTTGTTGGGGAAGCAACTATTCTGTGACCTGAAGTAGCTATGGCCACATGAGTGCCCAATCTGCCAGCAGTAGAGAGCAACACAGAATCCCCAATATTGCACAATTTATCGGCGTGATCAGCCAGCTACCTGATTGAAGGTTGATTACAGTGGACTGGTTCTATCATAAAAGGGGCAGCTTTTTGTTCTTATTAGAATAGATACTTTGTGTTGAAGCAACCACCGCTTGACCTGCCACCCTTCTCTGGGATTGTCCAATCAGTGCCCTGGACCAGAAACATCCCCTGTATGGAAAATCCTCTGTCCTAGGTATATGGTGAACTTCCTTATATTGCTTTAGCATATGTGTCATATGGTACCTGACCAGCCCCACTCTCATTGGAAGAGGATGAGGTGTTTGCCTGCAACATGAAGAGGGGTGGTGTGTGCTGTCTTATCTCCTAGTAGTGTATTTGGAAGGACAAGCTTGCCATGGCAGTCCAGCACATACTATAGATATTGATTTTGCTGTGACCCTTCTCCTTTCTGTGAATAACTGTTGTTCCAACCAGTGTCTTATGTGTTGAATCTTCTTTGGAAAATCTGAACTTACAGAAGATTAAATGAGCTGAGGTCTTTCAGCTCCTACTGGGTACTGGGATTATTATGATCTCTGATGTCCTCCATGTGGTAGGAAACCTCACTTGAGATTAGCAGCTGCATCTTCCTACTCTTGACAACATCTCCTATTATGAATGTGGAATTATCTATTTCTCTCTTTAGTTCTATCAATTTTTGCTTTATTTATTCCATAGCACTGTTAATAAGCACATGCATATTTTTAATAGTTAAGTCCTAGTGATGATCCCCTTAATCATTAGGAAATGTCCCATTTTATTTTTTAATACTCATTGTCATGAATATATTTATATTAAGTAGTTGCTTCAGCCTTTTTATGCTTACTGCTTTCATAGTATACATTTAAAATCTATTTACTTTCATCTTATCTGTGTTTTTATATGTAAGATGTGACTTTTGTACACTGAATATAGTTTAGTCTTGATTTTTAATGCATTTTATAATATCTGTCTTTTTATTGTATGTGTAGTTTAATATAATTATTGATATTGTTTCATGTTTACTATTTTTGTCTTTCTAATATTTGCATTTAATTTATCAATTCTGAATTTTATCCTTCTGTTTCTTTTCCCTGCCTTTTTTGTATTATTTGACTAAATTTATTATTCCATTTTTTAAAACGTTTTCTATACTTCTTTGCTTCCTTTATTCCAGTGACTTACCTAGAGAATGATTTTAAGCATATTACCTTGGATCTGGTATGTGAAGGCCAGATACAGATCAAGAAAAAGAAAGCAGAAGGAGTTTTACATTTTAGTATACTTACAGTTCCCTGGGGAAACAGTACACTACCCAGAACAACTCAGGGGAAGCACTAGAGGCAGAAGGAGAGAGAGAAACTATAGGCAAACACCTTTATTATGGTTTCCCTGGGAAGGAAACGTATAAGCCAGACAAGCAGGTTTAGGATTGGCTAGTTTGAATAATTTCAGTGGGCTCTGGGGCATAGAGGCTGTCCCAAGTTGTCTGATATCTGGCTTTGGGACAATTAGGACAAACATAATGTGGTAAGGTGTGTGAGAGCCCAATAAGGGAGGGAGTTGGTTGGGAATGTGGACTTCATTGACTGCCCAGAAAGGGGAACTGAACTGCCTCTAACCAGTGCCACAAAACTAGGCCAAGAATTTTAAAAACTGTATTACATGGTTAGATATATCCTTAACATTTCACAATCTACTTAGATTTTATGTTGCATGACTTTAAATAAAATGTAGAAACCTTGGAACCATAAAGGTCCTTTTATCCCCTTCCCATCTTTTATGCTATAGTTATTATATGTATTGTTTCACCATAGATGACATACCCATAAAGTTTGCTTTAAACTTTCTTATGTATTTTAAAGGAGTTTAAAGGAAAAAATTGTCTTTTTGTATTTTCCATTTCCAGTGCTCTTTATTCTATTTTGAGGATCCAACTTTCCATCTTGTGTCAAATTTCTTCTAACTGAATAACTTCCTTGACTACTCCCTGTAATATAGGACTGATGGTAACACATTCCTTTATTTTTCTTTTATTATTTGAAAATGTCTTTATTTTTACTTCATCAGTGAAGGATATTTTCTTTGGAAAAAGAAAATATGGTTGGCAGGATTGTTTGTTTGTTTTATTCTGCATTTTAAAGATGTTTCATTCTCTTCTGACATCCTTACTCCTTCATGAGTAGCCAGCTATTAATTGTACGGGTTCTCGTGTACATTATATACCATTTTCCATTGGCAAGGTCTAAGTCATAGAGATGGTCCCTAGTTTCCTGGAACCTGACCCTGGGATGATTAAGGCAGAGCAATATTGCCTCCTGAAGTGTACAGTCCAGATAAAAGAGGTATGCCTCTGGGTTGGTTAGTCTTCATTACAAAGTCATGCTCCTGATTGAGCCTTTCACTATCTCTAAGAATTGACCAGCCCAGGGAGTGGTGTCTCTCCACAGGGAGAAAGTTTATTAAGATTTCAAAACATCGAGACACGCAGAAATTTTTGAAAAGAAGTAGTACACTAACTACCAACATCCCAAATCAGAGTGATACATTTGATACAATCAATGACCCTACATTGACAAATAATTATCATCCAAAGTTCTTTGATTACCTCAGGGTTCATTCTTGGTATTGTACATTACATGGATTTAGACACATGTATAACCATATGTATCTACCAATACGGTATCATACAGAATACTTTTATTGCCATAAAAGTCCTCTGTGCCTTGCCTACCCTCCAAAGCCCTGACAACTACTGATCTTTTTACTTTCTCTGTGATTTTACCTCTTCCAGAATGCCACGTATTTGGAATCATATAGTATGTAGCCTTTCAGATTGGCTTTTTTCACTTGATAATGTGCATCTAAGGTTCCTTCATATTATTTTCATGGATTGGTAGCTCATTTATTTTTTGCACTGACTAATTTTCCATTGTCTGGATGGAGTACAGTTTATTTATTAATTAATCTACTGAAAGACATCTTGAATGCTCCTAAATTTGGGCAATTATGAATAAAGCTGCTATAAACATCCATGTACAGATTTTTGTGTGGACATAAATTTTAGACTCCTTTGTGTAAACACCAAGGAGTGTAATTGCTGGATTTTAAGGTAAGGGCATATTTTGTTTTTTAATAAACTGCCAACCTGTCTTCCAAGTGTCTGTACCATTTTGCATTCCCTTCAGCTGTGAATGAGAGTTCCTGTTGCTCCATATCTTCATCAGCATTTGGTATTGTAAGTATTTTGGATTTTTGGCATTTTAATAGAAGTGTAGTAGTAGCTCATTATTCTGTAATTTGCGTTTCCCTGATGACATATTATGTGGACCATTTTTTCATATGCCCATTTGCAATGTGTATAACTTATTTGGTGAGGTGTTGGTTATGGTCTTTGGCCCATTTTTTATTTGGGTTGTTTCTTTTTTATTGTTGAGTTTTAAGAGTTCTTGGTATAGTTTGAATAACAATTCTTTATCAGATGTATTTTAATTAATATTTCCTCCCAGTCTGTATTTATCTTCTCATTTCTTGTGTTAATTAAAAAAAAATCTCTTCCCCCATTCTTCAGAATATGTCATTTCTATTGATATATGTTCAAGATCACAGATTCTTTCTTTTGTCTCTTCCATTCTCCTGGTATGTACAGTGAATATGCTTGCTAATCTCTAATATTGGCATTTTATCTATTTTTAATAGAAGAAAGGATTTTTTTAAAAAATATATTTTTATTGATATCAGAGAGGAAGAGAGAGGGAGAGAGAGAGAGAGAAACATCAATGATGAGAGAGAATCATTGATCGGCTGCCTCCTGCACACCCCACACTGGGGATCGAGCCCACAACCCGGGCATGTGCCCTTGACCAGAATCCAACCCAGGAACCTTTAGTCCACAGGCCAACATCTATCCACTGAGCCAAACCAGCTAGGGCTCTAATCCTGGCATTTTTTTTCACATCTAAAATTTCTATGCTTTTCTATTTGTCTATTGAGATTTACTAACTTTTCATTATTTATGAGTATGAAGTTTTACATTATTATTTTTTAAATGTTTCTTAATCACTCAGGCTTCTATTTTTTTAAAATATACTTTATTGATTTTTTACAGAGAGGAAGGGAGATGGATAAAGAGTTAGAAACATCGATGACAGAGAAACATCAACCAGCTGCCTCCTGCACACCTCCTACTGGGGATATGCCCACAACTAAGGTACATGCCCTTGACCGGAATCAAACCTGGGACCTTTCAGTCCACAGGCCAAAGCTCTATCCACTGAGCCAAACCAGTTAGGGCACTGAGTATAATTATTGCTAGCTGGTTCAAAATCTTTGTGTACTAATTCCATCATCGGGTTTGTGCGACTTATTGTCTCTTTTGCTTGAGAAAGAATTACATTTTCCTAGTCTCCTTATCTGATATTATGTTGAATTTTATCCAAGGTATTATGAATGCTATATTGTAGAGACTTTGAATGCCTTCCCCCGCCCCAATGAGTGTTTTGTTTTGCGGAATTAAGTTTGTTAAGTTCAAACTGAAAACTCTGTTTCTTACATAACACATTAATTCATATATTTGTTCTTGGCTGAGCTGCTTTGAGTGTGCTCTACACATGTGTGGTTGCAACATCAGCTAGAGATAATAGGAAATATAATTTATGGAACTGTTCTCTGGCTTTTTGCCTTCTTGTTTCCCTTCTCTCTCTTTCCAATGCTTATGGTTGCTCCAGACAAAATCTTTTTCCCCAGGCCATAAAATCTGTAGTTTTTCTTATGGAAGCACCAGTTATGCAAACTTGCATGCTAAAAATAGTGGTGGGCAGAAGGATTTCAAAATGGCCGTGGTGTAAGTGGAAGCTACACTGACACTCTCCCAGGACCAAACTGGAAATACAACTAAAATACAGTAAAACCACCTTGAAAAATCAATTGAAGACTAGCAGCAGAGAACCCTGATAACCAAAGACAGAAAGTGGAGTCCACAGAGAGATTGGTAGGAAGTGCAGAGGCAGGAAAGGGCTGGCCAGGCTCCCACAGACAGTAGCTGAAGATCTGGAGGGCTATCTCAGCTGTGTGGGTTCCCACTGACAATTCTGGTGACTAAACCCTGATCTGGGCTCCCCAGTCCAGAGAGCCATTACTGAGAAAGGTGCCCACATAACATCTGGCTGTGAAAAGCAGAAGGGTTGATATCTGCCAATGAGAGACAACTGAAAATGCAGGCACCCTCAAAGGGCCAACACACAAATTTTGTGTGCAGCCACTCACCACGGGCTCCTGCAGAGGGAGGGAAGATTGGACTGGAGCTGTATGAGCAGAAGCCAGGGTTGGGGGCTATGGGGTTAAAGCTCAGAATGCAGATACCCTGGTTTCCTGTGCTGAGTCATTACCTCATGCTGCAGGAGGACATCTTTATCAGGCAGACCTTTGCTATACAGGAGTTTTTTGCCTGGGGAAAACAATTGACCCACACTATTGAAAAACCCCTTGCCACCCTGTGGAGTTTTTCAGGCCCATTAAGAGACTAAAAATGACAATTAGCCTCCAGGCAGAAGCAATTGCCCCACCCTGTTGGAAAACTCACACCTCATTTGTGGATAATTGCCTAAAGGCTACTCAAGACTGAATCCAATCAGTCTGCTGGCAGAGGTGGGTCTCTGGAGGCTTTGAGGCTTTGCCTGATCTAATTAGTCAGAAACAACCTTTGACATTGTCCTACAGTAGAGATTGGGAGGCATAACAGACCTACCTAATGCACAGTCACAAACACAAATAGGTAGCCAAAATGGGGAGACAAAAAACAAACCCCAAATAAAAGAACAAGAGAATTCTCCAGAAGAAGAGATAAATGAAATGGAGATAAGAAATTTATCAGACATAGAAATCAGAATAATGATGGCAAAAATGCTCAACAGCATGAGAAAATATATAGTAACTATGAAGAATGGCACAGCACTTAACAAAGAACGCATTAAAAGAAATACACAGCAGATTATGGGAAGCCAAGGATCACATCAGTGAATTATAAGATAGGGCAGAAAAAATCAGAGAACAAAAAAGAAAAAAAAAATTAACACATTAAGCCCCATGTCAGTCACTGCTGACTGACATTATACTTTCCATCTGGAAGACAAAACAGGCTGGGCACTTAACGTGTTAAAAAACAGGAGGACAACTTAAAGAAGCTGTGAGACAACATGAAATGTTACAAGTTTGCATAATAGGAGTGCAAAAAGGGGAAGAAAATGAGCAAGGAATAGAGAACACTTTTGAAGAAATAATGGCAGAAAACTTCCCTAATATGGTGAAGGAAAAAGTCACACAAGTTCAGGAGACTCAAAAAGTCCCAAGCAAGAAGAACCCAAATAGGCTCATGCCCAGATACATCATATGAAAATGCCAAAAATTAAAGACAAATAGAGAGCCCGGCTGGTGTGGATGAAATGGACAAATTCCTAAAAAAAATACAAGCTTCCAAAACTTAATAATGAATAATCAGAAAACCTAAATAGGGCAATGACAACTGATGAAATAGAAGCAGTAATAATAATAATGATGATAATAATCTTACCTTATAATAGAGAAACATGCAAATTGACCGCACCTCCGCTATGCCCCCGATTGGGCCAGCGGAGGCTGAGGGCGGGACTCCGGGTGGCCTGTCAACCGTTGATAAAATTAAGATGGCGGCGCCCATGCCGCTGCTCCCCGGGGTGCCTGGGGCGATCGGCACCCCGGGGGGCGTGGCCGGGCCCATGCCCCCGCTCCCCGGGGTGCCTGGGGCGATCGGCACCCCGGGGGGGCATGGCCGGGCCCATGCCGCCGCTCCCCGGGGTGCCTGGGGTGATCGCCACCCTGGGGGGGGGCGTGGCCGGGCCCATGGCGCCGCTCCCCGGGATGCCTGGGGCGATCGCCACCCCGGGGGGGCGTGGCCGGGCCCATGGCTCCGCTCCCCGGGGTGCCTGGGGCGATCGCCACCCCGGGGGGGCGTGGCCGGGCCCATGCCGCCGCTCCCCGGGGTGCCTGGGGCGATCGGCACCCAGGGGGGGGGGCGTGACCGGGCTGGGAGGTGCTGGGGACCCCATGCTACCATCCCCTCCCAGAAGCAGCCCCCGGTGTCAGGCTGGGAGGTGTCTGTCCCCCACACCGCCATCCCCTCCCAGAGGCAGCCCGGGGTGTCCAGCTGGGAGGCGCCCGTGAACCCACACCGCCAACCCCTCCCAGAAGCAGCCCGGGGTGTCCGGCTGGGAGGCATCCGCGGGGTGTCCGGCTGTATGGCAGGCGCCCGAGCTCCCACGCCGCCAACCCCTCCCAGAGGCAGCCCGGGGTGTCTGGATAGGAGGCGCCCAGGACCCCACGCCGCCATCCCCTCCCAGAGGCAGCCCGGGTGTCTGGATAGGAGGCGCCCAGGACCCCACGCCGCCATCCCCTCCCAGAGGCAGCCCGGGGTGTCTGGCTGGGAGGCCCCCGTGACCCCACGCCGCCAACCCCTCCCAGAGGCAGCCCGGGGTGTCCAGCTGGGAGGCGCCCGTGAACCCACACCGCCAACCCCTCCCAGAGGCAGCCCGGGGTGTCAGGCTGGGAGGCATCCGCGACCCCACACTGCCAACCGCTCCCAGAGGCCGCACGGGGTGTCTGTATGGCAGGCGCCCGAGCTCCCACGCCGCCAACCCCTCCCAGAGGCAGCCCGGGGTGTCTGGATGGGAGGCATCCGCGCCCCCACGCCGCCATCCCCTCCCAGAGGCAGCCCGGGGTGTCTGGATAGGAGGCGCCCAGGACCCCACGCCGCCAACCCCTCCCAGAGGCAGCCCGGGGTGTCTGGATAGGAGGCGCCCAGGACCCCACACTGCCATCCCCTCCCAGAGGCAGCCCGGGGTGTCTGGATGGGAGGCCCCCGTGACCCCACGCCGCCAACCCCTCCCAGAGGCAGCCCGGGGTGTCCAGCTGGGAGGCGCCCGTGAACCCACACCGCCAACCCCTCCCAGAGGCAGCCCGGGGTGTCAGGCTGGGAGGCATCCGCGACCCCACGCTGCCAACCGCTCCCAGAGGCCGCACGGGGTGTCTGGATGGGAGGCACCCTCAACCCCACGCTGCCATCCCCTCTGAGAGGCGGCCGGGGGTGTCTGGATGGGAGGCATCTGCGCCCCCACGCCGCCATCCCCTCCCAGAGGCAGCCTGGGGTGTCTGGATAGGAGGCGCCCGCGCCCCCAGGGAGCGAGTCAAGTACTGATGATTCTACCAAAGGTAAAGTTTAGAGAAAGAGAGGATAGAAAAGGAATAGAAGGAGAAAAGTAAGAAAGGACAAAAGATGAAACATCAAGAAAAAGAAAGAGAAGAAAAAAAGGAAGAAACAACCACAGGATATCACCTTTCCAAGTCTCATGAAATTCCTGTTTAAGGAGTTTATTTTATGACTCTTTTAGTTTGGGTTTACATTTTTACTGTTTTGTCAAGACCACAGCAGGTACACTGTCCAATATGTTTTTTTTAAATAAATTTTATTGATTTTTTTACAGAGAGGAAGGGGAAAGGATAGAGGCTAGAAACATCTATGAGAGAGAAACATCGATCAGCTGCCTCCTGCAGTATGTGCCCCCAACCAAGGTACATGCCCTTGACTGGAATCGAACCCGGGACCCTGAGTCTGCAGGCCAACACTCCATCCACTGAGCCAAACCAGTTAGAGCTGTCCAATATGTTAAAGAAAAAACCCTATCTAATAAAGAGAGAATATGCAGGGGAGGGCATTTGGGGGTGACCGGGCTGTCAGGGGAGACCAGTTGGAGATGATCTGGCTGGCAGGGGAGCAGTTAGGCGTCGATCAGGCTGGCAGGGGAGTGGTTAGGGCAGTGATGGCGAACCTATGACACGCGTGTCAGCACTGACACGCGTAGCCATTTCTGATGACACGCGGCAGCATGCCGAGGATGAAACATTTGCTGCTCCTGAGGATGAAACATTTGCGACTAGAGTCTTGGAGTTAGTTTTTTCCTCAAAGTGACACACTACCCGAGTTATGCTCAGCTTTTTGGCGAAGTTTGACACACCAAGCTCAAAAGGTTGCCCATCACTGGGTTAGGGGGTGATCAGGCTGGCAGGCAGAAGTGGTTAAGGGCAATCAGGCAGGCAGGCGAGCAGTTGGGAGCCAGCAGTCCCAGATTGTGAAAGGGATGTCTGACTGCCTCTTTAGGCCCGACAGGGATCGGGCCTAAAGAGGCAGTCAGACATCCCCCGAGGGGTCCCAGATTGGAGACTGTGCAGGTTGGGCTGAGGGACACCCTCCCCCAGTGCACGAATTTCGTGCACCGGGCCTCTAGTAATAATAATAATAAACTACCAGCAAACAAAAGCCCTGATCTGGACAGCTTCACAAGGGAGTTTTACAAATATTTCAGAGTCCAGAGTGCTAACCATTACACTATGGAACCTCTCCTCGGTTTTACAAATATTTCAAAGAACACCTAACACCTATCCTCCTCAAAATATTCAAAAAAATCCAAGAGGAAGGAACACTTCCAAGGTCTTTTTATGAGGCCAACAGCATGCTAATTCTAAAACCAGGTAAAGACACTACAAAGAAAGAGAATTACAGACCAATGTTCCTGATGAACAGATATGCTAAAATCTATTAGCAAATTGGATCCAGCAATTTATTAAAAAGATCATAACCCATGACCAAGTGGGATTTATTACAAGGATTCAAGGCTAATACAGTATTTCCAAATCAATAAATGTGATACATCACAGAAACAAATTGAAAGATAAAAATCGTATGATCATATCTATCAATGCAGAAAAAGCGTTTGACAAAATCCAACACCCATCTTTGATAAAAATTCTCATCAAAGTGGGAATAAAGGGATCACATTTCAACATAATAAAGGCCATATATAACAAACCTACAGCCAACATCATACTCAATGAGCAAAAATTAAAACCATTTCCCCTAAGAATGGGAAGAAGACAGGGATGTCTGCTTTCAACACTCTTATTCCAGGAATATATCCTAAGAATCTTGAAACACTGATCAGAAAGAATACATGAGCCCATATGTTCATAGCAGTGTTATTTACAATAGATAAGGTCTGGAAACAACCCAATTACCCATTAGTAGATGAGTGGAGAAAAATGTTGGGATACATTTATGCCATGGGATACTATGCAGCAGTAAAAAAGAAGGATCTTTTTTTTTAAAGAAATATATATTTGTATTGATTTCAGAGAGGAAGAAGAGGGAGAGAAGGACAGAAACATCAGTGATGAGAGAGAATCATTGATTGGCTGCCTCCTGCACACCCCACACTGAGGATCAAGCCCTGGAATGGAACCATGACTTCCTGGTTCATAGGTCTACGTTTAATCACTGAGCCACGCTGTCAGGTCCTATAAAAAGGACCTCTTACCTTAGAGACACCATGTAGGGACCTGGTGGGTATTATGGTACGCATAATAAGTCAGTGAGAGAAAAATAGTATCACATGATCTCACTCATATGTGGAATCAAATGAATAAAATAAACCAATGAATAAAATAGATCCAGAGACATAGAAGCATGGAACAAAGTGCGGAATCTCAGAGCCAAGGCAGGGGAGTGTGGGTGGGTAAGAAAAGATCAACCAAAGAACTTGTATGCATATATGCATAACCCAAGGACACAGACAATGTGGTGGTGAAGGCCTGGAGTAGAGGGGTGGAGGCAGGCTAGAGGAAGTCAAGGGATCAAAAAAGGGGACATATGTGATTCTCCAACAATAATGATTTAGCAAAATTAAAATAGTGGTAGGCGTGGCGGGGTTTTTCAAGATGGGGCCTGCATTGTCTGCCCCGCGGGGGTGGAGCGCTTCTGCTGCAACACCTCTTCACTGTATGTCTGCGCCTGCACAAGGGCAATCAGCCCAACCTGCGCAGCATGCAGCCAGAGCCCGCAGTTGGCATGTGAACTTGCTCAAGCACCAGCGGTTACTCTCGGCCTAGAATCTTTACCTCTGCCTTCCATTTGGCCAGGACATCAGCCTCAGCTCCCACCTGCTTTGCCACCAGCACGCCCACAAGGCAGCCAGCTGCTTGGAGTTCGCGGGATGCTCCGACCTGGCAAACCACCAGCGCATCACACTTGCCAGAAGCCTCCTGGCTGCCACGGCAAATGCTTCTGTGGCATTGCCTGTGCACATGGACGAAAAGCAATGTGCAGCCCTGGCCGGTTTGGCTCAGTGGATAGAGCGTTGGCCTTCGGAATCAAGGATCCCAGGTTCCATTCCAATCAAGGGCGTGTACCTTGGTTGCGGACACATACCCAATAGGGAGTGTGCAGGAGGCAGCTGATCGATGTTTCTAACTCTCTATCTCTCTTCCTTCCTCTCTGTAAAAAATCAATAAAATATATTTTTAAAAAAGAAAAGCAATATGCACATCTTTAAATAAAACTAGCCTGGTAAGTCTTAGAAGGGACCATGTTGGAATGATCTGATTCCAATACTCCAGGGAAATCCAAAGCTTATCAGATACGGAAGGAAAGATTTTAAGAAATCAGTTAAAGAGGCATTTTCTTTCTTTCTTTCTTTCTTTCTTTCTTTCTTTCTTTCTTTCTTTCTTTCTTTCTTCCTTCCTTTCTTTCTTTCTTTCTTTTTTTATGAGGAAATATCTTTAAATTTTTCAGTAAGGTTTCAGCAGACCCTGGAGTGTCTAAAGTCAGGGATCAACTGACAGTAGAATTGACAATAGAATTTAAGAGGCTAAATATTTCCAAATCACCATCATAGAATGCAGCAAGGGCCTTCCATCAATAGAAAAAGCTGTTATTTTCAGAGCTTCCACTTCCTGCAAGAAAGCAATGATTTTTTTTCAAAGTAACAGTCTTTTCAGCATCTAGGAATAGTAGTTTTATAACTGCTTTATAACTCTGTATTTGGAGGGGTAACAAAATAAGGTATACAAGACAGTGTTTTTATAAATGAACTTCAATTTATAAAAATAACTAACTGATCATGGATTGTGATGGTTCTGTTTACGAATAATACACCATAATTTATCCAACCAAATTCACTTTTCAGCCTATAAAGGCCTGTGAAACTATTCTAAAAGGTAGTGCATTTAACCCACTTACAGTGGAGAGCCATCAAAGGATTTTGAAAAATAAAATCTCAAGATTACCTTGGAAGCTCTGTGTTAATGGGATTAGAATATTAATGCAAAAGTCACAGCAAGTGATGATAGCTGGGTAGCATCAATTAATAAATAAATTCAAAAGTGAATTTTGTGGTAAAATTGGCAGGTGTTAGTAACTGATTAAGTGTAAGAGGCTGATCATCACATGAAAACACTTTTTCTATTAAGCAGAGAACTTTGGAGCAAGGGTCAAAAGATCATCAGGCCACTAGAGGAAACATTTAGAGCTAGAATCTGTGGACCAGAGTCTTAATTTTACAAATTTCCTAATCATTCATGGTTAGAAAGATCAGACAAACTAAGGAACTGAAAAGACATTCGTCACATGGCCTGAAAGTCATAGTTCTTTCCAAAAGAGGGAATTAGCATTTAATGAGTCTCCTCAGAATCTCTGACCCAGCAGTTCAGTTTGGTTAAACAAATTAATGTGTTGAGCACCAGTCATGTATTAGGTGACAAAGACATAACAATAACTAAGACCAGTTATCTTGTCCTCACAGAGTTAACAGTTCAAAAGCATCATGATTATGGGTCCAGTTGGTCTTTGTTGCTGTCTTCAGTCTGGACACCCCTGACATGCTGCAGGCCAGGATAGATGGTTTTCTCTGTATTCTCAAAGCCATTCGACATATATCTTGGACTCCATATGACCCCTCAAAAAAGCTTAGCATACACACATTTGCCTCCAGCTCAAAACATCAATGATGAGAGAGAACCACCGATTGGCTGCCCGCTGCATGATCCGGGATCAAGCTCACAATCGATCTGGAATCAAACCGCATCACCTCCACCCTCCCACCCTGTTCATAGGTCTATGTTCAACCACTGAGCCACCACAGCTGGGCCTCAGTTGTATTTCAGCTCCAGGTCCAGAAAAGCAGCAAAATCAGACAAGTGTCCCCATGGCTAACCTCAGGACCAGCTGCCAATTAATCAGTGGAGACAACAACGCTGAATCAGAAGAGGCATTTTCTAATTAAAATATGTATATTAGGAGGTCCCCAGTATGGAACACTCAAAAAGAGCCCCATACGCAGAGGACTGACGCTTTTTATGGACCTTATGTTTACCATTTTTCTGGACCTTATGTTTCTTCCTCAATAAACATTTGTAGGGAACAGAAATCTTGGATAGTGAGCAAGGAGAAGGTGGATTAGAAAATAGAGAAATGTTCTGTGCCCATCCTACCCAACACCAGACTTCTTCTGTGGATCAGGCTTCACCTGGGAGAAAAGCAAAACGCTAAATTAAATTAGAATTTAATTATTACACTGGACTGAATTGAAATAATGTGGCTGCTGTATTGAATTAGACCCGTAGTGTTAAAACAAAGGGAATATTTGCTTATGATCTAAGAGTAACAACAACAAAAACTATCTAATGTGTGAGTTTCCAGCCAGGAGAGAAAAAAATGAAATATTCCCAGAGACGGTTTTAAAGTCCAATAAAAACATTTTAAAAAGTTAGTTTCTTCTTATAGTGTTATATTAAGTCCTGGTCATTCCGTATACCAGTTAAGAAAAAAATCAGAATAAATGATCTGACAAATGGTTGTTAGGTATTTCTTAGGTATTTGCTTTTTGACTTATAAATTAAGATGTATGAAAACTCTACCCTAAAACCTATTTAATTTCTGTATTTTTCTTTTGAAAAAAAATTTTAATGCATTTTAATGTTCACAGTAATATATTTTCATCAAAAGTAATTTGAGGTGGAGAGATCAACCAAAGGACTTGTATGCATGCATATAAGCATAACCAATGGACACAGACACCAGGGGGGTGAGGCCATGAGTGGAGGTGGGATGCAAGGGGGGATAAGGACACATATGTAATAGCTTAATCAATAAAGAAAATTAAAATATTTTTTAAAAGTAATTTGAATTCATAGAAAGGGAGAAAAGAAAAAGACACCCATGGTTCAATCTCTTGTTAATATTTTGACGTATTTCCTTTCAGTTATTTTATGTACATTTTTTTACTTGTTTCTAACATATTTGTGAACACACTTTTTCAACATTTTTATTACTTTTTATTATGATGATTTATGCATAGATCCTAATTACACAGTTCATTGAGTTTTAATAATATTAACTCATATAACTATCACCCAAAAAATAAGATAATGAACATTTCCATTACCTTGAAAATTCCCTTGTGTTTTTAAAAATTTTATTTTTATTGAAAATATTACAGATGTCCCTTTTTTCCCCTTGACCCCTTCTAGCCTGTACCCACCCTTGCCCCAGGACTTCACCACACAATTGTTTGTGTCCATGGGTTATGCATGTATGCATATAAATTCTTTGGTTAATTACTTTCCACCCACCTACCTACCCCCGCCTTCCCTCTGAAGTTCCACAGTCTAGTCCATGCTTCTATGCCTCTGGATCTATTTTGTTCATCAGTTCATTTTGTTCTTTAGATTCCACATATGAATGAGATCATGTGATCCCTTGTGTCTTTATAAATTAAAAACTCTGACCCATAGTCAACCACTATTCAGAAATTTTTCTACCATAGATTAAGTTTAGTTTGCCTTCAGTTTTATATAAATGTAATTATGCCTTTTATGCTCCACTAGAGGCCCGGTGCATGAAATTTGTGCACGGGGGAGGGGTTGGTCTCCTCAGCCCAGCCTGCACCCTCTCCAATCCGGGACCCCTTGGGGATGTCCGACTGCCAGTTTAGGCCTGATCCTCTCACAATCCAGGACCACTGGCTCCTAACTGCTCACCTGCCTGCCTGCCTGATCGCACCTAACTGCCCCCCCTGCTGGCCTGGTCACCCCCAACTCCCCCCCCCTGCAGGCATAGTCGCCCCCAACTGCCTCCCCAGCCTAGTTTCTCCCAACTGCTGGCCTGGTTGCCCCTTAGTGCCCCCCTGCCAGCCTGGTCGCCCCTCACTGCTCCCCTCTGCTGGCCTGGTCACCCCTCACTCCCCCCCTGCCAGTCTGGTCACCCCCAACTGCCCCCCTGTGGGCCTGGTAGCCCCATGCAGCCTTCTGCTCGGTCGTTTGGTCACCCCTCACAAACGCCCCCTGCTGGCCTGGTTGCCCCATGCAGCCTGCTGCTCAGTCTTTGGTCGTCCCTCACTAACCCCCCTGCCAGCCTGTTCACCCCACACACTCCACCCCACACAGGTCATCCGTTCGGTTGTTTCAGGTGTGATGGTCGCTTAGCTATATATATATATATATATATATATATATATATATATATATATATATATATTGTGCCTGGCTTTTTTTTTAATGTATTTTTATTTATTTCAGAGAGGAAGGGAGAGGTAGAGAGAGAGAGATAGAAAAATCAATGATGAGAGAGAATCATTGATCGGCTTCCTTCTGCATGCCCCCTACTGGGGATCGAGTCTGCAACCCAGGCATGTGCCCTTAACCGGACTCGAACTCGGGACCCATCAGTCTGCTGCCTGATGCTCTATCCACTGAACCAAACCGCCTAAGGCTGTGTCTGGCCTTTTGTGGTCAACATATTATGGAGATTAATCGATGTGTGTATCAGTAGTTTATTTCTTTTAATTCTGGAATAGTAATTACTATTTGGTTATGTATTCTTCTGTTGATGTACAGTTGGGTTGTTTCTAATTTTGGGTTGTCTATTAAGAATAAGGCTGCTTTGAACGTCATTGTAAACATCCATTTTTGTATATATGTTTTTATTTCTCTTTGAGTAGAATTACTATGTTCAAGGTAGTTGCTTATTTAACTTTTTTAGAAACTGCCAATTTTATTCAAGTATGTTTTTCTTTTTTGTATCCTTACCAGCATTTGGTATTATATTATTTTTTGTTTGATTTGGCTTTACTTTAGCCGTTGTAATAGGTAATGCTGAACATTTTTCATATGCTTATTTGCCATTCATATATTTTCTCTGGTGAAATGTCTTTTCACATATTTTGTACATTTTATTATTGCAACTTTTTGGTTGTTTTATTTTTGAGCTTTGAGAATTCTTTATGTATTCTAGATCTAGTTACAAATCTTTTGTTGGATATGTAGTTTGCAGGTATTTTCCCTGAATGTGTAGCTTGTCTATTTTATCCTCTCATAACAATCATTTTCAGATAAAAAGTTTTTAATTTTGATACAGTTCAACTTATCATTTTCCATTTTCATATCATGTTTTTGGTATCAGATCTAAGAACTCATCAACTAACCTTAGATTCAAAGGATTTTCTTTTATGAATTATTCTTAATGTTTTATAGTTTTTCTACTCTACATTTAAATCCATAATCAATTTAAAATAATTTATTTTTAATGAGAGTTTTATTTTAAGTTTCATTTTTTTGTCTCTGGATATGTAATTGCTCCAGCAGCATTTGTTGAAAAGACTATGTTTCCTCCTTTGGATTGCTTTTGAAACTTAGTCAAAAATCAGCTGGGAGTATTTTATAGGTCTATTTGATTTGTATGTCTGTCCTTCATCCTATTAATAACACTTCTCTTCTGTAGCTATAGACTAAGTTTTAACATCAGATAGAGTGATTCATCCCAATGTATTTTCTTTTTCAAATTTGCTTTAGCTCTACTAATTTTTCTCCCTTTCAATATAAATTTTAGATTAAACTTGTCAATATCTGCCCCAAATATTGCTGGAATTTTGATAGGCATTATATTAAACCCATGTATCAATTTGGGGAAAACTGGAATCTTAAATATGTTGAGTCTTCCAATCCAGGGAAATGGTATGTATCTCCATTTATTTAAATCTTCTTTGATTTCTTTCATCAGCATTTTGTTACTTATAGCATACAGCTTTCATAATGTTGTTAGATATATACCAAAGTACTTAATTTTTAGATAAATTATAAATGTTATTGTGCTTCTAATTTTAGTTTACATGTTTATTGCAAGAGTATAAGAATGAGATAACTTTTTGACAATTGATCTTGTTATCTTGAGACTTTACCAAACACATTTATTAGTTCTAAAAGTTTTCTGTCATTTCCATGGGTTTTTTTCAGACACTTGTGTTATCTGTATATAAGAACATCTTTATTTTGCCCTTCCCAATGCGTATGTTTTTTCTTACATTATTGCTATGGCAAGGATTTTCAGTACTATACTATATAATAAAAGCCTAATATGCTAAGTGTCCGGTAGACCAGTTGACCGATCAACCTATAAAAGAATAATCTACACTAATGAAAGAGTAAGATGCAAATTGACTGTACCTTCACAACACCCACCAGCCAATCAGGAGTGGGTATGCAAATTAACCCAACAAAAATGGTGGGTTAATTTGCATACATAGGTGTTGAGTGGCCGGGGGGTGGGGTGGGATGCTTGCATCATTGCCATGTCCTCTGGGCAGCATGGGAAGGTGGAAAGGCGGCTCTGGGCTGGAGCAAAAAGGTGGCTCCGGCTGGAGCGAAGGCAGTGCTGGCAGCCAGGGGAAGGAAGGCCCATTCTTGCATGAATCTTCATGCATTGGGCCTCTAGTATGCTAATAATATGCTAAGGCCGCTCAACTGCTCGCTGTGATGTGCACTGACCACCAGGGGGCAGACAGTTGACCGGTCAACCAGTTACTATGACTTGCACTGATCACCAGAGGACAGACACTCCGACTGGTAGGTTAGCTTGCTGCTGAGGTCCGGCCGATCGGGACTGAGAGAGATGGGCTGGACACACCCTGGAGTCCTCCTGTGGTACCTCCCTGGCTGGCCAACCTCCTGCGTCTCTCCTCGGCCCCGATCATACACTGGTGGGGTCCCTTGGCCTGGCCTGCACCCTCTCACAATCCAGGACCCCTTGGGGGATGTCGGAGAGCTGGTTTCAGCCCGACCCTGCAGGCCAGGCCAAGGGACCTCACTGGTGCACAAATTTGTGCACCGGGCCTCTAGTATTGAATAAAAGTAGTGAGCGTGAACATGCTTACCTTGCTCAGTCTTTTTAACTTTTAAAATTTTAGTATGAGTTGTGGCATCTCATTTTATTTTAATTTGCATTTCCTTGATGGATAATGATGCTGACTACCTAAGGTACTTTCTGGCGTATAAGACGACTTTTTAACCCAGGAAAATCTTCTCAAAAGTCGGGGGTCTTATACACCAGAAAATACGGTAGGTTAGAAAAATCTCTGACAATGTATATCAGATTGCTTAAAACCCAAATACCGTATTTTCTGGCATATAATACCCCCGACTTTTGAGATTTTCCTGGGTTAAAAAGTCATCTTATACGCCGGAAAATATGGTACTTAATCTACATTCTTATGTTTTCTGTTATACAGCTTTTTTCCTACGATCTATTCTACAAGCATTTAAGTATTAAATTTTTACATTAAAGTGTATAGTACTAGGCCTCAAAATAATTTTGGTATATAGTACAAGATAACATCCCTTTTTCTTCTATGTGGATGTCCTCTTACAGCATAACTTGTTGCAAAACATTTTATTTCCCAATTGAATTCAATTGGCAAGGTTATTGAAAATCAGGTAATATATACAAATTTATTTCTGACCTTCTATTTTATTCCTTTGCTCCAAGAGTCTACAATTATGCAAATTCCACAAAGCTGTAATTATTGTAGCTTTATAGGTATCTTGAAATCAAATAGTGCTAAGTCATCAAACTCTGCACTTCTTCTACAATATTTTTCTAGTCGTTTACATTTCTGTATAACCCTTATGGTCACTTTGTCAATTTTGTACAAAAACAATCCTGCATAAATTTTTTTTGGGGGGGTCGGATATTGTGAATCTACAGCTATATGTAGGAAGAATATCTTAAAAATGTTAATTTTCCTATCCATGAAAATATATATCTTCATTTATTTGTCTCCTTAAATTTAATTTTAATTATTCCACTGATTTTCAGTGATAACTATTTTTATGGTTGCTTTAATGATTATAATATTCGTCATCAACTCACTTCAGTATATATTAAATCCTTATTCTATTTCATTTAGAATATTTAAACTTATAAGAGTATAGCACCATTTATTCCTCTCTAAATAATTGTGCTAGTGTTGTGTAATATCTCAATTTTACTTGTTATTAATTTGAAAATATAGACTATTTTTAGTTGATTATTGCTTATTTACACTTGGTTTTCCTATTATGTACATCAAAGCAAAATTTCTTTGTCTAGTATTAAATCATTCTTGAGTAAATAGCTAGGAGAAAATGGCTAAGATTTATGGTAAGTGTATATTCAAATATTTAAAGAACTACCAAATTATTATGCAAAGTTTGACATTTTACATCCCCACCAGCATTTTAAAAGTGTTCTAGTTGCTCTATATCTTCGCTTACCCATGCTATAGTCAAGCTTTTAAATATAAGCTACTCATATTTTGGCATAATGTTCCCTCTTTGTGGTTTTAATTTGTGTTTCCTAAATGACAAATGACATTAAATATCTTTTTATGAGCTTATTTGCCACTTGTATATTTTCTCTGATTAAGTGCCTGTTAAAATAGCCTATTTTTAATTAGGTTGTTTGTCTTCTGAGTTGGAGTTCTTCATATATTCCAGATACTTGTCCTTTGTCAGATATAGTAAGCTTTGCAAATATTTATCCTACTTCGAAATTTTTTTCTAACAGTTTCTTACATTTTCTAATTTTGAAAATGTTCAAATTGTTGATCTCTTCTTTTATAGTTTGTGGTGTTGTTTTTTTTTTTTGTTATTGTTGTGTATATATTTTTTAAAATTGTTGTTTTAGAGAGAAACGAAGGGAAAGGGGGAGAGAGATAGAAACATTGATGAGAGAGAAACAAAGATCAGCTGCCTCCTGCTTGCCCCCTACTGGGGATTGAACCTGCAACCAGCACAAGTGCCCTCACTGGGAGTCCAACCATGACCTCCTGGTGCCTGTCGCCATCCACCCACAGTGGCTCCATGGCCTTGGGGCAGCGCTCACAGAGCGAAAGCCCATGCAAGAGGTTGATCACCTCCTAGTCTTTCGTGCCCTGGATAAGCCCCAGTGATGTGATCTTGGACAACTTCTCGATGTTGGGGAAAGCATCGAAGCAATAGGTCTTCCTGGTGTCTGGGAAGGCAATGCGCATGCCCGATGTGAGTAGGGCCTGCGGAGCCACCGTGGCGCCACTCTGCACACTTGTAGCAGGACGCCAGGTCCAGGGTGGGCGCTGTGCTCATGCTCTGCCCCTCCAGGAGGATGCTATCTAGACTGATGGCATGCCGGGTGCGCAAGGCCTGCCAGGCAGCGTGGATGTCCACAAAGAGGTCCTTCTCAGAAAGTCCAGCCGAGCTAACGCCATAGCCCGAGTAGTCATAGGGGAAGACACTACAGTTGATGCATGTGCCCAGGACAATGTAGAAGCTGCCCAGGTCCACTGCGTTGCCATGTGAGAAAAGGACTGTGTACCTGGCTCCTGGTATACGCAGCACACATACATGCAGGCAATGCGGTTGCTAGGAGCTCTTGGTCAGGAAGACCTCAATAGTGTCCAGCTCGCGCTGGCTGGACTGGAAATCAGAGCGTTCCATCAGGTGGAGCTTCTAGTGGAGGCCCGCAGGGTCCCCAAGGAGGCGGCCCCGGCCCCACCAAGCCTGGGCTCAGGCTCAAGCACCAGCGAGTAGGTGGGCTCCGGCAGCAAGAAGGCGAGCTTGGCAGCAATGTGGCCAGGGCAGGGCGGGCAACAGAAGAGGCATCAGAGCTCAGTCACTGACAGGCGTTCATGGTGGGCACTGGGCCCCAGGGCGGGCCTCGCTCAGTAGCCTAGGGGTAGAAGTGCTCTGAGATGCGGGCGGGGCGGGGAGGACAACCCCCCAGACAATGCCCCAGTCAAGAGCCCTGTTAGTAGGCAGCAGACCAGCCCCTTCTCGGTCTGAGCCAAGCCCTGGGGAGCCTTGCAGCCTCAGGTCTCCATGTCCTGCACAGGAAAGCCCTCCATGGACCGTGCACCCCAGTCCTAGGGCCACACTACATGGCTTCTGGCCACCGCCTGTGCACCTGTCGGTCCCTTGGTGACGCTGCCCTGCCTCCTATTCCTGCACCGCTGCTGCCGCCAGGTATTTCTTCCTTAATCTGCTTTTTTTTATATATATATATATTTGTGGTGTGATCCAAAACTGTGCTGCACTGCACAAACTTTCCCAGAATTCTCTGTATAGATTTTTTTAAAAAAATTTACTTTAAAAAGTCATGCATTTGAAATGTTTAAATGCATTAAGATATATTGTAGCCTTATAATCATTTAAATAATGCCTTTTTTGTATGTCTTTACATATACTGATAATGGGGAAGCTATTAATCTAATTTATGTGTATTTTACTCTGAATCTGACAAGTATTCCCATTCTGCTCACAAGTCAATCTGCACATAGTCCAAAAATGGTGCTAATGCCAGCATGATGCATGAGTTGTTGTAATAACCAACTATTTTATACTTATGCAGTGATGATTGAAATAGAGGTCTGATATAGAATAAGTTTTTGAGTCTGATATCTTGTAGGTTGGACTATACAATATTTATAAACTTGTAGAGTTTGAGGTTCCCCTTTTATACTACAAAAAGAAAAAAAGAGCCAGTTACTTGCCTGAGTTCTAGTGTAACTAGAAATAAGATCAAGATTATTTTTTAAAAATATATTTTATTGATTTTTTTACAGAGAGGAAGGGAGAGGGATAGAGAGTTAGAAACATCGATCAGCTGCCTCCTGCACACCTCCTACTGGGGATGTGCCCACAACCAAGGTACATGCCGTTGACCGGAATCAAACCTGGGACCTTTCAGTCCACAGGCCGATGACGCTCTATCCACTGAGCCAAACCGGTTAGGGCTAAGATCAAGATTCTTGTTTCCAAATTTGAAATAGTTTCCATCATATTGGGAGAAAAAAAAGAAACATAACTGTATCTCTATCTGTCCTTATCCCCAGAGAGTATATTTCACATTAAAAAATTATATGTGCTTTTCTCTTTTGGGATCTGTAATTTTATCTTATAAATTCTGGTTTCTGTTGAGATCTCTATATATTGTTAATTTTTCCTAGGAAACATTTTTCTGGCTAATGCAGTAACTCAGTCAGTTTACAGAGCCTTAAAATATTACATATGTGATTTTTCTATTCCTCACCATTTGAAAATACGGGCTATCACACACAAAAAACAAATTCTAGCAATAGAAATATAGAATATAATTGCCGAAGTTATATTACATATCACCTAATCAAAGTTTCTCAAGTAACCAATGAATAAAGCCAAGTCAAAGGTGTGGTAACTGTAATATGGACTAAAAGTCAGTCTTTCTTAAGCTCAGCCAGTGATTATTTCAGCTACTTTAGGCCCCTTCTCCCTTCACATACTAACATCCCATTGAGATGTCTCAACTTGTGCTTTACCTCTCAAAACTTTGCTTCAAATACATCTGTTGGAATTTTTTGGACCACACCGGTAACTCCCTTTATAATGTATGTATTTTAGATAGCTATTGAACATAATCAAACAAGCAAGAAGCCTATCCAAAATGCAATAGAAATTTAATCTCCTTACAGCCTGCTTACCATTGATTTCACCTTTAAACGCTTCTTATGTGATTGCTCTAACAGGTTTGCATCTATCAGGATGCAAAGTAAATGGTATATTAAATTTTATGTCTAGAGAGTCAATTATTACTGTAGTATAATATAAAACCAAAAGAAATTTACCTTCTGATAAGAATGTAGACTTAATCTTACTTCTCCGATGTGTTTATGCTCACAAGAATAAGTATTGATATTTTCTTAAATATCAAAAAGCAAATGATTATTCATTTGCAACAGCAAGGAAATTACTGTCATTTTTCAAACTCAATATTCCACCATGAAAAATCTGCAATAAATTTTAAAAACCAGCCAATATAAATACAAGTACATTTTCTGATAGGTGCTATCAACCAGTGAACCAACTTATGTCAAATTATAATTATCCCCAATAACAGGTTATTCCCCCATCTGTTGATAGGTAGCTACTCAATCATAATTTGGACCATTAGTCTACCAGGCAGTGTATAATATTGATGCAAGATAATTTTTCAAAGGACACATTAAAACTAGAATTTCCAAAGGGACCATTTGTTTTTCTTCCATGCTTTGGCATTCGATATAGTTACGTTTTGTGCAAAACAGATTGTAGCTATTTTGTTTCTGTCCTTGCCTGACACATGTCAATATTAGTATATGAGCAAATAACTATTTGGAATATGTTCCTTGATGATGGTGATAAATTATATTGGAAATTTCCAAAGGATAATTAAACATTATAATATCATTGTGTTGAAAAGATTTTGAAAGATCATTTATATTTATATTTATTCACCAGCCGTTGAACTCAAACCCAACCACGTTAATCTGTCTCTAAATTTAAATTGCTGCTTAAGTTTTTACTTCTATTATTACTAGTAGTGAAATTTTAGGTAATGCTAGCTAAAGAACCAAGGGATATACACATGAATTTAAAGAATGCATATTTGGGGGTTATAATGTTTAAGAAATCCTGAATATTAGAATTATCTCAAGAGGAAAACAAAAATTTCCTCTTCTAGACTAAAAACATTAAATTTAGGAATCTCTAGCAATATAAATATTATCCTCAGTTTCTGGAAGAGACAGAAGGTTAGAGTGATATGTGTCTCACTCAAACTCATGGTAAAAAAGCAATAGAAATATAGCTCTTGCGAACTAGTTTTGATGCTTAGAGATACTACATACATAAAGCATCTAGCATTTGAACTGAATCTCACATACCATTCCTCTTTTCATTAAACTATGCTGCTTCTCTGGAATGCTTCTCCAAAGAGACTGATTAAGTCCTGTGACTATGTCTGTGTGGGGCTACAGGTCTGATTGTTACGTTGACTGAAGTATCTCGTCAATTCCTTCAAATAAATGGATTTTCCTCATCAAATTTAACATTATTCAGATCTCGGTTTAGACCCTTATTCATTGAAAGGCATGTTTTATACTCCAATAGTGGTCATTTTCCTCATTACCAGTCACACTTTATATACTCTTAACTTAACTTTATTATTTTCCAACAGTTGTAATTGCTCTGTTGTTTGTTATTAGCTCAACTACATTGTGTGCAACCTAAAGGTAGGCAGGCATCTTTTGTTTCACTTGATCATCCCATAGATCTAATACCTAATTTTATTCTTGGTACATAGTAGATGCTATATTAAAAAAAAAAACCCTATGCTTAATGAATGAATGAAATTAATTAACTTTTGGCAATGTTTTTGTGTAGGAATGGTTCTAAAGTGTTGGTGTGGCTAATCTGTATCAAGAGTTATGGAACTGAATTAATACAGATTTCCTAATAAATGAATAAACTGTTCTGCTCCTACTGCTATGTCCTGCCCATAGTTGGAAGCATAGATACAGTGGGTGAATAACATTGTCCTGTCAGTTGCACATATGTTCACTCAGTATTAAGGAATTCCAAATGTAAGATCTGATCAATTGTGAAATCTAAGTAAACAATTCTATTGTAGTCTGATTATGTTTTCTGGTAATTAATTTTTTTAAATCTGCCATAACAGAAGGCTAGCTACACTTTCTTGTAGGGTCACTAATTCCACTGTAACCATAGCTAGCTGTCTGGAATAATTTGGACAAAGTCTGTGGCAGATTCTGAATAAAAATTAATCCTAATCATTTAATATATAGCTCAAAGCACCTGCTAATGTTGAGTGGCTAATTAATTATTATAGACTAGAAGCCCAGTGCACGAAATCGCGTGAGACCGAGACCTGGCGCAACTGCAGGACCGAGAGTCAAGTCCCTCCTTGTGACCTGTCTTTGGTTGTTAAGGCATTACAACCACTGGGTTTTTATTATATAAATGGGGGCTACAGACTCTAATTAGGGTGTATCTCTGAAATTATAAGAGTTAAAAAAGAATCTTCCTTCAAACCTTACACTGAGTAGGGTCAACATGAAACAGATTAGATTGGTCATACACAGAAGCCTTCTATCATGTGAGATGAACTGTAAATATAATTTTGATTGTTTTTTCCCCCAAAACTTGATTTTAGCCAATGTCATTCTACCTCATAAAGGGGACTAAAACATAAATATCCATCAAGTTATGACACACACTGTTGCAAAACTTTGGTGGTAGAGATTTTTACAGAGTTTAGGAAAAAAGCATCCAAAGAATAAGACTGAATTACTGTATATCCAGCCCTGTCCAGGAGAGTAAGTGGCTCTATTCAGCAGATGTGATTTTTCTGTCCACACATCCACAGAAAGTGTTCTTTAAAGTGGAAATAGGGAGAAAATGTGGGTTTTCCACCAGCAGTAGTAACTATTCATAGAAGATCCTTCAATCTCTTGGTTCATTAAAAGGCCTCCTGTTGACTTATGTATTTGACACCAAAAGAAAGGTATAGCATGGACCAAGAAATTAATGTCTGCCTATTGTCTTTTTTTTTCTTTTAAAAACTTTTACTTTCCAATTACAGTTTACATTCAATATTACTTTGTATTAGTTTTGGGTGTACAGCATCATGGTCATACAATCATACACTTCACAAAGTGCTCCCCCCACTATTTCCAGCCCACCGTCATTTTTTTAAACATACTTTTTGAGTGTATCAATCCATTTTAAGGAGTATATAAGATCAAAGGAGAGATTTTAAAAAGTCTTTCTATCAGCCAACATATTTGTGGAACAGTTTAGATAATAATGTACTTGGATAGTTTGGTCTCAGGTGGCTATAACTTTTTTATTTTCCTTCGCACTTCCCAAATAATACTTTGAAAAGAACTTGAAAAAATATTTGCTATTGATTAAAAATCTTTTATAGAAATGTCACTTTTTGGGTGTTCATTTATTCTTTTCCTTGCTCAAATCCCATTTTTCCTCATAGAAAAAATTATTAACTGCTACCAGTTCTGCTTAATAATGTATGTTATGGCTAACTTTCTTCCCTCTCCCTTGGTCTCTGCATCCAGAGAGCTCAACAAAATCCAAGTAGGGTAAATGTAAAGAGGTCCACAAACAGATACATTATATAAAATTGCTGAAAGTTAAAGAAAAACATCTTGAGGGCGGCGGAGTTGAACGGCTGATCGGTTGCCTCTCATGGCAGTTTCAGAAATACAACTAAAAGATGGACTGGTGAGCGCGGCAACTCCTGCTTGCGTCTCCCCAGGCCGGGCGGCTGCTCCTCTCAGTCAGCATCTCAGCCGGGGCCATGGGCTCGTAGGCAGCCACGGCAGCTGCTGTGGCGGTGGCCGCGGACTCGGCGCAGTGGCTCTCGGTGAAGGAAGAGACCATCTTTCTGCAGGAGGGGCTCATCCGCGTCACTGACCTGGCCGAGCTGCCCATTGAGATCCTCGGGGCCCCGGAGGCTGCCGACACCGACTTGGAGGATTTTTATGATTTCCCATCTTACATTCAAGTCCTTTAGCCATTTTGAGAGAGGAGAACCAAGAAGGCGGCAAAGTTAAACAAATGAACTGCGCCGCGCACAGCAATTTCAAAAATACAACTGGAAGACAGAGCGTCTGCCACCTAGATCCACAGGAGAGCTGGCTGAATGGTGGATTTACAACTAAGAGGGAAGAGGAAAGAGCGAACTCAGAAGGGATGAGGTGCGGAGGCGCGTGGGTCGGGCTGGTGGCGGGGGAAGAGACGTGCAGCTTTTTTTCCAAACCTAGGGGAGATTAGCTCCCCATCACCCTGAAATCCAGCTTCTGGGGACGCGCGGGAGACCCAGACGCCTGCGGGGAGAGGCTGGACTCTCGGCCTTCGTGTCGGAGAGTGGGAGTAACTTCCTTGCGGAGGTGCGCCCAGCAATCAGTGTTTGCTGTGCTGTGGAAAGCAGAAAAAGCAGACTTGCAGCCATTGCGGTTCGCCACACCATGGCCTGGTGGCGCCCTGAGACCCCGCCCCGCCCTGAGACCCGCCCCGTCCTGGGACCCGCCCCGCACGTTTTGCAGGCCCACCCAGGCTCCAAGCAGCGGCTTTTGCATGTGGGTGGCCTGCCCTGTGGCAGCTTGACCAGATGAACTGTGGTTCCAGTCGGACTGATCCAGGGCCGCTCAGGCAGGAGGAGGAAACTGCAGTTTTTGCTGTAACTCCTGCTGAGTGGTCTCAGACAGTAGCTGACCTACACTCCATAGGAAACCCAGAAACGAGGGCATCTAGTGGTCGGTGTGAGTTGACACCAGATTTCAACCACTCGCATAAGGGATACATTCAAGAGGCAGACTCAGTGAGCACCAAAGCCTTGCTGCAACAAGACCCGGCCCATAAACGTGTCTCCTGCACAGCAACTCTTCCTTTATAGACACAGAGGGTCCTCACAGCCAATTGGCCTGGAGGACAATTCCTCCCAGTGACACCAACAACAATCAAGACTTAACTACACAAAGGAGGACCAAGATGGAGGCATAGGGCGGACGCCTGATTGTTGCCTACCACAACAATTTTGAAACTACAACGGGAAAACAGAGCAGACACCATCCAGAACCACCGGAGGGCTGGCTGAGCAGATGCTCTACAACTAGAATAAAAGAGAGGGGTACGCAGGATGATGCTGATGCCGGTGAGCCAAAGATCACACTTTAAGAACTACGGCTCAGGTGACACAATGGCGGCCTGGAACGTGCTCGGCGTGGTTCCCCCAGCGGTCTCCGGCTAAGGGGAAGGCTCCACTCGCTGCTGAGCACGGACAGACGAGCCCCTGGGAGACATGGGGTGGGAGACTACGCGCTTGCTGACCTCCGAGTCCTTCAAGAATCTCAACGCCCCGGAAGCGGCCAAGTGTGCACGCTTGGCGACTGGCCACCGCTGCAGACCCAAGTGCCGACACAGCGACCCCGGACCAGCCCGCCGCCGCGCACCGGGCACACCAGAGCTTCGCAGAGCCCGCTGCCCAACGAGTCCTGCGGCAGCTGCCCCGGAGCTCTGAGAAAATGGCCGAAGGAATTGCTGAGAGGGAATTGACCAACAGGAATTGGGATCAAGAAGACGAAGCCCCGCTGGGTCCCGGGTCCGGGTGAGGCCGCGCGCCCCTGGATCCGGGTGAGGCTGGGACCTGGGTCAGGGTGAGGCTGGGTCCCGGGTCCGGGCGAGGCCACATGCCCCTGGATCTTGGTAAGGCCACACGCCCCTGGGTACGGGTGAGGCTGGGTCCCGGGTCTGGGCGAGGCTGCACTCCCCTGGGCTCGGTTGTGGTCACACGCCCCTGGGTCTAGGTGATGCCTCACACCCCTGGGTCTGGGTGAGGCTGGGTCCCAGGTCTGGGTGAGGCCACGCCCCTGGGGCCGGGTGAGGCTGGATCCCGGGTCCAGGTGAGGCCATGCGCCCCTGGGTCCGGGTGAAGCTGGATCCTGGGTCCAGGCGAGGCTGCGCACCCCTGGGCTCAGGTGTGGACACACGCCCCTGGATCCGGGTGAGGCCACACGCCCCTGGGTCTGGGTGAGGCCATGCGCCCCTGGGTCCGGGTGAAGCTGGATCCCAGGTCCGGGTGAGGCCGTGCGCCCCTGGGTCCAGGTGAGGCCACGCCCCTGGGTCCGGAAGAGGCCATGCGCCCCTGGGTCCGGGTGAAGCCGGATCCTGGGTCCGGGTGAGGCCGTGTGCCTCTGGATCCGGGTGAGGCCGGGTCCCGGGCCCAGGTGAGGCCATGCGCCCCTGGGTCTGGGAGAGGCCACGCGCCCCTGGGTCCGGGTGAGGCCACGCGCCCCTGGGTCCAGGTGAAGCTGGATCCCGGGTCCGGGTGAGGCCGTGTGCCCCTGGATCCGGGTGAGGCCACGCGCCCCTGGGTATGGGTGAAGCTAGATCCCAGGTCCGGGTGAGGCCATGCGCCCCTGGGTCCGGGTGAAGCTGGATCCTGGGTCCAGGCGAGGCTGCGCACCCCTGGGCTCGGGTGTGGACACACGCCCCTGGATCCAGGTGAGGCCACACGCCCCTGGGTCTGGGTGAGGCCACGCGCCCCTGGGTCCGGGTGAAGCCGGATCCTGGGTCCGGGTGAGGTCGTGTGCCTCTGGATCCGGGTGAGGCCGGGTCCCGGGCCCAGGTGAGGCCATGCGCCCCTGGGTCTGGGAGAGGCCACGCGCCCCTGGGTCCGGGTGAGGCCACGCGCCCCTGGGTCCGGGTGAAGCTGGATCCCGGGTCCGGGTGAGGCCGTGTGCCCCTGGATCCGGGTGAGGCCACGCGCCCCTGGGTATGGGTGAAGCTAGATCCCAGGTCCGGGTGAGGCTGTGTGCCCCTGGATCCAGGTGAGGCCGGGTCCCGGGCCCGGGTGAGGCCAAGCGCCCCTGGGTCTGGGAGAGGCCACGCGCCCCTGGGTATGGGTGAGGCCACGTGCCCCTGGGTCCGGGTGAAGCTGGATCCCGGGTCCGGGTGAGGCCGTGTGACCCTGGATCCGGGTGAGGCTGGGTCCCGGGCCCAGGTGAGGCCACACGCCCCTGGGTCTGGGAGAGGCCACGCACTCCTGGGTCTGGGTGAGGCCACGCGCCCCTGGATCTGGGTGAAGCTGAATCCTGAGTCCAAGTGAGGCCGTGCGCACCTGGGTCCGGGTGAGGCCACACGCCCCTGCGTCCGGGTGAGGCCACGTGCCCCTGAGTCTGGGTGAAGCCATGCCTCTGGGTCCGGCCGAGACCAAACCAGAGAGAGTCGGACCTGCATTACCACCATTTGTCCACCATCCAGAGCTGAAAGTCAGTGCCGACATGTACACATAAGGAACTGGTGGACATTGAAATTGGGTCTCAAAAGAACTGTTGGTCCAGAAAGAAACTCACTACAGACTGATTCACTTGCCTGACAGCATAACTATTATTGCTCGTCTTACATTCAGTTCTTATAAGTATATTTCTAGTGACACATGATCTCGCTCATCTAGGGGAAATGATGAACAACATAAACTGATGAACAAGAACAGAACCAGAAACAAGGAGGCATCGATCGGACTATCGGGCCTCAGAGGGAGGGTAGGGGAGGGTGGGGAGAGGGGGGAGAGATCAACCAAAGGACTTGTGTGCATGCATACGAGCCTAACCAATGGTTAAGATCAACAGGGGGTTGGGGCATCCGTGGGGAGGGGTGTGGGATGGGAATGGGGGGATGAGGACAAATATGTGACACCTTAATCAGTAAAGAAATTTAAAAAATAAATAAAATAAAATGGTCAGAAAAAAAATAATGTATGTTATGTATATCTAATGAGCCTCTATGTGTAATACAAACATTAAAATATAAATTAGACAAAAATCATAAAATAAGCTGTTTCCTTCCTGTCTGAGCTTTATTCCTATAGTCCATATGTATAGATTTTCATGTCTCTTTGTTTCCTAATGATGTAGGGATTTTTAATATCAAAATTGAAAAGCTACTCCAAATATTTTATCCTCCAAAGGCACATGCATAACATTTAAATAAGAGGTAATTGTGCAGTGTTTTCTATAGAAAAAATTACCCCCAATTTGCACATTGTATATTTTGTGGTGCTTGACTTGTATGAAGCTGGCTTCACAGATGGACAAAAGCTACCAGGTGGTCAAATTTGAGGATCTCAGGTTCTTGAGAATATGTACACAAACACATACACACACACACACACACACACACACACACACACACACACACTTGTTATGTTTATTTAACATTATACATTAGCTATCTATTCCTTTGGATTTTAAAAATATTTCTGTCTTCTAGGTTCTCCTATTTAAATAAATAATATATTTGGGTAGAGGAACTTAAAACCCAAATATTTCCCATTTCTATTTTTTGTGAAACTTAATGTAACCTTATATGTGAACATTTGTTCATTGAAATTTTGGTAGTATACCTTTAGACATTTAGTAGAATATTGGAGCGAGAAGAAGATTTAGAGATCCCTAATTCAAATCCTTCATATTATAAAGGATGAAGTCACAATAAGGAGTAACTTGAGTCCTAGGTCAGTATTTCTTCCTCTAATTCAAACTGAACTTATCATTGTGTTATAAAGTGTTGGTACAAACTTACTGATAAAAATTTTATTAATAATAAAATCTGACAGAAAGTATAGATCACTTCCTCTTAATAACATAAGCCATATGCTATGACATGGTCTTCTAGGCTTCTAAAACATAGAGTAGGCAGAAGTGCCTAGACAAGATATACAGTTTACCACATAAGTTCAGAAAACTTCAATGCCTTACTTGTTAACACACATTGAAAACTCATTTACACTAAAAATTGTGTTCAAGGTAAAAGGTTAGGCATTATGCACAGATGGTAAATGTTTCTACAATATCTCATTCACCAATCCCATTTTTCCTGAGTTTTATTGAGGTGTAATTGAAAGATACAATTTTATATATTTAAAGTATACAATGTGATGATCTGATGTGTATACTAGTACATTGTGAAATTAGTACCACAATCAAGTGAATTAACACAACCATCACCTCACATCCATCACCCTACATCTTTTTGTGAGTGTGGTAAGAATGCTTAAGATCTCTCAGCCAATTTCATCTATATAATACAGTATTATTAACTACTAGAGGCCTGGTACATGAAATTTGTGCACTCGGGGGGTTGGGGGGTGGGTCCCTCAGCCCAGTCTGCACCCTCTCGCAGTCCGGGAGCCCTCGGTGGATATCGGCTGATGCGGGGAGTGGGCCTAAGCCATCAGCCAGATATCCTTAGCGCTGCCATGGAGGTGGCAGAGGCTCCTGCCACTGCCTCTGTGCTCGCCACCCATGAGCCTGGCTTCTGGCTGAGTGGCGCTCCCCCTGTGGGAGTGCACTGACCACCAGGGGGCAGCTCCTGCGTTGAGTGGGATCAGGCCAAAACCGGCTCTCCAACATCCCACGAGAGGTCCTGGATTGTGAGAGGGCGCAGGCCAAGCTGAGGGACTCCACCGGTGCACGATCGGGATTGGGGAGGGGCGTGGAAGGTTGACCAGCTAGGGAGGGTCTGCAGGAGGGCTCCAGGGCATGTCCAGACTGTCTCGCTCAGTCCTGATTGGCTGGACCCCAGCAACAAGCCAACCTACCGGTTGGAGAGTCTGCCCCCTGGTGGTCAGTGCAAGTCATAGTGAGCGGTTGAGCAGCCTTAGCATATCATTAGCATATTACGCTTTGATTGGTTGAACAGGTGACCGGACGACCGGACACTTAACATATTAGGCTTTTATTATGTAGGGTAGTAACCATGATGTACATTACTAGTAGATACCCAGAACTTATTATTCATCTTACAGGTGAAAGTTTGTGCCCTAAGACAAACATCTGCTATTTTCCTCAACCCCCAGCCACTAGCAACCACTATTCTACTCTATTTCGATGAGTTTGACCTAATTTTTTTAATTTTTCTATTCCACATATAAGTGAGACCATACAGTAGTTGTATTTCTCTGGCTTATTTAATTTAGCATAATGGTTCATCTGTAAGCTTCCCTTCTCTTTATGGCTAAATAATATTCCATTGTATATTCTTTTTCATCCACCTTGGGGGAGAAGTGACATGAGCAAATTAAAACTGTTCCTTTTACCCTCTTCAATGTGTCCAATCTCAGATTTTTTTCTCTAACAGTGTGCTGGAACCTGTGCTTTCACTAAGACATTCTCATTCATGGGTGATGGTCAAAATTGATGTGTGGGAGAATAACAGTAGAAAAACCATTTTATTATCTTGCTGGTTTTACTCTGCCTCAATCTTTCCCATTATATTGAAATTCCACTATCAGGAAAAACATTTCTTTGTGTTTCTATAAGTTCTCAGTTTAAAAAGTATTTACTTGTAAAAAAAAAATGGAGGGGTGTTAATTTGTCAGATTGCTTCCTAGGGGTCCAGCTAGGTGATGGCAGGTCCCATGGGAATGGATAACCAAAGAGGTAAAGTTTGATGGATAAAGAAATCACTGTGCCGAGCATGAGGCACTGTTTATGAGGGAAATACCAAACATTGCATTAGAGCACTCCAGGTAGCATTTAGGCAGCTGTAAGGTTGCATAATTATGGATGTGCATGTGATATGTGGTGGTGATGAAGATGTACTGAAAACTCATCACATTTTGCTATGAGCCAGCTATGGTTTTTCAAAAGTTCTTGCAGGAAAGACAGAATTGATTCAAACAGATGATGACTGGCACTTATCGGGTGTTTTCTATGTGGAGGGCTTTGTGCTAGGCTCCATGTTGTGCCAGCTCTCTCATAGTATTTGGTACTTGCAGGTAAACAATGCATGCTTCTTGAATTTTAAGGACAAATAGCTTTAAAACTTGTTACTTAAAGTGATTTTCTTCATACAATAGCTCTGATTTTTGAAGGTAGCATCTCTCTCTGTTCAGATATGCATTGTAGTTCCTGTTTATAAAAGTTCCAAAGTCGGTTCAAACTTAGAAATAAAGTGAAAGATTTCTTAACTAGTACCAGTTCTCTTGGTTTATTGTTTCACAGGCAAGTGGTTGCAAATCATTAAGAAACTAATGGTGTAAAATGGGGAAATGTTTCAACTCACTGAATGTCTGTTATATAATTGTCGGTGTAATACAGTACCCTGAGGATTTCAAGTCTAGTCTTGATACAAATTATGCTAATTTCAGTTATGTGCTGGACAACTCCTTGGACTGGCAGCTTCAAAAATTAAATTGGCCTAAAGTGATCCCTAGCCAGTTTGGCTCAGTGGATAGTGTCAGCCTTCGGACCAAAGGGTCCCAGGTTCAATTTTGGCCAAGGGCACTTACCTCATTTGCAGTTTCCTCCCTCTCTCTTCCACTCTTTCTAAAAATCAATAGAAAAAATATCCTTGGGTGAGGATTAAAAACAAAACAAAAAACAAATAATTAATTGACCTAAAGTCAATAATACCTTATACTTTTTTCCTTTCTTCTTTATAAATGTTTTATCTTTTCTTTCACCTGCCATATCTTCAGCTCAGATTTTGACTCTAAACCAGAACTTGATATTCTGTCATGCTACATTGATGGACAAAGGATAGACTTATTCTCATGAATGTTTCCTGTATTGAAGTATTTCAACTGCCCATTGAGAGCCTAGAATGTAAAACCAATGCCTCCTTTCTCTTACACTATCCTTTGGCTCCATGATATGGATGAAACCAAACCATCCCACGTGTTCAATAGCATTTATTGAGAACTACAGAAATCTCGTATCTTAGTATGAGTGATCTATACATACCAGTGTGGATCTCTTTGTTTTGGAAATCCTTATGTATTGAACTTGAGAGGAGTTCAGGGTCCCTCACTCAGGTAAGAACTATTATAAAATCAACACTTAGGGAGTATAGTGTGATATTTAAGTGCCCAGGCTGTGGAGTCAGACTTCCTGGGTTCAAATATTTCCTCCACTTCTTGCAGTTTGACCACAGGGTATATGTAATTTAATATCGCCATGTCTCAGTTTCCTTATTAGGAAGATTGAGATCGTAATAGTACCTACTGCATGTGGTTTTCATGAGGGTTTAGTAACACATGCAACATGCTTAGAACACATAAACATTACCAATGTTATTTATTATTACTGTGATTGTTAGTTTTATTAGATGTGAGGCCCTTTACTAGGAGATGAAAGTACAGAGATGAAAATATTTTTAAGTAGGGGAAATAAAGAGTTAATCATATCATGTGATCACTGAGGTAACTAGCCAGCTCTCAGAGGAATCAGTGGAGGTTTCTTTGGAAATATTAATCTAAACGTAGACATGGAAGATTGGGAAACTAACTAGTCATGTTGCTGGTTATAAGAAATTTTTCATTGGGCCCTACTTCACCCTCTATAGAATAAAATAATTAACAGTTATTTTTCATTTTGGATATAAATACACAGCTGTGGCTTCATACCAAGAGGAGGTTTATAATGAAGATGACAAATAAAGCCTTAAGGCAGATGACTTAGCCATAGTGAAATGAGGTCCATCCCAAGTGACCCAGATAGATCAACTTTATAATTCAAGAAAATGATTCTTGAGTACTCTGGATTACAAAGATAACTCCAAGCCCTATAACATTATAAAATCCACATTTAGAGAGTATAGTGCAGTAGCAAGTTCCAAGGATGTGGAATTAAATATAAATATATATAGTTAGGTAAAAACACCTGTGATTAAATTCTGATTCTGGTTTATTAATTTATTTATTAATAGTTCTTGTGGACCTGCTAAGTTATGACTATATATTGATGAATAAGACAAATATTGTACTGAGTTTATGGAGTTTACATTCTGGTAGGAGAGAGAGAAAATAAATAATCAAATAATTGTACAATTAAAAGCAATAAGTTCTGTGAAAAAATTTAATACATATAAGCAATGGAGTATAGTGAAGTCCCTGTGATAGGTATGACATATCAGGGAAGGTTTGTCTGAGGAGTTAGGATTTAAGGTGAGTTCTAAAGAATGATAATGACCCACTCATGTAAGAGAGAGAAGAATATTCTAGATGGAAGAATGAGCATCTATGAAAGTACTGAATTGAGGAAGAGCCTATTATGTTCAATGAACTGAAAGAAAACCCATATGACTGGAGAGAAGTGAGCAATGGGGAGAGTGGTTAAAATTGAGTTAGAGCAGTGGTCGGCAAACTCATTAGTCAACAGAGCCAAATATCAACAGTACAACGATTGAAATTTCTTTTGAGAGCCAAATTTTTTAAACTTAAACTTCTTCTAACACCACTTCTTCAAAATAGACTTGCCCAGGCCGTGGTATTTTGTGGAAGAGCCACACTCAAGGGGCCAAAGAGCCGCATGTGGCTCAAGAGCCGCTGTTTGCCGACCACGGAGTTAGAGAGATAGTTAGGGGACATACTATTTAAAGCCTTTAGGCCAGTGGTTCTCAACCTTCCTAATGCAACGACCCTTTAATACAGTTCCTCATGTTGTGGTGAACCCCAACCATAAAATTGTTTTCGTTGCTACTTCATAACTGTAATTTTGCTACTGTTATGAATCATAATGTAAATATCTGATATGCAGGATGTATTTTCATTGTTACAAATGAACATAATTAAAGCATAGTGATTAATCACAAAAACAATATGTAATTATATATTGTGAAATATTTATTTCTAATTACAAATAAATGAAATTTTGTCTTGAAGCATGGTATAGCATGGGTAACAGTCTTAATATAACAACAGTATACTACATTGCTACATTTTGCGACAGTATGCGTAAAAAGTGCGAAGGTTGAGATTACTTCTTTCTCACCAGATCAGAAATTCTCGGGGCAGTCTTTGCAAGAGCACAACAAAGATCATCTTCCACAACAAGTCTACTTCTGTATTTAGACTTGATAACCAACAAGCTGGAAAACCCTGTTTCACAAAGATATGTTGTTGGAAATGGAAGAAGAAGGAGCAACACAGTCTCAGACAGAACAGGATATGACTGCAAACACTTGATCCAGAATTTTGTAACTGGCATTGTAGAGAAATCAGTTCTCGCTGCATCACTGTTAATAAGTTCAATGAACTCCTCTTGTGCTGTCTCAGGAACATCTTCAACTTTGACTGTGAATGGGCTTCTGGCAAGTGCAAATGGGGTGTCAGGTAGATTTGGAAAGTACGATGAAATTTCGTCTGCAAGCATGTGCAAGTGTTCTTTCACAGAAATTATCATCGTAATCCTTTTGTCTGGTTCAATGTCACGTTCCTCAAAGAAAGCAGATAAGGTAGGCAACATGTAAATTTTATTTTCATCCATTTTTTTTTTGCCAAAGCTGAAGTTTCATTTGCAATAATCGTATCTTTTCAGACAAATTGAGGCATGTTGCATTTGGTCCTTGCAGTGATAAATTTAACTCATTCAAGATGGCAAAGATGTCAACCAAGTAAGCTATTTTCTGCAGTTCACTTTTATCCCTGAAAAGTGCTTCAAACTGCGGTCTTGCTTTCTGATTAAAAAACGTCTTGAGTTCATCATGAAGCTCAAAAACATGTTTTAAAATTTTTCCTCTCGACAACCATCTCACTTCAGTGTGAAATAGCAGAGCATTGTTCGGTGCATCCAACTCGTTGCACAGTTGCGAAAACAGTCGACTGTTTAAAGTGCTCGCCTTTACAAAATTGACAGAACTTATGACGCTTTTCATTACTTCTTGTAACTCTTGTGGCAGCGTCTTCATTGCTAAAATTTGCCAATGAATCATACAGTGAGTTCCAATGACTTTTGGTGACTCATTCAGTACCAAACATTGAAATCCAGATCGACATCCTAGCATAGCTGGAGCACCATCTGTGCAAACACCACAAACCTTTTCCCAAGAGATCTTATGCTCTTTCAGAAATGAACCAACTGTGTCAAATACATCACGTGCAGTAGTTGTCATTTCAAGAGGTTTGCAAAAAAGAAACTCATCTTTAAAGTCGCCATCATTAATATACCTCATGCAAACCAGTAACTGTGAACAGTTTGCAACGTCTGTAGATTCATCAAGCTGGATACTAAATATTGGAAGTGGAGCAAATTTAATTTCCTGGATTACCTGATCAAGAATATCAGCAGACATGTCATCTATTCTGTGGACAATGTCATTAGATAAGGAAATTGCACTCAATTTTGTAACAAATTCGTCTCCATCATAACTCGAACAATGTCTTTGGCTGCTGGCAACAGTAAATCCTCAGCAATGGTGTGAGGTTTCATAGCTCTGGCGATTCTGAGTGCCACCAAATATGAAGCTTCAATGGCTGCTACGTTTTGTTTGTGGTACTTGCCACCAGTGTCAAGTCTGGCTTTCTTGAGTCCATCAGCTTTGCTTCTAAAATAGTTGGTATCCTTGCCGGCAAAGCTTGGATGCTTGCTATCAAAATGGCGTTTTAATTTGTTCGGCTTCATAAATTCAGCTGATAGAACTTCACAACAAATAACACATTGCGGTTTCTCAATTCCTGCTGTAATTATTGAGGTAAAACCATACTTTAAAAAATCCTCACTATATTTTCTTTTCTTAACATTCTTCTCTACACGATCCATTGTCATGGGATGATTTGCTAATGAAAATAATATATAACAATAGCTTTAATAATACAAAAGATGATACATGGTATAGTTCAGTCAACACAGTTCATTAAAGTTTTCTATGATTTACCATTCTCTGTGTTGTTGTTTTTTACATACCTGTTACTATCACAAGAGGGCAGTATTCACATCAACCACAGTTGAATATAAAAAGACCAATCAGCATCCAGATTAAGTTCCCATGGTACAGATTTTTTTTTTTTTGCAGTAGTTGATGATTTTACAGTACATGATTTTACATTTACCCAGTAATTATAATTCATAAAGTGCCGTTTTACCTCCAATACTGCTGCTTTCAACACAGTAGCTGCTTTTAACAGAGTAGCTGCTTTCAAACAGCTGCTGCTTTCTACACAGTAGCTGCTCTCTACACATGTGTGATGGTCCGCATAAGTACTTTATGGCGCCAACCCTGTCACATACACCTGTATTTGTACGGGGTGTATGTGATGGGGCTGGTGCGATGATGTCATCACATCGGGTACTCGTATGTGGGCGTATCTGCATGTGGGCGGACCCGCCTGGAGATGGATAGAGGAGCGATGTCTCAGTTCCTAAGACCATCGGAAATATGTGTTTTCTGATGGTCTTAGGCGACCCCTGTGAAAGGGTCGTTCGACCCCCAAAGAGGTTGCGACCCACAGGTTGAGAAACGCTGCTTTAGGCCATGAGTTTAATTTGCATTTTATTCTAACTGTGAAGAAAAGCCAGGAAAGGGTTTTAATAGAGTCTTATCTAATTATTATAGTTAATATATATATATACATAATTAGATAAAACTTTATATATTATATATAAAACTATATTATATATGTATGTATATAATCAATATGTATTAATTATATATATGTAATTTTTTAATCCTCACCCAAGGATATTTTTCCATTGGCTTTTAGAGAGAGAGGAAGAGAAAGGGAAAGGCAAAGAGAAATATCGATGTGAATGAGCCTCGACCAGGCCTGGTATGTGCCATTGACCGTAATTGAACCCAAGACCCCTTGGTCTGCAGGCTTATGCTATATCCACTGAGCCAAACTGGATATGGCTAATTTTATATGAAAGGAGGCAAAAGAAGTACCAAGGCGATTTATGAGGCTCTTGCAGTGCCCTCTGAGACACATGATGGTATTCTAAACTATGTTGGTGATAATAGAAATGAAGAAAAATGAACACGTTTGATACATATTTTGAAATTATAAATAGTGCATACTGATGGATTATGCATGTGAATTAGTGGAGAAGAAAATATTAAGGACAAAACTAAAGGTTCTGGCTTGAAAAACTAGGTAGATTTTACTGCCATTTACTGAGATATGAAAGACTGAAACAGAAAAGGAGGGTCAAGATGCCCATGAGACATCCAAGTAGAGATGTCAGATAAGCAGAAGAAATGTAAATATTGAAATTCCAGGGATATATGAGAAATGAATATATTAATTTGGGAAATTTGGGCTACAGATAGCATTTGTGCCCATAAGACCGAGAGCTCCCAGGGAAAGAGTATAGATAGAAGAGAGATGGCAGAACTGAGCACTGTGATGTTCCAGCATTCAGTGGTCAGGAAGGAGAGGAGGAACCAACAAAGGGGATTGAAAGCAGCCTGTCTCCAGAATCTCCATAACCTGTTTTTGTTTGTTTTGTTTTGTTGTTGTTGTTTTTTGTTTTTGACTACTGCCATCATCTTAGTTCTGGCCACCATTACAGCTCTATTATATTAAAAGGATGAGATTTTATAAAATGTGACAATTATCTTGGATTTTTCTTTTCTTGCATCTGTAGTTTATATACCCTCTGAAACCATCTGTGAGAAAGAAACTAAAAAATATTGAAATATTCTGCCTTATCTAAACCACTCTGTACTTCTGTTACTATATGAAGGAGTGTCTTCATAAAGGTCCTGACATTTTTAAGGGAAATAGTGTCTATTCGTTGCCTCAAGGTATAATTCTGCATGCAGGATACAAGATTAAACAACCCCATTATTATATTAAAAGGATGAGATTTTATAAAATGTGACAATTATCTTGGATTTTTCTTTTCTTACATTTTACTTCTGTAGAGAATTCCCCCATTTGGACACATTTTCCAGGCTGATAAAAGTACAAATTGAAGTGACATGGAATAAAGTGCTAAACTATTCCATTATTTTTATTGTTAGGCCTCTGGAAATTTTCTAGAAGTAAAAATATCGGAAGTGTAGGGGTGAGTGCTTTTTGTTGAGTTCAGTGTTCATAAAATGGATTAAGGTGACAGGAGATTAACATTCCAATCCAGTCATCCAATCACCAGTAGTATATGAGTTTCTATTCACTTAAATACCTAAGAATTTTAACACAGGTTTGTTTTACAGGTTGGGGATTATCTCTAGAATTAGCCCTTCACTTGAGATATGCTATTAAAAGTTATCCTTATTTTTTAGCATGGGATTTCAAAGTAGGTTTGAAATAGGTGCTCTTTTAACTTCTGCTATACTATTTAATTTGTGTTGGAAGATTTTTTTTATAACATACTTTGTTCAGAGGTACATTGCAATACATTGCAAAGGGACATTTTACTAATTACAAAAATAAATACTTGGCACTAGCCAAGCAAGTAATGGGATACCTCTCCTCCCCAGAACTCACAAACTCAGTTATCTGCTTTAGAGAACAATTGCATTACCAGTAAACAAGGTGGGAAGATATACAAACTTGAAAAGCTGAGGCTCAGTTATGTCTACTATTTGCATGCCTTGAACCAAAATTCCCTAAATTTTCTGTTGTCGTGTGCACAAATGTTTGGGACAGATTTTCTAAAACACCTAAAAAAAAAATCTCTGCCAAATTTCAGTGGTGTCTATTACTCCTTGAAAATACAAATAAAAATAATTAGAAAAAAGTATGTATATATTTGTTTATACCTCCTATGTCTTAACTACATATCATACTTCAGTTAATGATTACAATGAGAAGAGGTGATGTCAAGATTTGGTTTCCTTTTAGAGGAGGCATAAAACTCATGTTAGCCCAGCTAGGGTGGTTTAATGATTAAGTATCGACCTATGAACCAGGAGGTCACAGTTCAATTCCTGATCAGGGCACATACCCAGGTTGCAGGCTCCATCTCCAGTGAGGCAGCTGATCAATGATTCTTTCTCATCATACACACACACACACACACACACACACTCACACACACACACACACACACACATGCACACACACAGACATATATATACTAGTAGCCCTGAACACAAATCCATGCACCAGTAGCTCTCTGAAGGGCCTGGCTGCTCTGTGCCCACTTCCCAGAGGCTCTCCATGGCCCAGAGGCCCATCTGTGGCCAGGCGCGAAGCACTTGCCTCGTCGCCGCAGCGATGAAGCAAGCATTCAGCCAGGCCGCTCACGCTGCCCGCTCTCAGCGGCTGCCCCCCCCCCCCCCCCAGGACTCAGGGACTCCAGCAGGGCTGAGAGGACTGGGCACTGCCATCTTGTGGCTATGGGCACTGCCATCTTTGTGACGGAGTGACAGTTAATTTGCATATTGCCCTTATCTTATATAGGATATATATACACTGAGTGGCCAGATTACTATGATCTCTGAACAGATAATAAACTGGCCACTCAGTGTATATCCTATATAATAAAAAGCTAATATGCAAATTGTCCCCTCGACTAGGAGTTCGACCAGCAGGCAGGCCGGCCAACTGCCCATGTCCCCTCCTCCTGGCCAGGCTGGCCGGACCCCACCCATGCACGAATTCATGCACCAGGCCTCTAATATATATATATATATATATATATATATATATATATATATATATATATATATACTGAGTGGCCAAATTATTATGCATTTAGAGATCATAATAATATGGCCACTCAGTTATATATATATATATAATAAATTAGATATCATTATAGCCTAATTTATGAGGCACTGGGCAATAAAAGGTCCCATTAGGTATCCTTAATGTACTAGTTGACTGCCCTTTGAAATAGAAAATGTAGCTCATTTCTTTCACTGTTTACTTGTGTCTCATTGATAATGTTTTTGTCATTTCCACAATACCTAATGGTTTTAGATGAAATTATTTTGGTGCGCCTTTATATTTTGTGTCATATATACCCTCTGTTCATAGAGTAGACTGTTATACAGTCAGTATAAAGTTCATAAAACACAAACTCCAATGTGCAAAATTGTTTTTTCCTGAAACAGAATTTAATTAGTTTCTTGAGGCCCCATTCTCTCTGTGGTTGAATACTTCACATCATAGATGATTCAAAGTAAACTCAATGAATACAAACTTTACTCAGCCAAATTATGTTTCTTCCTTATACCTTGCATTCTTCACAGGGTAACATCAAAGCTCCAAGTGTTCATGTAATGCCATGGCATTGTTGGGAAAGAAGTGTCTGTTTATCGATCCTTGGCAAATATTCCTTTTGGCATCTGCTGCAATCCATATAATATCCAGTTAGTGGTCCATGCCAGATGCTATATCCTCCTAATCCTGTCACCTTTAGGTCTGTCAACCCTTTTTCTACTACTGTGTTCTCTATTCATGGGAAATAGGAAATGTTTGAGTTTTCTCTCATCCCTCTCTTGAGCCACAGGAAATTATTAGGATAGTTTCAGCACCTCTGTTTTATACCTAGCATATCGCCATTTCTCTGGTCCTGCTGCTGAACCATGGTGACACCAGAGAAATTTTCAAGGTCTTTGACCTACTTGGGCTTCATCTGAAGTATAAAGCATCAGTCCTGTCTTCTCTAAGACCACTGCACCTATAAGCAGTTTCTATTCTCTCCAGCCCATTCCAGAGACACACAGCTTGGGAAAAGGAATGCTTAAAATCACATTTCATAGGTACTAAATAGGCCTTCATTATCTTGCTTCTCCATCATATATTTTCTGTCCTCTAATTCAGAAGGTCTTTTATTTCCTTTGGTTGGGAGAATTTATTTGTTTATCATTATATGTTACTAGAGGCCCGGTGCATGAAATTCATGCACGGGGGGTCCCTCAGCCAGACCTGTACCCTCTCCAATCCGAGAGCCCTCAGGGCATGTCCTGCTGATGGCTTATTCCCGCTCCCTGTGGTTCTCTGCTCTCTGCGGGGCTTGCCTGCTCCACACCATAGCGATGGGCAAGCAAGCCCTGCTGGGTGCTGCCTGCAGCTGCGCTTGTCTGCTCCAGGGTCGCCACGGCAACAGCCAAGCAGGCCCTGCTGGGTGCTGCCTGAAGGCCCACTTGCCTGTTGTGGGTCGCTGGCAGCTACCACCAAACAGGCCCTGCTGTCTGCTGTCAAGCTGCACCACTGGACCCACCCCCAGGCTCACCCTGAGGTTGCCTGTCCAGCCCTGCCTGGCTCCTCGGCCCCGCAGCAGCTGCGGCTGCTGAGGTCTGGCCCTGCTTCCCTCTTTGGCCCTTGAAGCAGCCTCGGCAGCTGCTGACCAGGCCCTCCCCCAGTGCAGGTGCATGGAGGCGGGTCCGGGCGCCTCCGCCGCCTCCGCCCCAGACCCGCAAACGCTGATGGGGGCAGGTCCGGGTGCCACCGCCGCTGCCACCCCAGGAGAGACCCCGCCCCCGCCGCCGCCACCGCCCCTGGAGAGACCCCGCCCCCATCCGCTGCCACCGCTCAGACCCGCGAACGCTGAGGGGTCTCCCCTCAGCGGCAATGGATCCGGCCATTGAGAGGCCCGCCCCCCAGCCTCCCGCTGCCCAATCGTGGGCGTAGCGGAGTGATGTTTATTTGCATAGTACTCTATTATTAGATAGGATTCTGAAATTTTTATGGATTTCGCTTCTAATTCTCAGTGCCTGGGCTTTTGGAAGTAAAATATAGCTTTCTCTTTAAACAGTTAATCCTTCACTAGTTCCAAAATAGACTTTAAGTCGCTTTTTTTGCTCTGCTTTTCTTCCATAACTTTTATGTACTGAGGCAAGGAATGTCAAGGTCTCATTGAAATGGAGGGAGCTTCAAGGTAAAAGGACATTCTAACAAATTAGAAAACATATTGGTTAATACTTCTAAATGTAACAATAAAAATTCCAAAAAATGCTGCAGTCAGCATTTGGAAATATGTCCTTGGATTAGCAGTTGGAGAACAGAGGAACCGAAACAAATATTTTCTTTTAGTCTCAACAAGTTACAACTATGCATATTCTCTTAAATCAGTTACTTGTCAACAACATAACTCTTCTTTGTGCATTTAAATGGAAAAGACCCACTCTAGAGAGAGTGGGGCCAAATGTGGTGAAAATCTGCCCCTCTGTGCAAGTCAATATGTTGTTTCTAGCTTAGGAGTGAGAAGAAAAATAGAATGGGTGGTTTCCACTCTAATCTTAGAAACTTAAACCCTTGAGCAGGGATAGTCTTTTTCAAATAACCAGTAAGAACAACTGAATTTCTTTTCTGGTTCCAATTTGTTTACTGAGATACACAGGATATAGAAATTTCACCCAGATGTATAGGATTTTTCTAAAGTTTAGGGTTTGCTGCCTTCCCTTATTTCTTCTCTTGATCTTAAAACTTTTTTGTTACTTGAAATTGCCTCCACCTGTCATGTATGCTAAGTTAAATAAGCCTTGGCATGATAGTATACTAGGATGTCACCAACACCAATGGAATTATTTATGGTAACAAGTACCACAACACTCCCCCCGCACACACTTAATTGAATGCTGCCTCTCTATAGTGGCCATGTTGTTTTATTATGGTGTATCTCAGCTCCCAGAAATCCCTGTACTCTTATTCCAGGTCTCTCTGACTACTATTATTGCTTCTCTTTATGCTTATAGAAAAAAAATCCATCATTACCTACTTCTAAATACGTATGCTATTTTGTTTACTTTTATCTCTGCATCCACCACCTTCATAAAATCTCTTATACCATACAGAGGAGTTTCTCAGAACCTCATTTCCCAGAATTCCCATTCCACTTGTTTCATGGCTGAAATTTGTCAGTGAAAGATACACAAGGCTTGGAAAGCAGAAGAGAAGGAGAAGTCGTTACTCTGAAAGCAGCTGCTGGCAGGTACGTGGACAGACATGAGATCTGAGGAAACTTGCAAGAGAACTAATTAAGAATTACCTAAATCCATGCTATATATATATATATAAAAATTTGTGAGAATCCTGCAGACATTCCAGGCATTCACGGAAGTTGCAATGAGCATTCTTGAGAACCACTCATTTCACTGCTACAGATTAACATACATGGGAATCTTATAAAAGTTCTGAGGACTTCCTGTAGTTTGGGCATGAACTTAGCAGAACCACCTGCTTCAGTACTGAAGGCTGGGTAATCTGTCCTAACTTACCTTGTTCTATCGTAAATCAGCGAGATAGAGAGGAGATGCCTTAATGAGCCAATTAATTAGGAGTCTTTATTTGTTCGGGCCCAGAAGGAGGTATTTCCCAAATCTCTGAGCAAACACATACAGGAAGTTTCCCGTATTTATACTTTTTGAGCTTCTTTGTCTGCAGATTTCACAAAAAGCTCTGTGTAGGTTATTGTTACAGACAGTTTGTAACCTTAAATACATAATGAACCAATACTCGGTATAAGAATATGGGAATTATTATTGACTAGAGGCCCGGTGCATGAAATTCATGCACGGGGGGTCCCTCAGCCCGACCTGTACCCTCTCCAATCCGAGAGCCCTCAGGGCATGTCCTGCTGACGGCTTAGGCCTGCTCCCTATGGTTCTCTGCTCTCTGAGGGGCTTGCCTGGTCCACACCGTAGTGATGGGCAAGCAAGCCCTGCTGGGTGCTGCCTGCAGCTGGGCTTGTCTGCTCTCAGGTTGCCGTGGCAACAGCCAAGCAGGCCCTGCTGTCTGCTGTCAAGCTGTGCTGCTAGACCCACTCCCAAGCCCACCCTGAGGTTGCCTGTCGAGCCCTGCCTGGCTCCCCAGGCCCCACAGCAGCTATGGCCGCTGGGGTCTGGCCCTGCCTCCCTCTTTGGCCCTTGAAGCAGCCTCGGCGGCTGCTGACCAGGAACTCCCCCAGTGCAGGTGCATGGAGGTGGGTCCTGCGAATGCTGATGGGGGCGAGTCCAGGCACCGCCGCCATCGCCGCCGCCACCCCTGGGCCACCCCGACCCACGAACTCTGATGGGTCTCCCCTCAGGGGCGACCCATCTGGCCATTGAGAGGCGCAAGGGGCGGGACTCAATGGCTGGATAGGCCCCCCCATTCCCACCCCCTAGCCTCCCACCGCCCAATCGTGGGCGTAGCGGAGTGATGGTTATTTGCATGTTACTCTATTATTAGATAGGATATCAGTATTAGCCTGTTACGTCAGATGGCTAGCTTGCAAGCTGAGACAGCTAACTTTTTTTTTTAATAAATCTTTATTGTTTAGATTATTACAATTGTTTCTCCTTTTTTCCCCCCATATCTCCCCATCACCCGGTTCCCTCCCCCCGGTTGTCCTTATCCATAGGTGTATGATTTTTGTCCAGTCTCTTCCCATACCCCCCACACAGACACCCCTTTCCCCCTGAGAATTATCAATCCACTCCCATTCTATGCCTCTGATACTATTATGTTCACCAGTTTATTCTGTTCCTCAGATTTTTAATGCACTTGATTTTTAGGATCACTTGTTGATAGATATGTATTTGTTGTTCATAATTTTTATCTTTACTTTTTTTCTTCTTTTTCCTCTTTTTAAAGAATACCTTTCAGCATTTCATATAATACTGGTTTGGTGGTGATGAACTCCTTTAGCTTTTTCTTATCTGTGAAGCTCTTTATCTGCCCTTAAATTCTGAATGATAACTTTGCTGGGTAGAGTAGTCTTGGTTGTAGGTTCTTGCTATTCATCACTTTGAATATTTCTTGCCATTCCCATCTGGCCTGCATAGTTTCTGTTGAGAAATAAGCTGACAGTCGTATGGGTACTCCCTTGTAGGTAACTAACTGTTTTTCTCTTGCTTCTTGTAAGATTCTCTCTTTGTCTTTTGCCCTTGGCATTTTAATTATGATGTGTCTTGGTGTGGTCCTCTTTGGATTCCTCTTGTTTCGGGTTCTGTGCGCTTCCTGAACTTGTAAGTCTATTTCTTTCACCAGGTGGGGGAAGTTTTCTGTCATTATTTCTTCAAATAGGTTTTTAGTATCTTGCTCTCTCTCTTCTGGCACCCCAAAAATTCGGATATTGGTACGCTTAAAGCCATCCCAGAGGCTCCTTACTCTATCCTCACACTTTTGGATTCTTCTTTCTTTCCACCTCTCTGGTTGGGTGTTTTTTTCTTCCTCATATTCCAGATCTTTAGTTTGACTCTTCGGGGTCTGTGGTCTACTCTGTATATTCTTTATTTCAGACAGTGTATGCATAATTTCTGACTGGTCCTTTTCCATTTTTTTGGTATTCTCATTTAGGTCCTTGAAGGTCTCTTCAAGTTTCTCAGCGGTTTTTAGAAGATTCTTGAGTAACCTTATAAATATGGTTCAGAACACTGTGTCGTCCATTAGTTTGCTTTCATCTATCTCTCCTACCTGTGACATACTTCAATGTCTCCACATTTTGGCTGCCTCCCTGTGTTGATGAATTGGCTTTGTGTGGTCGGTGACCTATAGGGGCTGGTAGCTCAGCTTCCCCAATCACCGTAGGTGGTCGCTCTTGGTACTCCCCTTTGTGGGCTGAGTGGAAAGTCTTGGTGTAGTTAAAAGCCCTGATTGCTGTTGGTACACTGGGAGGAATTGACCTCCGGTCCAATTGGATGTGAGGACCTGCTGTGTCTATAACGGAAAAATTGCTGTGCTGGAAACTTTGGTGCTCACTGAGTCTGCCTCTTGAATGTGTCCCTTATAAGAGTGGTTGAAATCTGGTGTCGTCCACACCGACAGAAAAGTCACTCTCACTCTCCGACCGATGGCCGAGAGTCCCGTAGGCATCTGGGTCACCCGGGTGTCCCCAGAAACTGGAGTTCAGAGTGGTTGGGATTGTTGGTATCAATGGCGGGAGTTGATCTCCAAGCCAGTTGGCTGTGAGGATCAGCAGTGAATCCGCTGGGAGAGCTTCTGTGCTCAGCTTGGATGGGTCGGAGTCTCAGGGTGGCACAGACAAACTTGGTTTCCGTCCGCGCCGCCCTAAGAGGGCTGGTTTCTCCGTGCCCTAATCAATGGCTGCGCGCCTCTGAGAGAAGGCAGCTTTCGAGCCTCTCCCGCTGCCTAACAGAGCAGTTTCTCCCCAGCTGGGGCTGGATTTCAGTGCAGACCGGAGGTTTTGTTTTTCTCCCGAACGAGAAATCCAGTCACTGGGAGGGCTGTGCTCAGCTTGGATGGGGCGGGGTCTCAGAATGGCGCAGACAAACTTGGTTTCCGTCCACGCCACCCTAAGAGGGCTGGTTTCTCCGTGCCCTAATCAATGGCTGCACGCCTCTGAGAGAAGGCAGCTTTTGAGCCTTGCCTGCTGCCAAACAGACCAGTTTCTCCCTGACCGCAGCTGGATTTCAGTGCAGTCAGGAGGTTTTGTTTTTCTCCCAAATGAGAAAGCTAACCACGCAGCGTCTGCTGCCCTCCCTCTCCATGAGCTGCGAGCAAGACAGCCGTGTATTCAGCCACCCGCCCTTTCCGCACTCACGGATCTCCGCACCTCCACAGCTCCTGAGGCTCAGCTTCCCCCTCTCTTTTTTTCTCTAGTTGTAGGTTTTCCACTCTGCCAGCTTTCTGGTGGTTCTGGATGGTGTGCGCTCTGTTTTACAGTTGTAGTTTCAAAATTGTTGTGGTAGGCAACCATTAGGTGTTTACCTTATGCCGCCATCTTGGTTTCTCTCGACAGCTAAGTTTTTATCTTTTTTCTACTGGAGGCCCGGTGCATGAAATTCCTGCACAGGGGTGTGTCCCTCAGCCCAGCCTGCACCCTCTCCAATCTGGGATTCCTCTCACAATCCAGGACTACTGGCTCCCAACCACTCGCCTGCCTGACTGCCTGATTGCCCCTAACTGCTTCTGCCTGCCAGCCTGATCAACCCATAAAGAATCTGCTGCCAGCCTGATTGATGCCTAACTGCTCTCCTGCCAGCCTGATTGCCCCTAACTGCTCTCCCTTGCAGGCCTGGTCACCCCTAACTGCCCTCCTTTGCCAGCCTGGTCACCCCCAACTGCCCTCACTTGCAGGCCTGGTCCTTTCCAACTGCCCTCCCCTCCTGGCCTGATCACCCACAACTGCCATCTTGTGGTGGCCATCTTGTGTCCACATGGGGGCGGCCATCTTCTGTGTTGGAGTGATGGTCAATTTGCATATTACCTCTTTATTAGATAGGATTATTCAAACTAAAACTATTTTATAGAATAAGAGTCTATCTAAAAATAACAGAGTTGACCTGTAGAACAAGAGACTGAGTAAGAATAACAGAGTAGTTCAAACTATAGTTTCAAACAGCAGTTTTCCAAAGGAGGAATTACTATGCTTCACCCTGACCTTTGCTCCCTCTTCTCTTCCTTCCAAAGTTGAATAACTTCTAATTCCCCCAAATAAAACTTTCATACTTTAAATTTTTAGAGTGACTCTGAATTCCTGATTTTATCCCTAATTGATACACTAGGCTTCACCTCTCTCTTCTTTGTGAGTTAAGTGAAACCCTTAACAAGATTTCTAATTTCCAAACTCTTTATTTTCGGGACAAAGAGAACTCTCCACCCAAAGTGTTTACTCTGGCTTGAAATAATCTCAGTGTAGGATGTATCTGTTCTTTTGTAGTAACTCCATCATTTCACAAGATAAGAAGAGAACAAAGTATCACAGCATTCACTTTCTCTACACTCAGGTGGTTTAGCATGCACAGGACCATGTTGTTGGGGGGAAGACACCTACTAAGAAGAGCTCCTGGTGGCTAACTGTGCTCAAATTAAAAAAACAAAACAAAACAAAACAAAAACAGAGCCTAGCAGCCATTTTTGCACAAGGGCTTTTCATGAAAACTGCACTTTATGGAAAAGACTGAAATGGAATTCCTGCCTCTCTACTGAACTGCCTGCCTGCACTGTGTTTCTACAATCTGAGCTGCCCTTATAAAGGAGTTCCTGGAATCTTATTTCAACCAATAGGACTGTGCCTTTCCCCAATCCAATGTTAGTTGTGCAGCTTTGACCAACTATAGCAACTCTATTCTGACCAATTAGGGTAGTGCCTTTTGGACCAATGAAACTGTGAGGATTTGGAATCCTCATTTGCATGAGGACAAATCAATAAGGGACCAGTGCAGAGACATCCATTCATACAAGCCAGCTCTGCTCTGGCTCTGGGAGCACACTTTCCCTTTGCACTGAAGACTGAGTCTCCCTGGCTGAGCTGAAACACTGCAAATGTCTCACCAGAGCAGAGTGGAGCAGACCATTGCAGAGCAAAGCATACCAGCACAGAGAAGATATTAGCAGACCACGGAGGAGCCGATTAGAGCTGTATAGCTGGAGAGGGGTCTGGATGCAGGGCCAGCTGTCCCCAGGGCTGCGTCACAGTCATGCTGTTTTCACAGGCATGCTTTATCACAATTGAGCTGTTTTTCACTGAAAAAAGTTCCTTTTTCTTTACAGCACCCCACATTGGGGATTCCTTTTGGCATTAAATTGGCTCCAACAACTATTAGTTGACAATGTCATATTTCCCAATTCCTAGAACATTTATTACTAACCCCCTCCCCCGTGTCATTTTTATGGGTACTCAGTTGAAGAGTAGGTTTAATGGTCTCCAGGTTATTGATTTGCCCTTACTATTTTCAGAAATTATGAATTGTAGAGAGGAAGTTGTGAGTTACTGATTTACTAGCAAAAATGAATTGCTGTCAATATACCTACATGTCTAGATAATTTTTTATTCATAAAAGGGTAATTCTGTTTTTCTGTTCACCCATTCCCATCTCAGAGAGTGTATACTTTGTTTATTTGAAAGGACTATTTTGAAGACTTAATAAGTCCTAAAATCTTTTAAGGTCCTCAATATGTAATTGATCAATCATAATTTCACGGAAATGTTTTCTTGCATTCTAATACTCTTAGATACTTATACTTCAAAAGATAGGATCTTCATTTACTTATTTATTTTTTAATCCTCACCTGAAGATATTTTTTCCACTGCTTTTTAGAGAGAGTGGAAAGGCAGGACTAAGGGAGGAATGTAGTGAAGGGGGGAGAGAGAGAAAGACAAAGAGAGAGAGAGAAACATCAATATGAGAGAGACAAGTCAGTTGGTTGCTTTCTGCATGAGCCCAAACAGGGCTGGGGATGAACCTGAAACCCAGGTATGTGCCTTTGACCAGGAATCGAACCCATGACCCTTCAGTGTCTGGGTCAACACTCTAACCACTGAGCTCCACTGGCCAGGGCTCTTTATAATTTGTAATTGACTTTATTGTGATGACATTGGTTAATAAAATGATATAGGTTTCAGTTATAGAATTCTCTTCTATAGTACACCATCTATATATTGCATTGTGTGTTTATCACTCAAGTCAAGTCCCTTTCCATCACCATTTATCCTCCCTTTACCTTCTTCTAACTCTGCCAACTCCTCCTTCCCTCTGACAATCACCATACTGTTGTCTATGTCCATCAGTCTTTCTTTTTTTTCTTTGCTTAATCCCTTTTCATCCAGCCCCCAACTCTCTCCCCTCTGACAGCTGTCAATCTGTTCTCTGTGTCCATGAGTCGGTCTCCAGTTCGTTTTTTAGTTGAAGAGATAGGATCAATCAAAATTATACCTGAGATTTGGCTGAAATATTGGCCTGAAATAGAGATTCTCACTTACAGAAGTTCACTTATAAAGATACTAGAGGCCTGGTGCTTGAAAATTCATGCATTGGAGGGGGTTTCCCTCAGCCCAGCCTGCCCTCTTTCACAGGCCGGGAGCCCTCAGGGACAGGAGGCGACCAGGAGTTCAGGGGAAGGCAATGCCCCCATCACACCTTTGCTGCTGCCACTGCCAGCAGTGCAAGCCTCAGCTGGCCCTGGTTACCTGAGCCTCGGGCAGCCCTGGGCAGCTGGGCAGCCACCATCAGTGGCTTGCCTTCATCTCGGGCTAGCCCTGGGCAGCTAGGGGGCTGAGGGGACTGGGGAATTCTAGAGGCAGGTGCACAGAGCAGCCGGACCCACCTTGGGGTGGGCCCGGCTGTGTTGCACCACCCCGGCGGAGCTGAGCAGACTTGGTGCCACCATCTTTTAGGGCATGGCAGTCAATTAGCATATTCCCTCCTTAACGGCTGTGGGTGCCATCATCTTTGTAAGGGTGTAACAGTCAATTAGCATATTCCCTATTTATCAGATAGGATTACCAGTCTTAAAATGCTGTCTTTAATATTTGGGAGGATACATTTTATAAACAGTGTGGTATTCTGGTGGACTACAGATGCAAATGGAAAGCTAATGGTGTCCCTACCCTGTAATGTGAAATAATGTTGCTAAGCCATCATGTCTCAGTTCTCTTGGATAAAAAGGGGTAAAACTCTGCCTTGTTGCAATAGTAAATGATTTATATTTTAAAATATAAAAATAGAAATTAGTATTTTGGCTTCATTTGCTACACCAGCTAGACTCCAGCTGTTAGGACCAATAAAACACCTGCTGAGTAATTTCAAAAAGGCACATTATATATTTGTTTTGACCATTGGGGCATCAGTGGCACAGAAGGCGATCAGCAACTTCACTAAAAGCATCAGCAAGTGACTAACCTCTATGAATATAATGGTAGAACAAAAATGAACAAATGAATAACATGCAATTTTCTCAAGGCATGCAGGAATTTTATACTTCCAAATTGGTTCTCATTTGACCTATAATTACCTTAGAAATAGTCATACAACTCTGAACTAATACTAGAGCATGAGCATCTGATGGAAATTTGAAGGTTAAAGAATGTGTGTCAGGCAAATATGTAAAATAGGTGTTTTCCCTTAGATGCCCTCTTTCCACCTCCTTTTAAAAGTATCCTTCCCATCCCTAGGCATTCAGTATCGCATGTTCTCTCACCTACACCTATGATAATAGTCTGAGAAACTCATTGATTCTATATAATCATTGACTTGCTATTCAAAGATAACTTTGGGAAAAAAAAGCAAAGATAACTTTGAGCTAAAGAGAATTACTAGACAATAATGGTTACACCTAATAAAATAAATATTACTGGAGCAATTAAAGGTGTTCCAGAAATATATATTGTGTCAGGACACATTCCTGACATCCTTCACATCACAACATATTTTACTTCCAATCTAATTTAATTGGCTTATTTTTGGTTTTGTCTATTGATTTTTTTGTACTAGCAACTAATATAGGCTTTCCTTAACAAAATAAGTGAACACCGGTGACTGTCCAAAAGTCTACCATTTACATATCAGGTTCCCATATTGCTGATTCTAAACTGATTTTCATTTTTCTGTTACAAACCCTATTTCATATTAGCCACTCAGTGAACAGCATGTTTCTATCACAAACCCAATATAAATAGGAAAGCAATCACCCCAATGCCAACTTCAACATAATTATTGAATGAGGGACAAAATATTAAAGGAATTCATTGCATCATAGTGAAGTTGTGTGATAAGAATACCACTGCCCTGGCCCTTGTGGCTCAGTTGGTTGAACATCATCCCTTGCACTGAAAGGTCACTGGTTAGATTTCCAGTCAGGTCACATACACAGGTTGCCAGTTTAATTCCTGGTCTGGGTGCGTAGGAGAGGCAACCAATTGATGCTTCTCTCTTACATTTTCTCTCTCTCTCTCTGTCTCTCTTTGTATTTCTCTCTCCCTTTCCCTCTCTCTTCCTCTCTCTCTAAAAATCAGTATATTTAAATAATAATTATATATATATATATATATATAATATATATATATATATATATATATATATGGAAGACTAATAGGAAAAGTGTCCCCTCAGGAGTTCGACCAGGAGAACGGGAGTTTAATTGCTCGCTATGATGTGCGCTGATCACCAGGGGGCAGTGTGGAACATGACTGGTGACCAGCTGGGGTGGTGGGGAGCTGAGGAAGCAAGGCAAGGAGGAGGTGGAGAGGCATGGAGGTGGGGAACCTGATTGTCCCTGATCGCCAGCCAGGCCTAGAGACCCTACCATATACTTGTTCTTATGAAGAAAATAGTGATACATGTTTATAAGATACAATATCACAAAGTATGGTCAGAAAGCAGAAAGTTGTGTTTATGCTGTTATTCCCTTTTTAACTTTTTAATGATTTCACTGCATCAACCAGCCCTCAAGGAATACCAACTGTGTTTCAGGACCCATAAAGAACCTGATTAGAGATTCAGGATATGTAAATGCTAATTATAGATGAAGGCAATTCAAACTACAAAATAGCTACGTGAAATAAATTATTTGGCCAATGAATTTGACAAAGTGGAAGAGTGACACAGCTATCTTTTACTAGGCCTGTCCTCATGTAAGAAGAAATTAAATTTAGACTCTGCCCCTCAAATGAAGATTTTTACAGAAACATTTAAAAATACATTTTCTATATTGCATACAGAGATTTTAATTTCTCAAGCAGAAACTTGGTCATTCAACTTTCTTATCTTTCATTCACAAAGTTATATGAAGGTAGGTAAAACTGTGCAACTATACACCAGCCTAACCATTTCTACAGTGTTCTAAAAAAGGTAAAGAGTACACTTGCTGTAAATCAGAGTTGCCAACTTTATACTACATAAAATATTTGAAGGCAAACATAATAATTCAGTGATTACACTAAGGCAAATGTTGCTATTGCCATGGAAACTACTGAAGGGAATCCAAAGTATCTTGTAAATACCATCTCTTTGTTGTGCTTTGTATGTGTTTGTTTGTCACAAAGCTCTTTAATATGTTCAATAATTTTAATTGAGAAAAACAAATGTTTTAATGTTATGTGTCTAAAACTATTTTGTAACCAATATTCTGTGAAAAAAATAATATGCAAAATTGGCAGTAGAATGGTAGCAAATTCAAAAGTTCAAAATGTTTCTAATGGACTTTTTTTTTTCAGCCTGAGAGTTCTTGACATATTCCAGGTTGGCAATATGAGTGTATCTCTCATGAAAATTGAGATAATTGCTGTGATTTGCATATATTCATATAATATTTCTTAAAGTCATTTAATTGCATTTTTAGTGTTTGACATCATTGGCAATTTCTGTTTCCAAACAGAATGTACAGTCCTGAAACTAGAAAATTGAGTTAGATACCTTCTGTTTCAGAAGCTATTTTTGCTCAATAGCAATTTATTTTTACTTTTCTGTATCTTTATATTTTACTTATACTGAGTTATAATTATGCTGAGCATCTAATGTATGTAATATACTGAGTTATATTTATGCTGAACATCTAATGTATGTAAATGCCTGATAAACTACTTTTATTTTTTGTGATACAATTTATTTATTTTTCTTTTAAAGAATTCTTTATTGTTGAAAGTATTACATATGTCCACTTTTCCCCCATTGAACTCTCCCAGCCTGCTCTCGCCCCTAGCTCAGGCCTTCACCCCTCTATTTCTGTGTCCATTGGTTATGCTTATATGCATCCAAGTTCTTTGGTTAATTTCTTATCCCCCCCGCATCGTCCCTCTGAGGTTTGATGGTTTATTCAACGCTTCCATGTCTTTGGATCTATTTTTGTTCATCAGTTTATGTTGTTCATTATATTCTACAAATGAGTGAGATCATGTGATATTTATCTTTCTCCAACTGACTTATTTTTATTAGCATAATGCTCTCCAGGTCCATCCATGCTGTTGCAAATGGTAAGAGTTCTTTTTTTATAGCTGCGTAGTATTCCATTGTGTAGATGTACCACCGCTTTTTAATCCACTCATCTGCTTCTAACATGCTAATTCGGTCCTCTGCTTCTTCTAGTCTACTGTTGAAGCCTTCCATTGTGTTCTTTATTGCAGCTATGTCATTCTTCATTTCTTCTTGATTCTAAAACTTTTTGGTGAATTTTCTATCCAGATGTTTGAGCATCCTTATAACCATTACTCTGACTTCTTTCTCTGACAAATTGCTTGCCTCCATTTCATTTAGTTCCTTTTCTGGTGATTCCTCCTTTCTTTTCTTTTAGGGATTGTTTCTTTGTCTCCCCATTTTTGCTTTCCCTTGTATTTGTTTCTATTTAATGTGAGTTGCTGTCTTTTTCTGGTCCTGGGCAACCTGCTTGAGATCTGAGAATTTGAAGCCCCTCGCTGTCCTATGCAGATGCTCAGGGTTGGCAGGGGTGCCTGCACATTTCCTCTAGTGTGTGACTCCCTGTGAGGTCCCACAGTCCTCTGGCATGCAATTCACTATGTGGCCCTGGAGCTGCGGCAGGGTGGCACCCTAGGCCCCTCTGGTGTGCACTCACAGTGTGGTCCTGGGGCCTGGTGGGATGCCATGCAAAGTACCTCTGGTGCACACTCACAGGGAAGTCCTGGGGCCAGGGCGTGGTGTCATGCCAGGTGCCGCCAAGGCACACTCGCAGCTCAGTTCTCACACCTCTGGCTCATACTGGGGCCTGGGCAGTGAGGGACGTGGGGTTCTTCTGATGTGCACTCACAACACGGGGTCCTAGAGCATGGAGTCCTGGAGCATGGGGTCCTGGAGCCTGGGCAGGGAGGTGTGGGAGGTCTCTCTGGCATGCACTCACTGTGGATGTCTGGGAACCCATAGCGAGGTAGCCCACCACTCACTGCAGAGGTGTGGCAATGGTCCCTTATGAGTTATGGCTGGCCAGTGCCTCACTGTGCAGGGTTGGGTTGGTGTCTGAGGCCAGTCTGGGTGTTGGTATGGCTGTGCTCCTGGCCTCTGCTGCTCCCCCCTTCAAGATGGTGTGGTCTCTGTGCCAGAGCCACATCCAGCCTTGGAGTGCCTGTGGCAGTAACAGGGCCCCCCTGTCCAGGAGAGCCTGACCCATCAGTCCCTGAGACTTCTGCAAGATCTAACTGTCCCTCACTCACCCACATACCTGCCACACACATCCACACACTCCCCTCTAACTCCTTTACTCACTCACACTCTCTTTCTCACTGCTGTCCTGCTGGCCGCCATGTTGTGATCAGGCAATTTAAATTAGGTTGACCTTTACTGAATAGTCCCAAAAACTTGGTGCTAGGTGCTGAAATAGCGATGGTCCTGTAAAAAAAATTATTTCATTAAACAAGGCAAAGTTTAAAAGATGACACACAAGAAATACTCCATAAATATTTTGAAAGAATTACTTTGTCATTTAAGACTTCCACAATTAAAACATCTTTTCATAAATTTCAAAACTGTCCCTTTAGATCCATGTCTTTAGCAAGCTCTTTTTTCTTTTGGTATATTTCTTTACTTAGATTCATATGTATCTCTACTTAGATACATATGAAAACCCAAAACCAATTCTTCTCTTTTTTTAGGAAGGCATGCACCAGAAATGTCAAGAATTTTATTTCATTTATACGTTATGCCAAAATAATACCAATAACCAAGACTCAGAATTTCTTCCTAAAACTTTAGTTGCACATAATATCTCTTCCCATCTTAAAGAAGAAAGATCGATATTGGTATTGATTCACTAAACACTAGGACCTGAAAACCTAACATAATTGGGAAATAGTCTCTCCATCATTTCAATAAATTGTAGAAAATAGCTTCAAAAACACAATTCATGACCATGATTAGAAACTCTATTTTTAAAAATACAAACACCTGTAAAGGTATTTTTTGAAACTATAGTTTTGTGACTGTGGAAAAAAATAGCTAAACTACATTTCAAACATATGCACTTTTAAAATTATAACATTTCCCACCTGTGTGCTATTCTGTCTGGTTATAAAATGTGGATGCTGGCATATTTTATAATAGAACCAAAACATAATGAGGACAATGGATTATACTTCTATGATTCCTCTTTCTTAAGGATTTCAACCAAGGATTTTCATTGGTTTACTCCATTAATACTAGCACTATCCATCCAAGTTTGGCAGGAGGTAAGAATGTCATCCTTTTTCTATACATAGGGAAATTGATCTGCCAAAAGATTAAGTGATTTGCTTGCAATCAGACAATGAGTCTGAAATGCCATTAGTCAAAGAAACTTGGTGTGCCAAAAAAAAAAAACCCACAAAAATATGGATAGGAAACAAAAAGGAAGATAGAGGACCTGGTGTGTTAATCCACCCATTGTACTCAATTGATGTTCTAAATGTCTATCCAAAGCACAGAAAAAGTAATTCTTAACAGAGAAGCAGAATAAGGAGCGTGATTTCAAGATTATGCATTCCCAAAACTAAGGTCAGTAATTTCAACTCACAATAAACATAATGACAAGATACACTACCTGGACAACAACAGCAAATACAGATTTCTAATAATGTCTTTTGAAAAATTACTAAATAATCTGGAGGGATTTACAATATGTTATTATGTAAACGACATATTCTCATACATGGACCAAGGCATTTCAGATGCAATAGGCCCCCAAAGTGCATGTTCCTTTTTGTCATATCGTGTATTCCCTACCCTCCTTTATGGCTTCACCATTGTCCTAGTCACCTTTGGTAGACACCACAGGTCTCAAAGAACTTTGGAGTAAGAAAGAATTGCTTTAAAAATCACTAAATCTGCTGGTTTTTAAAAATAATTTATTTTTACAGCAGTTTTAGATGCATAGAAAAATTGAGGGCAAGGTACAGAGCCTCCCTCATTATCAACATACTCCCTCCTGCCCCCCCCCCCTTCCCCCGCAATTGTGATACCTCTGTTACAATTGATGAATCTACATTGACACATCATAATCACACCAAAACCATAGTTTACATTGAGGCTCACTCTTGGTGTTGTATATTTAATGGGTTTGTGCAGATGCATAATGACATGTATCCATAACTATGTTACTGGAGTATTTTCACTGCCCTAAAAATTCTCTATACCCCGCTTATTCACCTGTCCTCCCCACCTCAATCCCGGGAAGCCACTCACTGACTTTTTAACTGTTTCCAGAGATTTTCCTTATCCAGAACGTTATATAGTTGGAATCATACATTATGTGGCCTTTTCAAATTGGCTTTTATCACATAGTAAAGTGCATTTAAATTTTCTCCATGTCTTTTAATAGCTTCATAGCTTGTTTCTTTTAGACTGAATAATATTCCATTGTCTGGGTGTTCTGCATTCATTTACCTACTGAATGATATCTTGGTTGTTTCCAAATGTTGGCAAGTATGTATATAGCTACCATAAATCTGTGTGCAGGCTTTTGTGTAGACATAAGTTTTCAAATCCTTTGAGTAAATACTAAGGAGTGTAATTGCTGGATGATGTGGTAAGAATATATTTGGTAAGAAACTGTGCACCTGTCTTCCAAAGTGGCTGTGCCATTTTGTATTCCCACCAGCAATGAATGAGAATTCCTTTTGTTTCACATCCTCACCAGAATCTGGTGTCAGTGTTTTGGATTCTGGTCATTTTAATAGTCTGTAATGGTATCTCATTATTTTAATTTCAATTTCTCTGATGTCATATGATATGGTGCATCTTTTCCAATGCTTATTTACCATCTGTATATATTCTTTGGTCTGTTGTATGTTAATCTCTTTGGCCCATTTTTAATTTTATTTTTGTTTTCTTATTGAGTTTTATGGGTTCTTTGTATATTTTGGATAACAACCTTTTATCAGATGTGTATTTTACAAATATTTTCTCTCAGTCTATAGCCTCTGGTCTATATTGTCTCCTCGTTTTCTTGACATTGTATTTTGCTGAACAAAAGCTTTTATTTTACTGCAGTTTAGTTTTTTCTTTCATGGATTGTATCTTTGGTGTTGCATCTAAAATGTTATCGCCTTACCCAAGGTCATCTAGGCTTTCTCCTATGTTGTCTTCTAGTTTTATAATTTTGTGTTTTACATTTAGGTCTGTGGTCTATTTTTAGTTAATTTTTGTGATGAGCATAGTGTCTGTGTCTAGATTTATATGAATGTCCAGCTGTTCCAGCACAATTTGTTGACAAGTCTCTTTGGTCCATTGCATTATCTTTATTTCTTTGTCAAAGATTAGTTCACTATATTTATGTGGATTGATTTGGGGCCTCACTATTCTGTTCCATTGTTTTATTTATCTGTTCTTTCACCAATTCCACACTGTCTTGATTACCTTAGCTTTATAGTAAATCTTGAAGTTGGGTTGTGTCAATACCCAAACTTTGTTCTTCTCCTTCAATAGTATACTTACTTTCCTAGGTATGTTGTATCACCATATAAACTTTGAAATCAGTTGTCAATATCCACAAAATAACTTGCTGGTATTTTTATTGGGATTGCATTGAATCTATAGATCAAGTTGGGCAGAAGTGACATTTTGATAACATTGAGTCTTCCTACGAATGAACATAAAATATCTTCATTTTTAAATTTACTTCACTAGATTTTTGTATTTTTCTTCATATAAACATTGTACATATCTTGTTACATTTATATGTAAGTTTAATTTTTTAGAATGCTAATGTAAATGGTATTGTGTTTTAGTCTGGTATTTCTTAAAGTGTGTTCTGCAAAACATAAAGTCAGTAAAACAGTCCAAAAAACGTGTTTAATGGTCAAATAATTTTGGTAGGCACTACGTTTTTTAATTCTATTTTTATAGGTTCATAGTACCCATAGACACATTAAGTGCTCTGAGATGTTATCCTGTAATCAAATAGTTTTATTTGTTAAAGTGATATTTTTCAAACATGTTTTGGCCATCAAACCATTTTGTGCTTATATGTCACACTTATATAACACCTATGAAAAATAATTAAGAGCCCATATCAGGTTTAACTCATTTATTTGTATTTTTTTTTAATTCAGAGGGTGGTAAAATAATGTACCCAAGGTCACATGAAAATAGGAAGAGAGACAAGATATTAAGAAAGTTCTCCAGAATCCTAGTGCAGTTTTCATTTCTGTTGGAGACCAGGTATAAGCACCCCTACCCACACAGAATGATCTAACTTGTTTTGATGGCACATTCCTATTGTCAGCAGATGAGCAGAATAAGAGAGACCTTTCATAGCTTATCAGAAGTCTGTAAATATTTACTGAGAATTTGGCTTCCTGCTTTATCTTAGAGATTAAGAGGAACAGAGAGTACATTCCTCTTTGTTGACCTCCCATTCAGTATTTGTGTATAAAAGGCATTACGCAGTCAATAAAGTTGCTGCAGTCTCTCAATGGCTTGCAGTCCTCCCGACCCTGCTGTCCTGTCTTTCTTTCTTTTCTTAATTCCCACCTCCCTACCTCAGCCCGGTTCAACCTTCAGGCTGGTCCCTGACAAATTGGTGCCGGAACAGGGACCTGAGGACTTGGGAAGCACAGTGAGGAACTCCTCAAGGTAAAGAGTGCACTCAATAAGAAGTGAGGAAAAATGTTTTGATAGTCGGGAGTAAAGCATGGGACAAGTAGAGTCTAGAGAAAGTGCCCTTTAGAGGCAAATGTTGAAGTCTATGTGATCACAAAATAATATTGTTTCTTGATCAAATTAGAATCTTAGTTTGTATTTGGAATTTAAAATCTGTAATAAGTGAAACTCCACTGCTGAAACTGTCTCTGGTGCAGAGAAATTCAAATGTGGCAGGAGAGGGCAGGGCTATCTGCTCTCCCGCAATAAGATTACTTGGAATAAGATTACTTAAGGTTACATTTAAAAATTATAAGAGAACTCACAGAGAAATTCAAATCTTGGCCAAATTATGTGCTAGTTATTACCTTAGAAAGTGAAAAAGAAAGAAAAAATTAGAGATCTGTCTTTATCTATTAAGCATGAAAAAAAAATGTGTGGCCAGATCTGTTGCTGAAACTTCCCCCGAAGTAAGCAGGATATACGGGAAGGGAGACATGTAGAGCTCCAATATAGAAGCCCACTCTCCCAGTATGCTAAGGAATGTGGTAATTTACATTCAAACAAACCAAACCTAGTTTTCCAGAGCCACTGGCAAATAAAAATTAAAGTTTAAATTTGCCTCATGAGAAAAAGCTAGAGGACAGAATTGAAGTTATCAATTGATTATGTCATAAAGTATAAGAACTTATTTTTGAGAAAATAAAATGTTGTGTTTCATATCTTAAGATAATTATAAAAGGTATTATTATCTTTAAATCATATATAGATATGTATTTGATGGTTTTTTTCCATGTTAGAATTTCAAAGCTTTAACAGAGATGATTCTTGAAAAGCTTCAAGGGCCTGGAGTAATACAAGAAATTTATTCTCTCTTCTTAAAGGAAATATTTTTAAAAACAGATCTAATATAATTGAAATTGCATAGAAAGCCTTATCAAATAAAAATTAATAAATATACTTTAAATATTATAAAAGTTTTGACCTCTTAAGAAGGGCAAAGTGAAGTAACTAAATATTTCTTCCAGTTTGGAATTAAATTGCCATGGCCTAGAGCAAAGAATATTTAATATTTTACAACAGCATATTGTACATTTATCCCAAACAAACTTACAGACTAATTCTTTGAATGTTTGGCAGCAATTTTAAAAAGGAGTTGAGGCCACTTGGAAAGGCACTTGAGCATTCTATATTGGCCTCTCTTGCGCTTTTTGACAAGAGGGACCTTCCCACAGCTGTTGCCTGAGCTTTCTGTTCATGATGAAGTTTTGTTTTTTTAAATTTCTTTATTGATTAAGGAATCACATATTTGTCCTCATCACCCCATTCCCATCCCACACCCCTCCCCACACATGCCCCACCCCCCTGTTGTCCTTAACCACTGGTTAGGCTCATATGCTTACACACAAGTCCTTTGCTTGATCTCTCCCCTTTACCCACACCCTCCACTACCCTCCCTCTGAGGCCCGACAGTCTGATCCATGCCTCCTTGTTTCTGTATCTGTTCTTGTTCATCCATCTATATTGTTCATTATTTCCCCTAGATGAGTGAGATCATGTGCTATTAGAAATACACTTATAAGAACCGAAAATGAGACAAGCAATAATGGTTATGGTGACAGGCAAATGAATCAGTCTGTAGTGAGTTTCTTTCTGGGCCAACAGTTCTTTTGAGACCCAATTTCAATGTCCAACAGTTCCTTATGTGTACATGTCAGCACTGACATTACAGTTCTGGATGGTGGACAAATGGTGGTAATGCAGGTCTGACTCTCTCTGGTTTGGTCCTGGGCAACCTGCAGTGATGCACAGCTGCTAACTGCTAGTATGGGAAGGCCACATCAGCGTCTTCCATCTCTGGACTGCTTCTCTTCTGTCTTCATGGCTGGAGTAGTCCTGTCGATTCCTCTCTGTTGCTGGAATCCACATGGTCTCAGAGTTGTTTTCTGAAAATATACAAACATATTCTTGACCAAAAGTTAATAAAGGAATATTTTCTATAAATTTGACTTGGGATCCTATTTCATTTTTTGCCCAAATGATTTTCCTCTGGCTTGTTTCGATACCTTGTGTGATTTTCATGGGTGTCTTGCTTTTAGCCTTACAATTAATTTTCTAAAGTATTAATTTTCTAGATGTAATTTACTTACAGGATATTTTTCCTTACATGATATTCTTCTACTATCCCCTCCTTTTTTGATTTAAATGTTAGGAGGCTTTTGAAAATTTTATAATGTAGTCTTGATGGCTTTTACATTTTAATTTTTTGCACTCTAATATTACTGTTTTAGGTTCATTACATGGTGCACAATTTTATCATGAGATGAACTAACAATAAAAATTTTAGTTAACACTTTAGGAACACCTTTTTGTCCAGTACAATTAATTTTTCTAGAATATTCGCTTGTTTCAACTAGCCAATTTAAATTTTCCTGAAAACTTGACTACTATTTTACTGTCAAATTTATTACTCTAACAACAATCTTATTTTACCCTGTAAATATTAGTGGAAGGGATTATTTGCCTTCTTGAGTAGGTCCTGAGCATTCCTGGTGGTAGGCTGGATTTAGATATCGTAAACCCACTTCCCCACACCATGGGTACAAGACAACTCAAACAATTCTTGTTGGAGTGAGAGGGCAGCTGCTGTTGGCCAAGTTTCTGTCGGTCACTTGGGTCCTGATCTGAACTGGGCATGGGAAGCATGAAGCAGCCATGGGGGCAGGAGACCTCCCTCAGAAGGGGCTTGGGTTCAGGCCACTGCAATGTTGTGGGGGGTTAGGGTCTGTGCCCCACCTCTGTTGATCCCCAAATTCTCTCCTGATGGCCCCTCTGCGACTGTGCCTGTCTCAGGTTGTTCCTTCCTTGAGGAATCTTACCCATCTCTGGCTAACCAGCCATCCTCCGGGGCCAAGCAGGGTGACGTGAGGTTCAGTTTTGTCTCCTTGGTAACCTTTGCCCCCGTGGCCTCCATGCCCAGCACCTTCCTTGGGATCCCCTTGCCTGCTGTCGGGGCCCCAGCATGGATCACATATCTTGTGGAACCCAGGTTTCTTCTCCAGGGAGGGCTCAGTTCACCCCACTTGGTGAGAGACAGATCCATGGCACCAGTCATCATGAGACTTCAACCTCGACATAAACAGAGAGCTCATGCAACAGCTGTGAGCAATTGAGTTGTGAGAAGAGGGTATCTCTTGGCCTAAAGGGTAAGAGGCATGCTGAAGTTGAAGCCTCATAGTGGCTGGTACCATGGATCTGTCTCTTGCCCAATGGCATGAGCTGGGCCCTCCCTGGAGAAGAAACCTGGGTTCCCCAAGATATGTGATCAATGCCAGGACCCTGCCAGCAGGCGAGGGGATCCCAAGGCAGGTGCTGGGCGTGGAGGCCACAAGGGCATAGGCTACCAAGGAGACAGAACTGAACCTCACATCACCCAGCTTGGCCCCAGAAGATGGCTGGTTAGCCAGAGTCGGGTAAGATTCCTCAGGGAAGGAATAACCTAAGACAGGCACAGTCACAGAGGGGCCATCAGGAGAGAACTTGAGGGTCAACAGAGGTGGGGCACAGATCCTCACCCTCCCAACATTGCAGGGGCTTGAACACTTGCCCCTTCTGAGCAAGGTCTCCTGCCCCATGGCTGCTTCGCGCTTCCCAGGCCCAGCTCAGATCAGGACCCAGGCAACAGAGACTTGGCTGGCAGCAGCTGCCCTATATCTAAATCCAGCTTAACACCAGGAATGCTTAGAGCTTTCTCAAGAGTGCAAATTATCCTTTCCATTAATATTTACAGGGTAAAATAGTAGTCAAGTTTTCGGATTAATTTAAACTAGCTAATTGAAATAAGTGAATATTCAAGAAAATTTACTTGTACTGGACAAAAAGCTGTTCCTAAAATATTAACTAAAATTCCTATTGGTAGTTCATCTCATGGTAAAATTGCTTAACATACAGTAAACCTAAAGCAGTCATATTTTTGTACAAAAAATTAAAATTTAAAATTAAGACTGCATTATAAAAATTTTCCAAAAGCCTCCTAATAATTAAATCAAAAAGGGGGGATAGTAGAAAAATATTATGTAAGGAAAAATATCCTAAAAGTAAATTACATCTAGAAAAAATTTTTTACTTTGAATATTAATTTTCATTTGTAATGCTCACAGCAAGACACCCATAAAAAACACACATGGTGGCAAAACAAGCCAAAGGAAAATCATTTAGACAAAAATCAAAAGGATCCCAAGTCTAATTTATAGAAAATATTTCTTTATTAACCTTTGGTCGAGAATATGTTTGTATATTTCAAGAAAAGCCCATATAGATTCCTACAACAAAGGATCCCAGAGAGGACCTGATAGAACTGTTCCAGCCACAGAATAGGCAGTGGCCCACAGAACAGAGGAGAAATAGTCCAGAAATAAAAATAGTGAAGACCCCTTGCCATGCTAGCAGTCAGCAGCTATACATTACTACAGGTTGCCCAGGACCTAGGGCAAGGAAGGTCGGTGTGCATACTTCCAGATCATGTGTTTACACCCTTCTTCATAGAAGTCAAAATATTTAATGTTTTGTATTCTACCAAGACCCCTAGCTTAGGAGCTTACTTTATTTCTAACACAGGGAATAGTATTAACTACCACATTTAAAAAAATATTATACCTCAGGTATAAACCATTTTTACAAATAGATCCAGTTCTAGAAAGGCTGGATCTACTACAGCAGGGGAACAAAGGTCCTTCAAACCCCTTATATTTCAGTAGAAATACAAGCTCTTATTTATACCTTAACAGATTTTACTACGGAGCCCATCAACCTATAGTAATAGTACTTATGTGGTAAGTATAGCAAAAATTATTAAAACAGCTACTATAGGGCACACTAATTCAGAGGAACTTTTCATTTAATTTTCAGTCTTTAAAATGTTATTCCAGAACCACAATTTCCATGTTTTATTAGAAGCAATGTCCTCAGTGTGTTATCCACCTTCCTGTACCAACTTTAGGGGTAAATCTCTGAGGACTTAAACCTAATCGAATCTGGCAAAATAAATGTCACTCAATTGTAGAAAGAGCCAATCGTACTCTTAAAATCATTTACTAAAACAAAAAGGGGGAGACAGCCAAAACCGGTTTGGCTCAGTGGATAGAGCGTCGGCCTGCAGACTGAAGGGTCCCAGGTTCGATTCCAGTCAAGGGCATGTACCTTGGTTGCAGGCACATCCCCAGTGGGGGGTGTGCAGGAGGCAGCTGATCGATGTTTCTCTATCATCGATGTTTCTAACTCTCTATCCCTCTCTCTTCCTCTCTGTAAAAAATCAATAAAACATTTAAAAAAAAAAAAAAAGGGGGGGGGAGACAGTTGTTATGTGTCACCTCAAGAGAAGCTCAGTCATGCTTTTTATACTTTAAATTTTTTAAAAATATATTTTATTGATTTTTTTACAGAGAGGAAGAGAGAGGGATAGAGAGTTAGAAACATCGATGAGAGAGAAACATCGATCAGCTGCCTCTTGCGCACCCCCCACTGGGGATGTGCCCGCAACCAAGGTACATGCCCTTGACCAGAATCGAACCTGGGACCTTTCAGTCCGCAGGCCGACGCTCTATCCACTGAACCAAACCGGTTTCGGCTATTCTTTAAAATTTTTTAAATTGTGATGCAGAGGATCGTACAGCAGGTGAAAGGCATCAGGCCTCCTATACAATAGCCTCCACCGAGTCAGCTAGGTGGAAGGAAGCATAAACCAGAAGAGTTTTATCAGATTCAGAAATAATGTAGGGAAGAAGATGTATTTTATCTCTTTCCAGAAGGAGCAATGCAGCCAATTCAGGTGCTAGAGTGTTACGTGTGTCACCACAATGGACTCAGACAAGCTCCTGTGTCCCTTCACACAAAAGGACTAAGTACTGCCCTAATAACAGCAAAGTGGAGGAAGAAGAAAACTGAAAGTTATGCAAGGGACTAAGGTGCCAACATAGAGTCATCTGAAGAAGTTAACGACTGAAGTACAGCAGATTGTGGAAAAGCAAGAAGTTGAAGCTACTTCTTAACCATATTCCTACTCATGCTAGCATCTATTGGCTGCCAGTCTTCTGAAAAGTCTTGTGCAGCTAAGTCCAAGGACTCTAAGTAAATATACACCAGCAGCACAAGAGACTTTCTTTCATTTAGTAGCTAAAAATGTTAACATGTCCATAGTTTTGATTGCTCTCTTATTGTTTTGTTATTATTTAATAGGCAGAGTTTTGCCCTTGACATTCAAGTTTTGAAAATGATAACATGTATGTAGTTTAGTTTTGCATTGGCATTGTTTGCAATTGTTTTAATATTAGGGCTTTATTATTAATGTTTAAATTTTACTTTTAATATTAGTAGCTTAAAATTAAATAGAGAAGGGGGAACTGTTGGAGACCAGGTGTAAGCACCCCTACCCACACAGAATGATCTAACTTGTTTTGATGGCACATTCCTATTGTCAGCAGATGAGCAGAATAAGAGAGACCTTTCATAGCTTATCAGAAGTCTGTAAATATTTACTGAGAATTTGGCTTCCTGCTTTATCTTAGAGATTAAGAGGAACAGAGAGTACATTCCTCTTTGTTGACCTCCCATTCAGTATTTGTGTATAAAAGGCATTACGCAGTCAATAAAGTTGCTGCAGTCTCTCAATGGCTCACAGTCCTCCCGACCCCGCTGTCCTGTCTTTCTTTCTTTTCTTAATTCCCACCTCCCTACCTCAGCCCGGTTCAACCATCAGGCTGGTCCCTGACACTTTTCTTTTTAAAATATTTTTATTGACTTCAGACAAGAAGTGAGAAGGAGAGATAGAAAGACAATGATGAGAAGGAATCATTGTTTGGCTGCCTCCTGCATGCTCCCACTGGGGATTGAGCCTGGTTCATAGGTAGCAGCTCAACCACTGAGTCATGCCAGCCAGGCTTAGTTCATTTTTCTATCCATTGTATTGTTTTGTCTCTAATTTTTGTCTTACTTTCAATATAAAAACCTGGCATATCCCAGCTGGTGTTTCTCAGTGGGTAAGCATCGCCCTATGAACCAAGAGGACACAGTTCGATTCCAAGTCAAGGCACATGCCCAGTTTGTGGGCTGGATCTCCAGTGTGGGGCAACTCAACATGCCTTGATATCTACGTAAGTTCTTCTCTCTCCATCCCTTTTTATATAACATTTGGATTTTTTTACTCAGTTATGAATATGATATCTGATCTCTCTGTTCAAAACCATCAGATAAATGATATACTCATTAACAAGATATTCAAGTCTTCTCTGAAGACAGATTTCAATCTCACAAATAGACATCATGCATTCTAATTCTAACAAGTTCTGTGCTCTTCCTGTAAATGCCTTGCTTGATCATGTATCCTTTTTTACTTTCTAAACATTTACTGTTTACTATATGATTATGTTCACTTCCTGCTACTTGAAAGTCTTTTCACTATCATAATACTACTAGAGGCCTGGTGCATGAATTCATGCACATTGAAAGGAAGTTCATTAGAAGAAATATTTTAATATCACTATTCTCCCTTTCTCTATAATAGAAGTATCAACCAAATTCACAATCGACAATGACAGATTGAAACACACGTGTGTGAGAGCTTTATATGTATCATGCATGTGCGAGTCAACTTAGCCTTTTATATATATAGAATAAACTTGCTTAATTAGACCTGTTTTCTGATTTAGCTAAACTTTTTCCAGCTCAATGAAGCAGCCCAACTTCTCTTTCAGGTAATTGTCAGAAACAGAGCAGTAAATATCAACATGAAGCAGATTATTATTGTAGATCATTCAGGGAGGACAAAGGGTAAAATATTTAACTCTAGCAGTGTTTGACTATATTCTATGCAGTGAGAAAACCTGAAGTCATTTTCAAGGTCCACCATTTCTTACTTCTTTTCAGTTAGGTCAAGTTTCTAAGCTTTCTAAATCTCCATTTTCTGGCTAATGAAAAAAAAAAATAGGATTCTACTGAGTCTCCTATCTACCTACTCCAGTACTTCTGTGAGGATCAAATATGAGGCACAGGAAAATGCTTCACAGATATTTGGTTAAAATGTAAAATATTTCTACCTGGCTTAAAGCAAGCTGTGTTCCTGGGCTGAAGAAACTCCAAGGAGGCTAGTCGCTAAGGAGAAGAAACCAGGCGTTGCTACTTGACGTCATTACCTGGTGCCCACAGCCACCATTTCCGGGCTGGGCTGTGAGCTGCATTTTGCACCATGGGGTCTCGGCAGTGTCAGCTGCGATTTAGTGGGGTGTCGCTCTGGGGTGGTGGCAGGGCCTGTGTCCCACTTGGGGGAAGCCGAGTGTTGATTTGTGGGCACCAGGTCTGCAGTGCTTTTTCTCTGTAAATGGCCAATGCACGTCACGGCAGCTCCTTCATTGAACGTTTGCACCCTGATGGTCAGTGTGCATCATAGCAACTGGTCAGAGGGACACTTAGCATATTAGCCTTTTATATATATAGATATCTTCTGATGATCCTTTTAACAATATGACTGATGTGCTTCTAAAGATATTACTACAGGACCTTCCTCCAGTTTGCTAGAGTTCATAGACAATGAATATCATAAAAACCTAACTTAACAATGGCATGACTCCCATCATGTTTTCAAATATATATCTTTAAAACTGACTTTCTCAATCATACAGAGCTTTCAGCCAAATTGTGAGGTAGCCAAGTTAGTATCTGCAGAATCAACTTTCACTTGCCCTACTTTCTTTTTTTTTGCTACCACTCTTTTCACTACAAGTTCCACTCCTTTTGATTGACATGATAAGCACATTCATACAAAAGTGTCATCTTTCACAGGAGGGTTTGCATTGCGCCTGGCACATATATGCTTAACAAATGCACAAATAGAAAATGCCAGAAGATAACTATGCTATGCCTACTGAACTTAAATAGAATTTATGCTTCAATGAGTGGCAATGTTGGTATAGGTGGTATTCTTAGCACAATAAATTCATAATAAGAGGGCAGGCACCATGTTCATTTATGCATATTAATCTTAACTCTCATATCTTCCTCTATCAAACTGAAATACATATTTTCAAATTAGCTGCTTTAGATTCAATTAAAAAGTTTATATAGCAAAATAGAGCATTCCAGAATTTTGAAGTTTGCCTTTGCCAATATTAGGAGGAGAAAAAGGCTGGAAAACTTCTAAATTAATTTTTTACTGTAAGTTTTGGCTTTATCTTTTGACATATTATGACTTTTAAATAATTTTTTCTTGATAATACCAAGACCTTTATTAATTGAAATGCAGTTTATCTCTATATAGCTAGAATATTTGAAACAAATAGAATTGGATCACTTTTACCTTTTTATATAAAAGTAGGGGAATTAGTAAACTAGATGCAGCAAAATTGGGAAGCTAATTTACCCAGTTTGCTCACTTTGCTCTATTTCTCCATCTAGAAATAAACCTTCCATTCATTGATCAGAAATGAGTTATTCTTATAGAATATATACCACATTTATACTAAAACTTTAAAATGTATCACTGACTACTCCACAAAAGCAGTGGTCTAGATCTTCAGCTTGGTAATAGTGACTATGGCTGTGAGCAGAGCTTTGCTTATAATTGGAGGATTTTCATAGATAATGATTTTTAGTGAGTTTCATGCAGTTCAGCAAATATTTGTTGTGTGAATCTATGTTAAAGAAGCCAAAATAGTGTAAAGAATACAAAGATGAATAACACTTAGCTCTTGGACTTGAGGATGAGGTGCGGGAGAGAGTTCAATAAATAAGTTCACCATATAAAAGATCTGCTATGATATAATTACAAAAAGACACTTAGCCCAAGGTGGGAATTTGGAGGTAAGCTGAATCATGAAGGGTGAACGAGAGATGATCAAATGAAGAAAGATGGTAATAAGATTCGATGTCTGTTTCATGCTTCTGTGTCTCTGGATCTACTTTTTTCAACAATTAATTTTTTTCATTAAATTCTACATACGTTCTCTGACTGGCTTGTTTCACTTAGCATAATATTCTTCGGGGTAGGTGGGTTGGTGTGTGGGAAGAGATCAACCAAAGAACTTGTATGCATATATGCATAACCCATGGACATAGACAATAGGGTGGTGAAGGCCTGGGGCAGGGGGGTGGCTAGAAGGAGTCAATGGGAAAAAAGGGGACAATAGAGATTTTAAAAAGAAAGAAAGATGGTTGTGGAATTCCAGGCAGAAACTGGAAACAACATGAGCAACAGTTTAGTAGTTTGTTGAGGTATAAAAGAGTTTACAGAGAGCCTAAAGAAGAGTCTCACTCTTATTGACATTGAGGTGTGAGAAAAAGATGAATGAAGCAGGAGTCTATATCAAGGAGTTAAATCCTATATAATGGAATAGAGCCCTCATGTCAAAAACTCAACCTTATTTAATCTTATCTTCTGCCTTCCCTTGATCTAGCACCTTCACGTTTTAGCATCATATATATTCTCCTAGCTTCTGCTAATATATGCTGGCTAGGTTCTGCAGCTCCTTTTGGGGGTATAGTACCTTTTCTTCCTTAACAGGCTCCAAAGTTCCCCAGTGAAGTGTGTTTTTGTTTGTTTGTTTGTTTGTTTTTTGTTTTTTTGTAAACAGACCCTAGCTTTTGGCCTAGTGGCCAAGGGGGAAGGTAGCAATAGATCCTGATATAGGTGCAGGTTGACTTGCAAGGCAGAGGCCTATGCATAGTCTTTAAGAAAAGGAGAGTTATAGCCTCTAACAAGGAGGAATGTGCCACTTCAAGGGAATCTAGAATTTTAAGGATTTGCTGGATCAGTACAGTCCTCCAGTATCAGGGTTCCGTCCTTCCTAAACTAAGTACCGACCTTGGCAAGTAGACATTCCAGGGATGAGCTTTCCATCTTCCTAGGACCTCTGTTACTCTTATAATTAAGTCCTGGATGTAATCTATAGCTTTTGTATGGACTCTATCCTCGGGAGATAACATTCTGTTTACATGCTCCCAAACAGTTCCTATGACTTTCACACTTCACCTTCTATTGGTGATGAATTACCCTTAGCCTTTCCTTGTTTTTCTCCAATGAATCAATGTCACTCAGAAAAAAACTATTTGATTACATTGTCCTTATTACTTACTAGGGGCCCAGTGCATGAATTCATGCACCTTGAAAGGAACTGTGGGCCGTGAGACTGCGGTAGGCAGAGGGGTTGGTCTTGGCCCATCCTCTGCCCTCCACCCAGCCCCTCCCACCGAGGCCCCTGTCCCCTGTTTGCCTGCAGCCCCGCTCCTGCCGCCACCACTCCCAAAGCTAATGGCCCCAGTCCTGCTCACACCCTCTGATGGTGCAGAGCGATTGGGGCTGGTGCCAGCAGTGGGTACAAGCGGGACCAATGCCGTCAGTGGGTGCGAGTGGCAGCTGCTTCCCCGATCGCCCCTCAGGAGCAGGGGGGGGGGGTGGAGAAGCCCTCAGGGGTGATCAGGCATGGCAGCCACGGCTCGCACCAGCTGATGGTGCGGAGTGTTCTAGACTGGTGCCAGGCACTGGCACAGGTGCAACTGGGGCTATCAGCAGGTGTGAGCACCGGGCAGGACTGTGGCATGCAGGAGCAAAAAATTTTCAGTAACCACCAGAGGCTTGCCCCAATGACAGTGACTGGCACCCCGCCTTGGTCTAGTGCCCCCGCTCACCTGCTCCGCCATCCTGCTGCAGCCAATGCCCACCATGTTCCACACACGCCCCCTGGTGGTCAGTGCATGTTATGGCAACTGGTTGTTCGGTTCCAGTTGTTCCACCATTCAGTTTATTTGCAGATTAGCCTTTTATTATATAGGATAATCTACTGAAACCTTTAAAAAAAACTGACATATTGCACCTTCTACTATTTTCTGTCAGCATTCCATCTTGCTTTAATAATTACACACATGTGAGGGCTTATCAGTGCTTCACTTACACCTGGAAATGAGGGGCCCAAATGCTAGCTGGTCAGCAGTATATCTAGCTGCAAAATATTATGTTAGAGTAGGCTTCCTTTGACTATTTGTGGAACCATTCCTCTGATAGCATTACATAGGAAACAGACCCTGGGGTGGAGATTTGCATTCAGGAAGTTAACTGGGGACTGATCTTGGGACTATAAAGAAGGAGGGTTTTACTGAGAGAGGGGTGATTTATGAGCTGGTCTCCACAAAATCTTTTTTAAAATATTCTATTATTGATTTCAGAGAGGGAGAGAGAGAGACAGAAACATCAATGATGAGAGAGAATCATTGATTGGCTGCCTTCTGCATGCCCCACACTGGGGATCTAGCCCGAAACCCAGGCATGTGCCCTGACTGGGAATCAAATCATGACCTCCTGGTTCATAGGTCAATACTCAACCACTGAGCCATGCCAGCTGGACACTACCAAATCTTTTGCTGATCTTACTAAGAAAGATGGACCTTAGTAGGAGATAAATCTCCATTAAAGAGAATAAACTTCCAAAGTAATTCATTTTGGGAGAAAAGCAAATCCTCAGATATGAAAGTAAAATTTATAAAGTTAGTCTTAATCAACAGCAACAGGGACAATATAGTCCTCTTAGGCCCCACCTTTTTTTTTTCCTTACACTTAGAGGAATACTTACATATTGAGGCTACATACTAGTACAGGCATGCTGAGATCTTGGTCTGAGTATACACTCTGGGAGATGACAAGCTGAAAATGAGTATCTTGGATTTTAGAAACAAGAGCATCCTATATAATAAAGAGGTAATATGCAAATTAACCATCACTCCAACACACAAGATGGCCGCCCCCATGTGTCAAAGATGGCTGCCCCCATGTGGACACAAGATGGCCAGCAGGGGAGGGCAGTTGTGGGTGAACACGACAGCAGGGTAGGGCAGTTGGGAGGGACCAGGCCTGCAAGGGAGGGCAGTTGGGGGTGATCAGGCCTGCAGGGGAGGGTAGTTAGGGGTGACCAGGCTGGCAGAGGATGGCAGTTGGGAGCAACCAGGCCTGCAGGGGAGGGCAGTTAGGGGTGACCAGGCCTGCTGGGGAGGACAGTTAGGGGCAACCAGGCCTGCAGGGGAGGGCAGTTGAGGGCAACCGGTCTGGCAGGGAAGGGCAGTTAGGGTTGACCAGGCTGGCAGGGGAGGGCAGTTAGGGGTGACTAGATTGGCAGGGCAGGGCAGTTAGGGGCAATCGGGCCAGTAGGGGAGCAGTTAGGTGTCGATCATGCTGGCAGGGGAGTGGTTAGGGGGTAATCAGGCTGGCAGGCAGAAGCGGTTAGGGGCAATCAGGCAGGCAGGCCGGCAGGTGAGTGGTTGGGAGCCAGCAGTCCTGGATTGTGAGAGGGGTCCCAGATTGGAGAGGGTGCAGGCTGGGCTGAGGGACACCCCCCCCCCCAAGCATCTGGCTCAGATTCTATTGTCAAATTTTTGTATTTCTGCACTTGATTTATCTACAAGTTTTGAAATGCTCTATAATTTGCAAGATTCTTGAGGGCAAGTACTATCTCCATCATATTTTTGTGTGCACAATACATGTTTGTGTATAGTCTAATTATATGTAACTTTTTTAGTTCTTTTTCCTCCTACTGTCCCCAGGTGTTTACTTCTCTTATATAAAAATAAAAGTCTTATTTCAGCTGTGCAACAGAAAATGAAGATGACTAATTTGTTATGTATAATTTGTCCATGGACATAAAGGGGGAACAATCTCTTCTCCACTATCCATCACAACCTTGGGGACTATATGGAGATTGCAAGAAGGATTAGTAACACCTCCAAGGCAAAAATAAGTTTGAGAACAAAAACCAGGTCGGCTGGTTTTGCCACCTTTTCTATGCACAGACTCTCCTTTCATTATCATTTTGGAAGACCTCCATTTTATTTTATTAAAGACATTGGCTGACTTCCTATTCCTTCCTTAGAAGCTGATTTCTTATCATGACCACTGATAAAGGCATTGCTGTCTTGTGCTTCACCATCCTCAGAAGTTCTTACAGGGCTTGAAGGAGTCATGTAATGAATACTAATCATAACTTTTTGCATTGTTACTTTTCCATGTGCTTCCAGAATCTTACTAGAAAATAGTGTCAATAGTACTGGAATATAAACCTGAAATATAGGTTTGGCTTTCCTACTGTGTAATTAATTACAGTGATGCTCTAAAATACAGGGCTGCTTTAGATGATTTCTAACCTCTCAACAGTGACACCATTTTATGTTCTTCATTAATTTAATAGCTGCTTCAAACCAGTAAATTAGGTAAAGCAGGCCTAATTAACCTCGTTTGGCAGTTGAGGATACAAAAGCCTAGGTAGGCTAAGTGATTTTTCCAAGGTTGCGAAACTAACTTGGAATAGGCTTGGGACTGGAAATTGGGTTCTTTCTATTTTAAGGTATCCTCAAAGACTGACAAAGACGAAGTTGCCCAATAGAGTGAATGGGGGATATAAAATTTTGCTTGGGAACCAAGAGTTATTAAGCCTATTCTAAAGGATCCTGACACTCTTGCAGGATAGTAGAAATTGATAAGAAACAGCTAGGCCACAATATCTAACTGCTTAAAGCCAGGAAACTAGGGAAATTTTATATAAACAAACAAATAAATAGATATGTTTGTATGTATACTTATTTGGCATTTAATGAAAAATATCAACAAATATGTATTGTGCACACAAAAATATGATGGACATAGTCCTTGCCCTCAAGAATCTTGCAAATTATAGAGCATTTCAAAACTTGTAGAGAAATCAAGTGCAGAAATACGAAAATTTGACAATAGAATCTGAGCCAGATGCTTGGCCTACAAGATGATACAGGGACAACATCCTGCTCCAATCCTCCACCCCATCTCAAGAGAAAAGTGATACAATCCAAATTGTTATTATTTTAGACCAGTGTGTGTGTATGCCTTCACCTTCATTCCTAAAGCATTTTTGGTTACATCCTTTAGCAATAACATAAATACAGCCTACTCTCGGGGAAGAAAGACAGTTGTTTCCTTAGAGCCCAAAATAAGCTTCTCCAAAATGTGATCTTACAGGAACTCATTCCTATGAGTTTTGAGAGTTATATGAGATTAAAAATATGGGAGGACACTTTGCAAAGTATGAATTGTTATGCAAATACAAAGGATTACAAAAATAATAATTATTATTTAAACAAGGTTTGTTGATCTGAGTATAATACATTCTGCACTATGAAAATGCCTGCACAAGGTCTTTCTCTGGTCCTGTAACAACTGCTTTTAGTAATGGATGAACTAGACTATATTGTGCACTGAAAGGAAACTGAGTTACTCTAAATTATTAACAATTCATTTGTTATACATTCAAGAAGCAATTACTCTTTTTTTAAAGAAGCAATTACTCTTGAATTATGTGAGCCAGCCTCCTTTTCCCTCCCTGACATTCCAAAGAAAAAAAAATCCTAACCAAAATCTCTGAGTTTAAATCACCAGTGCATAATAACCAAAAACAAAAGGATTTCAAAACTTTAAATAGCGTATATAAAATATGAAATGAGGGTATTTCGTATAAGTAGACATAATATATAAATTTTGTATTTATATAGAATATAAATTTTTTGTGTGTATGTGTGTGCGATTTCACATCATAACTTCTTTAATGTCACCCTACCAATATTCTCTTGTGGTTCTACAAACCTTGTTTTCTGACAAGAGACTGGATCAGTTGCTTCACATATAGTAGGAGCTCAAAAATATTTTTTTTCTGGATAAATTAAGCAATCTGTGTTAATTAATCATTCAGAAAAATCTGAGCAAAGTCAGTTGACTGAATTAGTAAATTGGTTGCTAAGGCAACCTTTTTTTCCTGATTGAAAAGAAATCATAGGAGGGTTAAGAGCAGATTTTACACAAATGAAATGGAGAGGGGGAGAGAAGCAGCATGATCTTTTCTTTGTTGTTTTTTTTTTGTGTGTGTGTGTGTTATTTTTTCTGTTTCTGAAATGAATAGGTAGATAGAAAAGGCAATTTGTGGTTTTCAATGAGATTAGCAAGGGAGTTATTTTTTAAGAGAGGGATAGCTGTTTTAATAAGATGAGCTCTGCCCTTAATAATCGCAGGTGGAAGGAGAACAAGCTACAGTGATGTTTAGTATTGACTTCAGGGGTTGCTAAGGCTGTGGAAGGCAAAGAGCACAAAATTTTTATTGCTTGGAAACACTCTTGTTGAGAAAAAGTAATGTTATTTTTATAAGTTTGTTTTACTTTTTTTTTCTTGGTTTAATAGTGATTGACTAACAGTTGAGTTAATGACAGATTTTCAAATGAATACCAATTTGTGGTTATTTATGCATGATTTTTATTATTTCTGGAATCATATATTATCAAAGAACTATTAAGGCAAAGCTAATTAATAGGCAGGTAAATTCTATGATGCTGTTTTCATAAAGAAACTATTCACTAGAGTGGAAAGAGCATTAGACTAAAAGAAGACCAGAGTTATGGTTCCAACTTCATCACTTAGCACTTGGGTGGTCACACAAGTTCTTTGAACATCAGATTCTATAAATGTCACAGGAGAAACTTAAGACCAATATAGCTGCTTTGCCTGCCTCACAAGTGATTATGAAAATCCAATGAGTTAATTTATGTAAATAGTGTATAAATATAAGCAGGACCACCTTTATGGGCATCAGTCTGTGCAGCTGTACAAGGTCGAGCACCACACTTGGTTTAATGGTATGTTGTCACTGTGTTTAAATTTGTCATTTTGAACAAGAGGCCCTGGATTTTTATTTTACATATTGATCATCAGGTATGTGAAATCAACTGTCTGGAATTATTTTACTCTTTTAATGCATAATGGTAGCCTCACTTTAAATCATGTGGGGAGGATGCATTTACTATCCATTTAGATTTTGTGGGTGATATGTATGGCAAATAAGTGATAGGTGAAAATAAATATAATGTAGAATATCTAAATGTTATATGTAATATACTCTTTATGCTTGAGACCATTTTTTCTTGTCTGAGTAATGAACAATTTTAAATATAAATGAATTCATTTTATATACAACACAGTACACACCATCCATACAAAATTAGCCTCTCAAACAAAAAGTTGAGTCAAAAATTAAAAGTAAGTATTGAAATAAGTGTGCCCTGTATAAATCTAAGAATAATCATTATTAACATTGTTAATAACTAGAGGCCCAGTGCACGAATTTGTGCACCAATGGGGTCCCTCGGCCTGGCCTGTGGGATCAGGTCAAAACTGGATCTCTGGCATCCCCTGAGGGATCCCGGATTGCAAGAGGGTGCAGGCCAGGCTGAGGGACCCCACCAGTGCACAATCAAGGCTGGGAAGGGATGTGGGAGGTTGGCCAGCTGGGAAGGGACGACGGGAGGACTCCAGGGCGTGTCTGGCCCATCTCGCTCAGCTAGACCCTAGCAGCAAGCTAACCTACTGGTCGGAGCGTCTGTTCCCTGGTGGTCAGTGCACATCATAGCAACTGGTCAACCGGTTGACTGTCTGCCTCCTGGTGGCCAGTGCATGTCATAGCGAGCAGTTGAGCAGCCTTAGTATATCATTAGCATATTACGCTTTGATTGGTTGAACGGATGATCAGACAACTGGACACTTAACATATTAGGCTTTTATTATACAGGATACTGTGTTTTATATTTAAAAGTTGCTAGGACAGATGAAAAAAATTTTCAATCACTGTTTACATTACAAAAATATTATTTTTCATTAGTGTCAAGTGTACAGCACAGTTGTTAGACAGTCATATACTTTACAGAGTGTTCCACCTGATATTTCTAGTATCCAACTGGCACCATACATAGTTATTGCAATATTATTGACTATATTCCCTGTGCTGTACTTTACATCCCCATGCCTATTCTGAACAACCAATCTGTACTGCTATCTCAAAAGTTCTAATCACACATGCAAAATTTTAACTGTGTGGTGATGGATACTAACTAGAATTACTGTGGTGATCATTTTGCAATAAAAATACTGAATCATTCTGAAGTATTCCTGAAACTAATGTAAAGTTATTAGTCAATTATATCGCAATAAAATAACAAAAATAATATTCTTCAGGGTATCCTATATAATAAAACCCTAATATGCAAATTGACCAAATGGTGGAAAGACTGGTTGCTATGATGCGCACTGACCACCAGGGGGCAGACTCTCAATGCAGGAGCTGCCTCCTGGTGGTCAGTGCACTCCCACAGGGAGAGCGCTGCTCAGCCAGAAGCCGGCTCACAGCCTGCAAGCACAGTGGTGGCAGGAGCCTCTCCTGCCTCCACTGCAGGTGGGCAGTAAGGAGTGAGGTGGTCCCAGACTGTGAGATGGATGTCTGACTGCCAGCTTAGGCCTACTCCCAGTGGCAGTCAGACATCCCTCGAGGGGTCCAGGACTGTGAGAGGGTGCAGGCCGGGCTGAGGGTCCCTCCCCCCCCCCAGTGCACGAAATTTCGTTCACTGGGCCTCTAGTCCAGTGATGGCGAACCAATGACACGCGTGTCAGCACTGACACACGTAGCCATTTCTGATGACACGCGGCCACTAAGGCAGCCGCATGCCGAGGATGAAACATTTGCTGCTCCTGAGGATGAAACATTTGTGAAATAATGTTTTTTCCTCAAAGTGACACACTACCCGAGTTATGCTCAGTTTTTTGGCGAAGTTTGACACACCAAGTTCAAAAGGTTGCCCATCACTGCTCTAGTCTATACATATAAAAGGCTAAACTACCATCCGACTGCTAGCTATGATGTACAATGACCACCAGGGGGCGACGCTCAACACAGGAGCTGACGACCTGTGGTGATATGGCAGCGGTGGTTGACACACTCCGGAACCAGAGAAGAGGGAGCCTGATTCAGGTATGCATCACCCAAGAACCACTCTCTCGCAATCTAGGACCCCTTGGAAGATGTTGGAGAGCCAGTTTCGGCCTAATCCCTGCAGGCCAGGCTGAGGGATCCCGCTCACTCCGCAAGATACCCTTCGAGCCTTAGATGCCCTTTGAGCCATGGCACTGCCCCAGGTGTGGCCGGCTGGGGAGGGACTTCGGGAGGTTGGCTCCAGGGCGTGTCCAGCCTGTCTCGCCTAGTCCTGCCCTATTGGCTGCTTTCTAATTAATTTCCTTTCAATGTGCACGAATCTGTGCACTAGATCACTAGTGTTTAAATAAGCTATAATAGCCCTAGCTGGTTTGGCTTACTGGATGGAGCACTGGCCTTCAGAATGAAGGGTCCCGGGTTCAGTTCTGGTCAGGGGCACATGCCAGGTTGTGGGCTTGGTCCCCAGTAGGGGTCATGCAGGAGGCAGCAATTGATGATTCTCTCTCATCATTGATATTTCTCTCTCTCTCCCTCTCCCTTTCTCTCTGAATTCTATAAAAATATTTTTAAAATAAGCTATAACAGTAGTGATATAATTCAGTTATGAACAAGGGTCAGACCTCTCATCAGACAAATATCAGAAGAATACAAGTTGATCCTTGATGGCCCCTAGTTCTGTCTTGGTTCTTCTTCTGCCTTTTGACCTTTTAGCCCTGGATTCAGATGCAAATACTCCATCTAGGGTTGATCACCCTAAGCAGCAATGCCATTTTTATTTTGTTTTCTTTCTTCTCATCACTTTTTGGATTTGGATTGATTATCTAATACCTGTGGCAGAATCATGCCATTTTTAGGATCTAAATAAACAGCTAAATCAAATTTGCCCACTGTTGTTTTCTAGGATCATTAAGTTAATGTGCTACTCCTCTAAGAATACCTCATGGTCATTAAAATTTGAAATCATTTCTTTCAGAAAAAACATCTATTACTGATTGGGGAACATTGTATCCCTTAAGCTGATTATGTTTTAACTCATAAACAAGTAATAATTGAATCTTCCCCAAATACTCCTTATATACCAGCATGTAAGGATTTCTTTCTGTTTTTATTTAGTTTCTACCTAAACTCCATTTTAAGGAGTTTTTGAAACATAGCAAGATTATAACCCAAAGGTGTTAGGAAAATTTCAAATTTCATAACAGCTGTTCAAGAGTTTAAAACAGAAGTTGCAAAACTGGATAACTAGTATTTTTGCTTCCCATGAATTACTTTGGAATAGTTCCAATTGGTATTTATGACTACATCAAAATTTGTACCTAATTTTTTTCATCTTAGACTTGCAGAATACTAAAAATCCTGAGAGAATCTTTCTTCTGAGATTCATTTTATTTCTCAGTTACTAATCTTCCATGTCATGCTATCCCATTTTAAAGGATGTCCTTTTGACCAGACTGTGAGACAAATAATGTACTTCTAACATCCTATCTAGGATCCAGTTCCACAGTGGCATTCTCCTTAGGACGGCCTCCTCCCATCAGACAAATTTAAGGCTCTAGTGTAAAACTTTGCTTTCCCTTTGTGTTGCCAAAAAGTGTAACTTCTGGTTGGCTTTTTAATTTACAGTAGTGCTGCTCAAAATATAGTCTGTAGACTGCTACCTGATGACTAGATGAAATAAGTGCAGAGATTGAGAGTAAGCATTTAGAAATTTTTATAACAATGTGTGGGGTCAGGAGAAACTACCTTTATCACAACTAGCTTAAATTATATTGTTTAGAACCCTACTCTGACAAACTGGATTTTTATAATATGTGCTGGGGTGATTATGTTACTCCTTTGAGGCAGAACATAGGAATGTTCTGGAGGCCCTAAGGAATAATGGTAAAAATAGGAGTGTTGATACTGTCCTATTGATCATACCAGTAAGAAAGATTGTAATTCAGAATATGGTATATAAGGGAGAGTTGATTTTTTAAAGTAAAGGTGAAATATAGCATATTTCATTAGTAACTCAGTTGAAGAACTTCTAGAATAAATGATACATTAGGAAGTCTTAGATGGCCTTTTTATACTATTACTAGCGTTCCCGTTGCAGGAAAAATCCTGCAATAGGATTTCCTACTGCACTCGACCCCACCTCCGCTCCTCTCTTGTCGCCCGCCCCGCCTTCTTGGCCAGCCCGCCTGCTTTTCCCTTCGCCCCTGGCCCCGCCTCCGCTCCTCCCTTCACACACACCCCTCCCGCTTGCTTGCTTCTCCGAAGCTTTACTCCCTTCTGCAGCTCTTGGGTTCTTTGACGCTGTCTTGATATGCAAATTAGCCGCCATCTATGTTGGGGTAATTTGCATACTAGTCCTGATTGGTTGGTGGGCGTGGCTTGGGCGTAGCGAAAGTGCAGTCAATTTGCATATTTGTCTATTATTAGATTAGATAAACTTTATTTTTTTTATTTTTTATTTTTTATTTTTTTCCAATTTTTTTATTAAGGTATTATATGTGTACATATCTTACCATTGCCCTCCCCACACCCCACTCCCATATATGCCCCCACCCCCCAGAGTTTTGAATCCATTGGTTATGCTTATATGCATGCATACAAGTCCTTTGATTGATCTCTTATCTCCCCCACCTCTCCCTAACCTTCCCCTTGTAATTTGACAGTCTGTTTGATGCTTTACTGTCTCTGTATCTATCTTTTTGTTCAAGTTTATAATGTTCTTTATTATCCATAAATGAGTGAGATCATGTGGTATTTTTCTTTCATTGACTGACTTATTTCACTTAACATAATGTTCTCCAATTCCTCCCAGGTTGCTGCAAATGATGAGAATTCCTTCTTTTTTATGGCAGCATAGTATTCCATTGTGTAGATGTACCACAGTTTTCTGATCCAGTCATCTGCTGACGGGCACCTAGGCTGTTTCCAAATCTTAGCTATGGTGAATTGTGCTGCTATGAACATAGGGGTGCATATATCCTTTCTAATTGGTGTTTCTAGTTTCTTCGGATATATTCCCAGGAGTGGGATTACTGGGTCAAATGGGAGTTCCATTTTCAGTTTTTTGAGGAAACTCCATACTGTTCTCCACAGTGGCTGCACCAGTCTGCATTCCCACCAGCAGTGCACGAGGGTTCCTTTTTCTCCGCATCCTCGCCAACACTTGTCGTTTGTTGATTTGTTGATGATAGCCATTCTGACAGGTGTGAGATGGTACCGCATTGTTGTTTTGATTTGCATCTCTCGGATAATTAGTGACGTTGAGCATGTTTTCATGTGTCTCTTGGCCTTCCTTCTGTCTTCTTTTGAAAAGATTCTATTTAGGTCTGTTGCCCATTTTTTTATTGGATCATGTATCTTCCTTTTATTAAGTTGTATAAGCTGCCTGTAGATGTTGGAGATTAAACCTTTATCAGTGATGCCATTTGCAAATATGTTCTCCCATGTAGTGGGCCTTCTTGTTGTTTTGTTGATGGTTTCTTTTGCTGTGAAAAAGCTTTTTATTTTTATGTAGTCCCATTTGTTAATTTTCTCTTTAGCTTCCACTGCCCTAGGAGCAGTGTCAGTGAAGAATTTCTTTTGGCATATGTCTAAGATTTTGCTGCCTGTGGATTGCTCTAGTATTTTTATGGTTTCCCGTCTTATGTTTAAGTCCTGTATCCATTTTGAGTTTATTTTTGTGTATGGCGTAAGTTGGTGATCAAGCTTCATTTTTTTGCATCTATCTGTCCAATTTTCCCAACACCATTTATTGAAGAGACTGTCTTTATTCCATTGTATGTTCATGCCTCCTTTGTCAAATATTAATTGAGCATAGTGGTTTGGGTCAATATCTGGATTCTCTATTCTGTTCCATTGATCTATGTGTCTGTTCTTGTGCCAGTACCAGGCTGTTTTGAGAACAGTGGCTTTGTAATACAGCTTGAAATCTGGTATTGAGATCCCTCCTACTTTATTCTTCTTTCTCAGGATTGCTGTGGCTATTCGGGGTCTTTTTTTATTCCAGATGAATTTTTGGAGAGTTCTTTCAAGGTCTGTGAAATATGCCGTTGGTATTTTAATGGGGAGTGCATTGAATCTATAGATTGCTTTGGGTAGTATGGACATTTTAATGATGTTGATTCTACCAATCCATGAACATGGTATGTTCTTCCATCTGTTTACGTCTTCCTCTATCTCTTTTTTCAGTGTCCTGTAGTTTTCCGTGTATAGGTCTTTTACCTCCTTAGTTAAGTTTATTCCTAGGTATCTTAATTTTTTTGGCGCGATGGTAAATGGGATTGCCTTTTTAGTCTCTCTGTCTGTAAGTTCACTATTGGTGTATAGAAAGGCCATAGATTTCTTGGCGTTAATTTTGTATCCTGCTACATTGCCGAATTCCTTTATTAAGTCTATTAGTTTTTTGACGGAGTCTTTTGGATTTTTTATGTACAATATCATGTCGTCTGCAAATAAAGACAGCTTTACTTGTTCTTTTCCAATTTGGATGCCTTTTATTTCTTCTTCTTGTCTAATTGCAATGGCTAATACTTCCAGTACTATGTCAAACAGGAGTGGTTGGAGTGGGCATCCCTGTCTTGTTCCTGCTCTTAGGGGAAATGTTTTTAGTTTTTGTCCATTGAGTATGATGTTTGCTGTGGGTTTATCATATATAGCTTTTATTATGTTGAGGTATGAGCCATCTATTCCCACCTTGTTGAGAGTTTTTATCAAGAAAGGGTGTTGGGTTTTGTCAAATGCTTTTTCTGCATCAATGGATATGACTATGTGATTTTTATCTTTCAATTTGTTTATGTGATGTATCACGTTTATTGATTTGCGGATATTGTACCATCCTTGCATTCCTGGGATAAATCCTACTTGGTCATGGTGTATGATCTTTCTGATGTACTGCTGGAGCCGATTTGCTAGAATTTTGTTGAGGATTTTGGCATCTATGTTCATGAGGGATATTGCTCTGTAATTCTCTTTCATTGTGTTGTCTTTATCTGGTTTTGGTATTAGGGTGATGCTGGCTTCATAGAAGGAGCTTGGAAGTGTTCCTTCCACTTGAATTTTTTGGAATAGTCTGAGGAGGATAGGTTTTAGTTCTTCCTTGAATGTTTGGTAAAACTCTCCTGTGAAGCCATCAGGCCCCAGGCTTTTGTTTGCCGGAAGCTTTTTGATGACTGCATCAATTTCGTCCATAATTATTGGCCTATTGAGCTGTTTAGATTCTTCTTGATTGATTTTTGGAAGGTTATATTTTTCTAGGAATATGTCCATTTCCTCCAGGTTGTCCAGTTTGTTGGAATAGAGTTGTTCGTAGTATTTTGTAACAATCCTTTGTATCTCAGCGGGGTCTGTTGTTATTTCACCTCTTTCATTTCTGATTTTGTTTATTTGGGTCCTCTCTCTTTGCTTCTTGGTGAGCCTGGCTAGAGGTCCATCAATCTTGTTTATCCTTTCAAAGAACCAGCTCTTGGTTTTGTTGATCTTATGTATTGTTTCTTTGGTCTCTATGTCATTTATCTCCACTCTGATCTTTGTTATTTCCTTCCTTCTGATTACACTGAGCTTTTCTTGCTACTCTTTTTCTAGCTCTTTGAGTTGTAGGGTTAAGTAATTTATTACCATTGTTTCTTGTTTTTTGCAATAGGCCTGTAGAGCTATGAACTTCCCTCTCAAGACTGCTTTCGCTGTGTCCCATAGATTTTGGATTGTTGTGTTTTCATTGTCATTTGTTGCCATGATGTTTTTTATTTCTTCCTTGATCTCTCTGGTGACCCAATCCTTGTTTAATAGCATGCTGTTTAGTCTCCATGTGTTTGATTTCTTTGGATTATATTTATTGTAGTTGATTTCCAGTTTTATGCCACTGTGATCTGAGAAGATGCTTGATATAATTTCTATCTTCTTGAATTTGAAGAGACTTTGCCTGTGACCCAGCATATGGTCTATCTTTGAAAATGACCCATGTGCACTTGAGAAGAATGTATATTCTGTGGCTTTGGGGTGAAATGTTCTGAAGATGTCAATTAATTCCATCTGGTCTAGTGAGTCATTTAGGATTGCTGTTTCTTGGCTGATTTTTTGTTTAGAGGATTTGTCCAATGGTGATAGTGGGGTATTAAAGTCTCCTACTATGATTGTGTTGCTATTAGTCTCTCCCTTGATATCGTCCAGGAGTTTTTTTATGTATTTGGGTGTTCCTATATTGGGAGCGTATATGTTTACCAGAATTATTTCTTCTTGTTGGATTTCTCCCTTTAGTATTATGAAGTGGCCTTTCTTATCTCTTATTATGGCATTTACTTTGAGGTCTATTTTGTCAGATATAAGTATTGCTACCCCAGCTTTTTTTTTCATTTCCATTTGCCTGAAAGATATTTTTCCATCCCTTCACTTTCAATCTGTGTGAGTCTCTTGTTCTGAGGTGGGTCTCTTGTAGACAGCATATATATGGGTCGTGTTTTTTTATCCATTCAGCTACTCAATGTCTTTTGATTGGAGCATTTAGTCCGTTTACATTTAAAGTTATTACTGAAAGGTATTTGTTTGTAGTCATATCTATTTTTGTGTCTGTATTCCTTCTTACCTGTTTATTTCTTCTTTTTACAGTATTCCCTTTAGCAATTCTTGCATTGCTGGTTTGGTGGTGATAAACTCCCTGAGGCTTTTTTTGTCTGCAAAGCTCCTGATTTCCCCTTCAATTTTGATTGATAGTCTTGCTGGATATAGTATTCTTGGATTCAGTCCTTTGCTTTGCAACACTTTGTATACCTCCTTCCATTCACTTCTAGCTTGTTGTGTTTCTGATGAGTAATCATTTGACAATCTGATGGGTGTTCCTTTTAGGTAACTCTCTGTCTCTCTCTTGCTGCCTTTAGGATTCTCTCTTTATCATTTATATTTGCCATTGAAATTATGACATGTCTTGGCGTGGGTCTTTTGGGGTTGATCCTGCTTGGGACTCTCTGTACTTGCGTAACATTTATCTTTCCCATATCCGGGAAGTTTTCTGTCATTATTTCTTCGAATAGATTTTCTAATCCCTGCTGCTCTTCTTGTCCTTCTGGCAGCCCTATTATATGCATGTTACTTCGTTTCAGGTTGTCCCGAAGCTCTCTTAGGCTTTCCTCCTGCTTTTTAATTTTTTTCTCCAATTGCTGTTCATATTTAGCTTGTTTCTGTACCTGATCTTCTAACTCACTAATTCGGTCTTCTGCTTCTTGTAGTCTACTGTTGAAACTTTCCATGGTGTTTTTGATTGTAGCTATATCACTTTTCATTTCTTCCTGATTCTTGCATAAGTTGTTGATTTTCTCATCCATCCGATGTATAAATTCCATGACCATTACTCTGAACTCCTTTTCGGTCATGTTGCAAGCTTCAGTTTCACTAATTTCCTTTCTTGGCGACTCCACATTTTCTTTCCTCTGTGAGTTATTTCGTTTCCCCATTCTGGCTATTACCAGAAAGCTCAAGCTTCCGTTTGTGTGGACCTGAGCCGTGTGCTGTGGGGACTTCGCTCCACCCTAGTTTCACTGAAGTGCTCTGACACTAGGACGTGTGGCTGTCTTTGGTTGGTGGGAACCAGACTTGCCCAGGATCAGTGTCCCCAGTGTTCCGTGTGGTCTCGTGTGCACGTTTAGAATCAGGGACCCTGTCTGCACCACACTGTTGGTATGTGCCGAGAATGAGATCCTTAGCATGTGCCAGGAGTCAGAGTTTCCCTGTGTCTGCACCAATACTCGAGTGTCAAAGTCTCTGTTGCCTTGTGCGGTTTCTCGTTGAGAATCAGGGTCCCTGTGTGTGCACGCACCAACAATTGGGGTCGCTGGCTCTTAGTGTGAATGCGCTGTGAGTCAGGGATCCCAGGCAGCTGTGTCCGGCGTGCCAAATTCCCTGAAGTGGAGCTGCGTCCTGTGTGTGCTCTCTCTACTGCGCCAAACCGGCTAGAGCACACATTCTTAAAATCCTGAAGGTGAGCCGGCTCAGTGCACTCTCCCAAAGTCCCGGAAGGGGGGCGGAGTCCGTCCTGCAGGCCAAATTCCCCAAAGGGAAGCCCCTCTGTGCACGCTCTTAAGAATCCCCTAAGGGGGAGCTGTGACCCGCGAGCCAAATTCCCCCAAATTCCCCGAAGGGGAGCCCTCTTTGCGCACTGACAGATTTCCCCGACCGGGAGCTGCTTCTGTCCCGCGAGCTGCTTCTGTCCCGCGCGCGAGCGCCAAATTCCCTAAGAGGGAGCGTGTCCCTGCGCAAAGCTTGGCAGCTTGGGCCAGGGGCGGGTCTATCAGTTACTATGGCGCTGTTTGTGCCTGTGAGCAGCTTGGGCGAGGGGCGGGTCTATCAGTTACTATGGCGCTTTCCGCGCGCCGTGGGCGCTCAGCAGCTTGGGGGAGGGGCGGGTCTATCAGTTACTATGGCGCTATCAGCGCGCCTGCGAGGAGGGGGATAGGCTCTTTGACTCACGGAAATCTGCCGGGAAGTCTGGATTCTTGTTGTCTGTTGGTCTGAAGCTGTGATAGCAGTTCTCTGTCCCCAGTGGCTGCAGGGTCCTGGTTTGTGTCAGAACCCAGGATCCGAGTCTCAGGCAGCTCTGTTTCTCAAGATGGCGTGGTCTCCGCGTCCGCACCAGCCGCCGAGAAGTGTCCGCTTTGTGCGCGGGGCTCCGCCGTCTAGGGCTGCCCTGTTCGGGAGCCCCTTGGAAGACCTGCAGAATCTAACTGACCCTATCTCATACACACACACACACCACACACATCTACACTCTCCTCTATGGGTTCCTCACTCACACTCTCTCTCTCCCTACCTTCCTGCCGGTCGCCATCTTTTTCTCGGTCTCTCTAGATAAACTTTATAGTATATATTATAATATATATGATATACACTGAGTGGCCAGATTATTATGATCTCTGAAGCATAATAATCTGACCACTCAGTGTGTGTGTGTGTGTGTGTGTGTGTGTGTGTGTGTGAATGTGTATATATTAGAGGCCCGGTGCATGAATTCATGCATGGGTGGGGTCCGGCCAGCCTGGGGCCAGCGGGAGGGGACATGGGTGGTTGAACGGCCTGCCTGCTGTTCGAACTCCTGGTTGAGGGGACAATTTGCATATTAGCCTTTTATTATATAGGATATACACTGAGTGGCCAGATTATTATGCGTTCAGAGATCATAATAATCTGGCCACTTAGTGTATATGCATATATATATGTGTGTGTGTATATATATATATATATATATATATATATATATACACATATATATGTATATATATGTATATATATATATATATATATATATATACACACACACATATATTGTCTATCCAATTTTTGAAAAATTCAATTATACCTATATTCTTTCCAAGTTAAAAATTATGAGCCCAGTTTTATTTTGCAATGGAAAACTGAAACATGCTCTCTTATCAGAGCCAAGAGCTCATCTGACTGAAGTAAATTGGTTTCCTGGAAAAAGGAATACCATCTCAGAAGTAATTATATTTTATTTTCTTTACCTTAAGGTGGGATTAGTCCCACCATTTTCTCATGCTGGTGCTGAGAATAGATTTCTCCTTAACTAGATCTACCTCCTTCTTCTCAGCAAAACCACATAGAATGCATATCCAGTAACACTTCTTTTTAGTCTCAAGCAGAAGACAAGGACTTGAACATTTCTCACTCTGTCTCTGTGTAATTGAAGTTACTCTCTTGATTAAATAGGGCCCTCATCCTGAGGTGAAGTGGAGAGACTAGGTAGCTAGAGCTAAAAGTTTGTTTAAATTAATGAAACTTTATTTTGGCTCTGTTTTTGCTAAAATAGTAGCGAAGTGAATGAAAGAGTACCTTCTTACACTTTTAACTTACACTGGAATTATTTTAACTGGGTTTCTTTCAATTTGGGGAGCACAAACTAAATATTTCTTCTAGTGTTTTAAGCTACTAGAAGGTAGGGGTAGAATAGTATTCTTTTTTATACCATCATCTTTGAATTCTTTTTTTAAAATATATTTTATTGGTTTTGTTATCGAAAAAAAACCATTGAAACCTGTAAAGAATTTTGTGAGTTTATTTGAGCCAAACTGTCGACATATGCCGGGAAGCAGAACCTCAATGAATTGAGATAATGCTCCGTAGACTGCAGGGTTACATCTATATTTATACATTGAAATCAAAGGAAAGGGACGTAGGTGAGTTACATGAAATCCATTGGTGACAGATTAGGGAGGTGGGACAAAGCAAAGCGGGGAAACCTCTGGGATAGGGTAAAAAGTGAAATGATGGACATGTGCTTCTCTTACAGAGATGGATACAGGATACTTTAACGTAATTAACAGTTGACAATTAACTTGATAACAATGAGGGAATGTCCCGGTGCCATTGTTGTGCCCTGAGGGGTCCGGGGTAAAGGAAGTTACAAGTTACCCAGACATCTCACAGACATCTCACAGATATGTTATCTTAGAGGCAAAAAAGGCAAATGGGCTCAGTAAAGAAGATCTAAGTTGATCTTTGTCAGAGAAGATATCGGACTAGGACATGACTACCCACTATAACCTGTTTGTAGTTAAATATTTAATTTTCAAACCATCCTTTGTGGTTATTCCAGGTCTCTGAGTTTGCAAGACTGCCACGCAGGCCTCCCCTGAGCTTGTCAGGTTAGCATGTGACTCCTTTCGTCCACACATTCCCCTTTTGGTCATAAATCAATCCAAAGGATGCATTGATGACCAACCTTTTGGTTGGATAATGGAATCCCACGTTGCTAGGAAGGCTCATTCCTAGGATGTCTCAGTGTCAGCATGTCTTGCTGAACAGGTGGACCACTGGGGATGGGGGCGAGACCATAACCTTAGATGGCATTTAAGGTCGAATTATATATTTTAAAAAGGCAGGTAAATGGGAGGCAGTCAGATCCTATATGTCCTTGTTAAAAGTATTCTGGATCATTTCTAATTTTTGAGCCACCACGATCCGAGTCTTTTTACTGTTTGTCTTACGTTTTGCTTTTCTGCATCTAATATAACATTTACATATTATGGACAAAAGTAACAATAGTAAACCAATAACAGTGATTAGGAACAGAAAATGTCTAATATTAGACAAGGAAAAGTCTAAGGGGAACAAGCATCCCAGCCAATCGAAAAACCTTTTACATGTATTATCATAATTTTTTATTAAGCTAATTATATGTTTTCCTCCTTCATCCACCGTCATTTGTACTTTATGATATGTTTGGCCGGATGAATTAATACTCTCTATTATTTCATCATCTAGAAGTTCTAATTTCTCTTCTGGCCAATTAGTTTCCATAGAAATGACTTCATGGGGAGGATTAAGTTCAATTTCCCAATACATTGGTTTTTCAGTATCAATATTATCATAGGTTTTATGAACCTCAGGCAAAGTTATTTTGCCTATAATTTCAGTATTACACCATACTCCAGTATTATTTAAAGTAAACTTGGTGTTATTACAGTAAAAATCACTTATTATAACCGAAGAGTTTTTTAACCCTTCCCAGCAAAAAACGCCCCTTTCCCATATACCATATATTGTTATTCATGGGGGTAGATACAATAGGCCAGGACTGGGTGAATTCAGTATTCCATATGGATTGGGGGCATAACCATTCACCTTTCCGACTTTCACAATCAGACAGTGATATGGGTTCCCATTGTTTATTATTTTTAAATATGGCCCATCTACTTCCCATTGGAAGTATTCTAGTATTATTGAGGATGGTCCCTATGCCGGCCAGTTGAACTACTGGGAATTTAAGCCTAGGATTTAACCGAGGCACCTGGGCTTTTAAGACACAACGTCGTAGATCGCATTTCCCATCCAAAATTTTCCAAATTCCTAGGGAACCATATGAGTCCCATAAGTGTCTGGCCTGGGCTTCTGCAGCCATTATAGTTGGCCATTGTTTCATAGCCACTTCAGATTCCATTTGCATTAACATAGACAATAGGCCCTGTTGAGTTAGGGCACAGGCACGTTCCCATTGTTGGGTTTGTGCATGAGTTTTTAGAGTCTGTTGAGTCTGTTCTATCCATGAAACTAAGGCTTTATTGTCTTTCCATGCTGCTTCCCACCCTTTACCTTTTTCCTGAAACAGCATTCTCTCTATATGACCTATTTGAGATAAAGAATCTTTTTCTAATGAATGACGTTCTTCATTAGCTGCAAGTTCAGCTTGTCCCAGAATACCAAGGCCAGCCCCTACTCCTCCAAGTATTCCCCTTTTTCTTCTTTTAGGGGGCCAATGTTGTTGGATCCACCAGGAATGTTGTTGCCATTGAGTAGCTATGGCTTGGGAGCAGTTAGGATATACTGAGTGGATCCAAAAATGTTGAGTTTCCCATGCCATAGTTAAATGGGTAGAGGTGACCCCCAAATGAGCTAGAGTTTGAGTATTCCATAGGGCTTCCCATAAGCGTCCAGGACACAAGGATGGTGGGGTAGTTACAGACATATCTACCCACCAAGTAATGCCAATAATTTCTGAAATAGGGACCCATTGATTTCTTTCTTGCTTCACAGACATCCAGCCACAAGAACATGGCTGGTGAGTCTGAGGACAAGATATGCTATGACAGATAGGACAGGCTGCTGCAAGCCTTTTGCCATCATATCCAGGTGTTTTTCTTAGCTTTTCATCATCCATCTCTATAGCTATACAATGTTCATCCAGGTTAGATCCATATATAATTCTACCAGTGGAATTATCAGGGAGGTGTTCTTGGAGATATTTGCTTAAGGTGGGTCCTTTATAGTAGATATAGCCAGAAAAATATGTACCAAAGCTTATATTGATAGTAGGAGAAGACCAATGTGTGGCCAATAAAGCATTAATTTCACGATCATGCCTGATAATCAGAACATCATTGTGTAGTAGGTGGGAAAGATTAGCAGGTATCCAAGTTAAATTTTTCATATCTAATAAGGGAGGAGGTCTGGGGAGGCAGATATTGTTTCCACTAGGGAACCATAAGGAGGATAATAATAATATGAAAATCATTTTATATACATTCAATCAATAACAATCAGATGGTATAAAACAAGGTTCAAGCAGTATCAGTTTGTGAGCATACAGGCCTTGTTGATGTCGTCTTGGGATAGCTGTCTGCCTCTGTGGTCGGCGACTTCTCGTCCTCGAAAGGTCTCAGCTGTTCCTTGTCCTTGAAAAGTTTGATCTCCGCTGCAGACGGAGATGGGTGTCGGAGATGGGAGTAGACGTCCATTCACAGTTAGGTGCCTTTTTTAAATGAGAAATGTGAATCCATGAGCTAACTCCTTTAAGTTTAGCTGCACATGGGTTAGTTAGTAATACCTGGTAAGGTCCCTTCCAACGAGGTTGGAGAGAATCTTTTATTTGGTGTCTTTTCCAATACACCAAATCTCCTGGTTGTAAGCCGTGATCTTTGAAATCTTCGTCTCCCGGGAGCGCACTGTGAAATGAATCTGTTACCAATTTATCAATTTCTTTAAGTTGGTTAATAAGCCCTTGACAATAATGTAAAATGTCTCCTTTTAGTAAAGTTGGTTCATATGCCCCTTCGTCCAGATGCATAGGGCGACCAGTGACTATTTCATAAGGAGAAAGCTTATGTTTACCAAAAGGAGTAGATCTCAGGTTGAGGAGTACTATGGGGAGAGCTTTTGTCCAGGGGAGATTAAAGGCTTCTGAAATTTTGGCTAGTTGAGTTTTGATTATACCGTTGGTACGTTCCACCAGTCCAGAAGACTGGGGGTGATAGGCACAATGGAAATGCTGTAGTATAGGCCAAATGTTACAGATGGATTTTATTATTTGCCCAGTGAAATGAGTCCCTCGGTCACTATGCAACTCAGAGGGAATTCCCCAATTAGGAATTATTTTTTCTAGTAACAATTTACCAACTGTTAAGGCTGTTGCTCTCCTGCAAGGAAATGCCTCAACCCAGTGAGAAAACATACAAATCATGACCAATATATATTTGTAACCTTGAAATGATGGCATTTGGATAAAATCCAATTGCCATATCTCAAATGGGCCCAAAGGAAGTGGGAAATGTCCTTGGGATCCATGGAGTGGTTTTCCTGGGTTATATTTTGGACAGATAGAGCATTTGCTGTACACTTTATGAGCTACTGTAGGAGAAGGTTTCCAGTAATATTGTTTACTCCATGAAATCATCTTTTCAGGACCCCAATGCGTTAGCTCATGTACATGATGAAGTACAGGTAGTTGGGCCCCTATAGGTAAAATAGGTTTCTGATTGGGTCCAAGCCATATCTGTCTGTCTAGGTCAAAAGTTCCCCCTTTTTGTTGCCATATTCTCTTTTCGTCTTCTGTGGCTGTGTGTTGAAACTGTAAAAGATAATCTTTTATTGATTTAATAGGAAGTAAAGAACATTCCCGGGTCTGGATAACTTGACTGTTCAATGCTGCCTGCTTAGCTGCAGCATCAGCAAAATGATTACCTTTTGCTTCCATGGTGGTGGCTTTAGAATGCCCTGGAATTTTTATAATTGCCAATTGTTTTGGTTGCTGTATGGCATCTAAAAGTTCTGCAACCAGTTTTCCATTTTTTATGGGCTACCCAGAGGAAGTTAAGAAGCCTCGCTGCTTCCATAACATTCCAAAGTCATGAGCTACACCAAATGCATAGCGACTATCAGTGTAGAGATTGGCTACCTGACCTTTGGCCAATTGACAAGCCCGAGTCAAAGCAATGAGTTCAGCTTGCTGGGCAGATCTGATTCCAGGCAGATAAGAACTTTCAATTATATCCACCATGGAAGTTATAGCATATCCAGCTCGGAAATGTCCTTGTTCATTCTTTAGATAGGATCCATCTGTGAACCAAATTAAGTCAGCATTATCAATAGGAGTTTCCTGTAAATCATTCCTAGGAGCAAGAAGGTGGTCAGTAAGTAAAACACAATTGTGGGTGTCTCCATCCTGTAAAGAGGGTAACAACGTGGCAGGGTTAAGGCGATTACACCGAGTTAAAGTAATATTAGGTGCAGAGAGCAGGAGTACTTCATAAGAAGCCAGTCGACTAACAGAGAAGTGTTGAGTGTGATGAGAGTTCAGCAAGGATTCAACAGAATGAGGAACATATATAGTTAAAGGGGAGCCCATGACTATCTCTTCTGTCTGTTTACATAACAAGGCTGTAGCTGAGATGGCCCTCATGCAAGGAGGGAGCCCTTTTGCCACTGAATCTAGTTGCTGACTATAATACCCTATAGGTCTATGGTGGTCTCCGTGTTTCTGAGTTAAAACTCCTAAAGCATTGCCCTTACTTTCATATGTGAAAAGGAAGAAGGGAAGTTTATAGTTTGGATGCCCCAGAGCAGGAGCTTTAGACAGTACTTCCTTTAGAGTCTCAACAGCTTGTTTCCCTTCAGGGTTCCACTGAATTGGATCAGGTGTATCGGACTTTAACAGGGCATAAAGAGGCTGGGCTATTAATGAAAAGCTTGGAACCCAATTTCTACAATATCCGGTCAAGCCCAGGAATCCTCTAAGCTGCTTTTTTGTTTTTGGAAGAGGAAAAGATAGGATTCCTCTAAGTCTTTCCGGGTTAAGCAGTAGCCCATCCTTTGATATGAGATGGCCAAGATATTTTACTTGAGGTAAGCAAAATTGAAGCTTATTCTTTGAGACTTTATGTCCCTTTATAGCTAGCTGTTGCAGTAAGTAAATTGTGTCCTTTTGAGAGTCTAGTAATGTCCTAGAGCATACAAGTAAATCATCCACATACTGAATTAGAGTGGAATCTCTAGGAAATTTCACATCATTTAGATCAGCTTTTAATATCTGGGAGAAATAGGTGGGACTTTCTGTATATCCTTGGGGCATCACAGTCCAAGTAAATTGTCGATCTTCCCAAGTGAAAGCAAAGAGATATTGACTGTCCTTTTCTACGGGAATGCTGAAAAAAGCACTACATAAATCTATTACTGAAAAATATTGGCAGTCCTCAGGAATAGCTGATAATAAAGTATGTGGATTTGGAACCACAGGATGTCGGGGAATAACTATCCTATTTATAGCTCTGAGATCCTGCACAAATCTCCACCCTTTCCCATTTGGTTTCTTTACTGGAAAGATAGGAGAATTACAGGGACTTGTACATGGAATTATAAGTCCTCTTCTTAAGTAATCTTGTATAATGGGCTTAATTCCAGCTAGTGCATCAGGTCTTAGAGGATATTGGCGAATATTAGGCAAAGGCAAAGTACTATCAATAGTTATTTTAATAGGAGTGGCTGACTCAATTTTGCCAATATCTGTACTGGAAAGGGCCCAAAGTTGCATTGGAACTTTTTGCAACAAACGTTCAGTTTCAAGATTGTTTTCCTCTGGTGAAAGTTCCTTTAAAATCATTATTTTCCCAATTGGTTCAGTATCTGATTCATTTAGTTCTAAATACATTTCACCTTTTTGTGAGAAAGATATATGAGCATCATGGGTTTCAAGAAAATCTCTCCCTATCAGGTGAATTGGGGCCGATTTGACCAGTAAGAATATATGTTGCCCCGTAACATCCCCAAGTTGAAAGGGGACAGGTTCTGACTTAAAAACAGTCATTGGTTGGTTAGATACCCCTACCATTTGTACTGAAGCTTTGCTCCGAGGGAGAGGGAAACTTAGATGGGTAGGGTTAAGAACAGATAAAGTGGCCCCAGTGTCCACAAGGGCTTTAGTAACTTCTCCTTTTATGATAATTTCAATTTCTCCTAAAGTATTAGTAAGGAGAAGGGGAAGTACCCTCTCATAGTCCTCGGAGCAGCCCTATGCTTGCTTCTGTCTGTTTTCTCTTTTCAAATCCCATTTCAGTTTTCTACAGTCTTTCTTATGGTGGCCTGGCTTTTTGCAGTAAAAACAGACTCCTTTCTCTCCTTTTCTAAGAGACTTTGGAGTAGAACTGGCTTGGTTGCTTAATTGTTGAAGCTGTAAGTTCATAATTTGGGTAACTTTATCTTTTTCTTTCTTTTGGATAGTTTTAGATAGCTGATCAGCCAAAATAGCCAGTTCATCAGCATGGGTAGTCTGCCAGGTCAATTTATGTTGTTTGATCAGAGTTACAAGTTCTTCATCTAGTCCTTCCAAAAATGCCGAATTTAGTAAGGGATCATTTCGATGATCCTTGAAACTGTCCGGCGACAGACCTGAATATTGTTTGAAAGTCTTTTCAAAACGTTCAAAGAAATCAAGCACTGGTTCATCAGGCTTTCTTTTACATTGCTGGATCTTGGTCCAGTCCATTCTCCGAGGAAAAATTTCAGGTATGGCTTGATAAAGCCGGTGGGCCAATTCCCTGCATTTTTCTCTGTCTGTCTCTTTCTGTTTTAAAAAATCATCTACAGGAGTATTCCAGTGAACCTTATTCAGCCATTCTGTTGCCTTGCTCTCAGAAACCAGTAGGTGTATTAATTGGGACAGGTAAGAATAGCCAGGATCATACGTTCTAACAGTTAAATCAAATTCCTTTGCAAACCCATCAGGGTCCTGCAGAGGGTCAGGAAAATCTTTAGCTAGGTTTCTTAATTCTGTTCTAGTCCAAGGAACATATACAATTGCTGGATCCCCTCTACCTGAGACAGGCTTTTCCCGGAAAGGAGCTGTTAGAATTCTTGAATCATCTTTCTCTGAGTTTGTATTCTCATCTTTCCCTAGGTCAGCAGGGAATGGTAGTTGAGGAGATATAGAAGGAGGAGGAAGAGAGGTGGAGGGCAAGTCTACACAAGGAAGCTCAGACAGCAAAGGGTATAGCGGAGGGGCAGTGAGAGGGGGAGGAATGGGATCTTGGCACTTACTTGCTTCAGTAGCCTTCTTTAGTTCAGAGACAGTCTCCAAAATTTTCTTATTAACTTCTTGTAGAGAAGATATTTTATCCGATCCTCTCCTGGAAGCCTCTAATTTCCAATCAAGATAAGCTTCCCATTCATTTAATTTAATTTTAGAGCCGGCTTTTTCTAATTGAGCGTGCAGAAAAATCAATTTGGGGGTGTCAAAAGTTCCCCACTTTGGCCATTTCAAGTTGGTATCATTTTTAGTTAAACTTTCCCATTTTTGTAGATACTTGCAAGTTGAAATTCCATATGAATTGTACATGTACCCTGCTGGAGTGTTAACAGGGGGCTGGGATTCTTGGGGTTTAGCAACCTCAGAGGTGCAATTTCCCATCTTTTAAAATTTATTGTTATTATTATTGAATATCTGCAGAGTCTGAGCAAATTTTTCTAGGGGTGTTATGTAGTGGGTTGCAAAGTCTACTGCTTATGGGTTGAGCTCCATGAGGCTCTCACCCCTCATGTCGCAATTCAACCCTCTTACGTGCCTCGGTTTCTCTCCTGGCTGTCTAAAACAGCCAGAAGGGCTCGGGGCGCTGGCTTACCAGGCCTTATGTGCACTCCCCCGGACGAGCCAATCAGTTAATTACAGTTGAGTTGGAATTTCCCTATGGGGCTCCTTCACGTCGTGAGGGATGACCTCTGACACCTCCACAAGGTTCTTAGTCGCCTAAGAACACCCGAGAATCGGGCAGGAGGGAGGATGTGCCCCTTTATCTTCGGAGCTGAACGAGTTCAGCTCTCATAAGTTTAGCGAAGGTATTTTGCTCAGACTCTCAGAAAGCAATTCCAATTGAAGAGCCAAAATCAAAACCAGCCACCTGTTTTTTTTTTCCTCCAGTCTTGCCTTAACCTGGGTTCTATTAACGCTTAATCTTAGTTTCACCTCGAGGATTTTAAAACACAGCTCAAATAAAGTCAGACCCTCTACCAAAAGAAGGGAAGGTCCTGGATCCAAGAGAAAACTCACCCAAATTCACCTGATGCGGCGGGGAGCCGGCGGAGCTCAATGGGCCCCTTGCTGGATCCAAGCACCGAATCCGAGTCCGCAAGGTGGTCCTGGGTGAGCTTCTTTGGAATCCTGCCGCGACTACGCCAAGTAATGTTAACGAAAAAAAAACCATTGAAACCTGTAAAGAATTTTGTGAGTTTATTTGAGCCAAACTGTCGACATATGCCGGGAAGCAGAACCTCAATGAATTGAGATAATGCTCCGTAGACTGCAGGGTTACATCTATATTTATACATTGAAATCAAAGGAAAGGGACGTAGGTGAGTTACATGAAATCCATTGGTGACAGATTAGGGAGGTGGGACAAAGCAAAGCGGGGAAACCTCTGGGATAGGGTAAAAAGTGAAATGATGGACATGTGCTTCTCTTACAGAGATGGATACAGGATACTTTAACGTAATTAACAGTTGACAATTAACTTGATAACAATGAGGGAATGTCCCGGTGCCATTGTTGTGCCCTGAGGGGTCCGGGGTAAAGGAAGTTACAAGTTACCCAGACATCTCACAGACATCTCACAGATATGTTATCTTAGAGGCAAAAAAGGCAAATGGGCTCAGTAAAGAAGATCTAAGTTGATCTTTGTCAGAGAAGATATCGGACTAGGACATGACTACCCACTATAACCTGTTTGTAGTTAAATATTTAATTTTCAAACCATCCTTTGTGGTTATTCCAGGTCTCTGAGTTTGCAAGACTGCCACGCAGGCCTCCCCTGAGCTTGTCAGGTTAGCATGTGGCTCCTTTCGTCCACAGTTTTTTTTACAGAGAGGAAGGGAGAGGATAGTTAGAAACATCAATAAGAAAGAAACATCAATCAGCTGCCTCCTGCACACCCCCTACTGGGGATGTGCCCACAACCAAGGTACATGCCCTTGACAGGAATCAAACCTGGGACCCTTCAGTCCGCAGGCCGATTCTCTATCCACTGGGCCAAACTGGTTAGGGCTCATCTTTGAATTCTTTGTGCTTTGTTTGGTTTTATTTCTCCATGCCACACAAAAGTACAGATACAGTATACAAAATATACATAATGGTTCTCAAGATCTGGCACATCCCTTAAGAAAACATTCATATTATCTTTCTACAAATCCAATTCAGCTACTCTCTTTCAAAATTATTCCTAGAAATGCTGTCTTTATAAAGGAACAAAGTCACTACAGCAACTAAACCATCTGAGCTGTTATTAACATTTTAGGGCTGTAGTTAGGGGGAATATTTCTAAATATGAAAATAGCAACATGACAATCAATTAGGTCCTAAATTAACTAAATCATGCTTGATTTGAATTCTGAGAGAGAGAGAGAAAATTCACCTAAACCACAAGCAGGGTCCTTTGCCCAAACTAGAAGTTTGAAAGAATTTAAAAGTATCCATTCTTATTCTGTTTTAAAATTTTAGAAGGCATTTAAATCCTTGCATTTTTTTCCAGGCCTTATATGCCTTACCAAGTGGACGGTCACAAGAACCTTAAATAGGGATAAAATGCCCTTTCTAACAGTTACATCTATTCTGGTTCAAAGGTTTTACCTTAAAGACCATTTTCTCCATTATGTTAGCTAAACTATTCAGCAGCAAACCAACTTTTTTAAACAAGGAAATGAGGATTCAATAGTAAAGCCCCTAAACCATGTGTCATTCTTATTGGCAATTCTCCTATAGAAGAATGAGGGAGACAGGATTTTCTAGATGTGTAAAGTTTTAAGACCATAGCAGCTTTTCAGGATGCATGCCTAAGGCTAGCTGAGCCTTACAAAAATGACCAAATAGAGACTGCCTTTCAGTAATCTGGCTGCCTTATTTTCTGAGCATTCTCTTGTGCTTCCTTCTTATTGCTGTGTTTGCTTTGATCCATTGCTCTGCCTTAATACCTTGTTTTTATGTGATCCCTGTCCCTTGGCTACTTGTTCAGATTTTCTTACATCACTTTTTTTTTGTCTTCTGGCTTTTAGTCATAATCTATGGCTAGACTGTTCTTTTTATTTTTCCCTTTTCTCCTATACTTTGTTTTGACATTTCTGGTACTGACTCATAGGGCTTTTCTCTTATTCATTGTTGCCCTTTGTCTTGCAGTATATGCAAAGAATAGGGTATAATGGTACAATACTATATGTACTCTGTTCTCTAGTCTCAACATGGAGAACTGTCTGTCTCTGTTAATGATTATCATTTGCAGTTGGCTTTCTGCTGCTTTGGATGTTTTTGGTTTGTGTCACATTGTTATCTCAGCATCCAGTAAAGGTGTTGTTTTTTTCTTGTTGTTGTTTTTTACAGCATCAAAGTTTAAAGCTACAAATTACTAGATTACTTTCATAGACTATACCTTTTGTAGATATATAGAGCCAGTTTTACTTACAGTTGTTACTTTTTCTTTTAGGAAACACATTTACTTCTCTTTGTTATACATTCATGAAGTCACATAGAAGATAGGTTAGGCAAGACCTCAATTATGTGCAATAAACTCAACTACAAAGCCTAGCCTATTTCCATTCTGATACCCTATGCAGTAGAAGTGTTAACTGGATCTAGAGCACTCATTATCCTTACTATATTTAAGGTGTTATTTCTTTATATGGATTACTTTTCTTCTAATGCAGGATCTAAGCTCCATACTATTTTTTTAGGCCTGACATCTAGTATAATTCTTTGTACATAATAGTTGCTCAGTTTATTGACTGATTATATACAATAAACCAGGGAAATTAAAAAAAGGTTTTGGTATGTTCCTTTCAGAAATTATTCTGAGGACTTCTAAGAAGATTCATCTATCAAGGAAATATTCTAGAGAAGTTAATAATCAATATAACCATCTAGCTGGCTTTTCTTCTTTTAGACAGAACTATAAAATAAGGTGATTCAGCAAATAATAAGTCATGATAAAAATGCTTTTTCCAGGTATAAAACCTTCAGCCTTTCTGAATAGTTTGACAACCTCATGATATATTTATCCTAATTCATGTGCTTGCAGATTAATTAGTTCACCTATACTGGGCTTTTACACCTTAGCAACCGGTATACATCCCAGGTGTCATTGTACATGTATGCTTTTATGTAATGTGCTTTTTCTTTCATGTCAATAATTATTAGTGAAAAATGTATTTTGTTGGTTTAATACAAGCACCATCTAATACTTAAACTATGGAATAACTAAGAAGAGCCACTGACTTGTTTAAAACATGCCCATTGAACCTACTTTACTTCTGCTTTTTCTCTTTATTTCATGACAAACAATAATTATCTCACATCTTTAACAGACATGTGTTTGGTATATAGTTTATCAAAAAATTGCCATGTGAGGAACATTATGCCTTTTAGGTGGTACCTCATGTTTCCATATATAGTAATAAAGTACAGGAAGTATTCTAGGTATATTTTGAATTGTGATGCCAACCTGAGGGGAGTTCAGCAGTTCCTAGAAAAAATGAACCAGCCTTAAGAAATGCGCAAGAGCGATTTGCATACACTGTGTTATCTGAGGAGCACTGATTACAGAACTCTATCAAAAACACTGAGTACAGGATTTGGTGCCAAATAGACCAACATTTGCAACCTGCTATTTGGATTTATTAGTTGTATGGTTTCAAGCACATCCCCTCCTCTCTCTGAGCCTTAGTCTCCTTATCTCTTAAATGGAAGAGAATAATATACTGATGTTTGAGAATTAACTGAGATAACAGCAAATATGTGAAAGTTAGTTCCCTTTCCCCTTCCTGATGTTCTACCACAATATTTAAAATTCTCTAAATAGATAGTCATCTTATTGGTGAGTAACAATGCCATAGACAGAGCTCTCAAAAGCACAATATTATTAGAAATGACAACAAACTAAACAAGTATGTTTAACATTTCAGATATTTCATGGGGCCCTCAGGGAATGAACCAGTTTGAACAGAGCAATTGCTTCCAGAGGTGGACAGAAAGAAGCAGGACATTGCAATTATGGGATATAGGCAATATAGCCAGGACACTGAGTATCCAAAGATAGGGGAAAGAGAGGTCAGGAAAAGCATAGGAATATATGTAGAAGGCTCAGCATGAAAGAATGGGTACACAGCAGATAAACTCAGCTGTTTCTATATTTTGCTAAGATTAGGTAATGATACCAACATGGAAAGATATCCAAATCACTGGTTTAGGTAGCTGAAAATAACAATAATAGCAATAATAATACACACTATAGTTCAGGCACGTAACTGTGACTTTCATACTTGTTAACTCAATTACTGCTCACAATAACTCTCAGTGGTAGGGTATGTTATCATCTTCATTTTACAGATGAGGAAACACAATATGGGGCTATTTAATATTTGACTAAACACACAAATAGGAAGTGGAGACTTTAGTTTTAAATCTAAACAGTCTGATTCCAGTGTTCATGTATTTAAACTTGTAATAATAGCCTTGTTTTTATACCTGAAACATGAATTAATATATTGAATTGTCTACTCTTAAGGAAAAAATAATTAGTATGTTAGAAATATAGACTGAAAAGCAAGAAACTTGGGTTCTAGTGTGAGTTCTATTCACTGTGAGAACATTGGACAAGTAATTTTCGACCTGTTGGACCTGTCTTCCTGATCTATCAACTGCTGGGTTTGAGCTAAATAATTTCAATCCTATTTCTATGAAACATTATGAGATTATAAGAATCCATTGTTTTTAAGGTTATTCAGAATGTTATTATGTATTTATTCAGAAAATGCTTAATGCTATGTGAATAGCAATCATTGTAATCCTCTCTATCAGCTATAGAATTTCAGTGGGAGGTAAAAATGTATTTGTGCTTTGGAATATATATATTATAGTAGGCGCATGCTGCTGATCTTGATTATCATAAAACCACATTGAAGTTCTTTTTGAGAATCCTCTTAACTTTTGAATCATGTTCTCTCTTTTGCAATGAGGAAAAGCATCATGGTCTTATTTATTTATTTATTTCTAAGCGATTTATTAACCAAAACAAACTGTTGTCAATCATAATGGGTGGTGCGAAGTAAGATACTCTCCACTCCACAAAGAAACTATGAATAGTCTGCCACGTTTTTTTTTTTTAATTTATCATTATTGTTGAAAGTATTACAGATGTCCCCTTTGTTTTTCTGTGTGTTTTTTTCCCATTGAACCCCTTCTCCCAGCACCCACCCCTCCCAAGCCTTCACCACACTATTGTTTGTGCCTATGGGCTATGCATATATGCATACAATTGTCTGTCATGTTTTTAATTAAATATATTTTCTAGCAGCTTAACATTTTTTATTATTGACATTATTACAGATCTCCCCTATCCCCCCCCACCACCTTAACCCTACTTCACTCGGACCCTGCCCTCCCTCCCTCTGGACCTAACCATATTGTTGTCTGTGTCCATGGGCTATGCATATATGTTCTTTGGCTATTCTCTTCATCTTCTTTCATCCCATCCTTCCCACCCACCTCCCTTCTGACATCTGTCAGTCTGTACCATGTATCCATGACTCTGGTTCTATTTTCTCTGTCAGTTTATTTTGTTCATTAGATTCCACATATAAGTGAGATCATATGGCTTTGTCTTTATCTGACTGGCTCATTTCACTTAGCATTATAATCTCCAGGTCCATTCATGCAGTCACAAAAGGTAAGATTTTATTCTTTTTACAGCCAAGTATTATTCCACTATGTAAGTAGACCACAGCTTTTTTATCCACTTATCTACCAATGGCCACTTGGACTGTTTCCAGATGTTGGATATAATAAATAACTGGAGGCTCAGTGCACAAAATTCGTGCACTCGAGGGGGGGGTGAGGTCCCTCAGCCCAGATTGCGAGAGGGTGCAGGTCAGGCTGAAGGACCCCATGGGTGCAGGGTCAGAGCCAGGGTGGGATGCGGGAGGTTGGCCAGCCAGGGAGGGACTGCGGGAAGGCTCCAGGGCGTGTCCGGCCAATCTTGCTCAGTCCTGATTGGTCAGAACCTAGCAGCAAGCTCACTTACCAGTCGGAGTGTCTGCCCCCTGGTGGTCAGTGCACATCATAGCAAGTGGTTGAGCGGTCTTAGCATACCATTAGCATATTATGCTTTGATTGGTTGAATGGCCGACAGGACGACTGGACACAGCATATTAGGCTTTTATTATATAGGATACTGCTATGAACATAGGGGTACATATATTCTTAATGATTGGTGTTCCGGGATTCTTAGGATATATTTGTAGAAGTGGTATCACTTGGTCAAATGGCAGTTCCATTTTTAATTTTTTAAGGAAACTCCATACTGCTTTCTACAGTGGCTGCACCAGTCTACATTCCCACCAGCAGTGCACTAAGGTTCCCTTTTCTCCACATCTTCTCCACCACTTGTTTGTTGATTTACTGATGGTAACCATTCTGGCAGGTGTGAGGTGATATCTCATTGTGATTTTATTTTGTGTCTTTTTGATGATTAGTGATGCTGAGCATTCTTTCATATGTCTATTGGCCTTCTGTATGTCCTTTAAGGAGAAGGGTCTATTTAGGTCCTTTGCCCATTTTTTAATTGGAGTGTTTATCTTTGTGGTGTTGAATCATATAAGATCTTTATATATTTTAGAAATTAAACCCTTATCATATGTATCATTGTCAAATATATTCTCCCATGCAGTGGACTTCCTTTTCATTTTGTTGATGGTTTCTTTGCTATGCAGAAGCTTTCTAGTTTGGTATAGTCCAATTTGTTTATTTTTTCCTTTGTTTGCCTCATACTAGGAGATATAGCAGCAAAAATATTGCTACAAGAGATGTCTGATATTTTACTGTCTATGTCTTCTTCTAGGATTTTTATGGTTTCACAACTTACATTTAAGTATTTTATACATTTTGAATTTATTCTTGTATATAGTATAAGTTGGTGGCCTAGTTTCATTTTTTTGCATGTACCTGTCCAATTTTCCCAACACCATTTCTTGAAGAGACTGTCTTTACTCCATTGTGTATGCTCTCGTCTCCTTTGTCAAATATTAATTGACCATAGTGGCATGGGTTGATTTCTGGGTTCTCTGTTCTGTTCTATTGATCTATATGCCTATTCTTATGCTAGTACCAGGATGTTTTGATTACAATGGCCTTGTAGTATAGTTTGATATCTGATATTGTAATCCCTCCAACTTTGTTCTTCTTTCTCAAGATTGCTGAGGCTCTCCGGGGTCTTTTTGATTCCATATACATTTTTCGAGTATTTTTTCTAGATCTATGAAATATGCCATTGGTATTTTAATAGGGATTGCATTGAATCTATAGATTGTTTTGACTAGTGTGTACATTTTAATGATGTTAATTCTACCACTCTATGAACATAGTATATGCTTACACTTTTTTGTATCTTACTCAGTTTTTTTCTTCAATGTCCTATAGTTTTCTTAGTACAGGTCTTTTACTTCCTTGGTTAAATTTATTTCTAGGTACCTTATTTTTGTTGTTGCAATAGGAAATGGAATGTTTTTCTTAGTTTCTCTTTCTGATAGTTCATTATTGATGAAGCCTTTAGGGTTTTCTGTATACAATCTCATGTCATCCATAAATCATTACACTTCTACTTCTTCCTTTCCAATTTGGATGGCTTTTTTTCTTCTTCTTGTCTGATCATTGGGGTTAGGACTTCCAGTACTATCTCTCTATATAAAAGGCTAATATGCTAAGTATCTGACTGGTAGCTGTGACGTGCACTGACCACCAGGGGGCAGGTGCTCAATGCACAGGCATGGAAACATGGAACAGAGTGATGAATCTCAGAGGGAAGGGGGAAGGGGAGAGGGCAGGAAGAGATTAACCAAAGATCTTATATGCATACTAGAGGCCTGGTGCAATCCATGCACTGGTGGGGTCCCTCGGCCTGGCCTGTGGGGATCAGACTGAATCTGTGCACCAGGCCTCCAACATCCCCTGAGGGGTCCTGGATTGCGAGAGGGTGCAGGCCAGGTCAAGGGACCCCAGGTCCTCTAGTGTTGAATAAAAGTGGTGAAAACAGACATCCCTGTCTTGTTCCTGATCTTAAGGGAAATGCTTTTAGATTGTGCCCATTGAGTATGATGTTGGCTGTAGGTTTTTTCATGTATGGCCTTTATTATGTTGAGGTATAGTCCCTTTATTTCTACTGTGGTGAGTGTTTTTATCATAAATATGTGGTGGATTTTATTGAATGCTTTTTCTGTATTTATTGATATGATCATGTGATTTTTAACTTTCATTTTGTTATATCACATTTATTTATTTGTGAATATTGTATCAGCCTTACAATCCCAGAATAAATCCCACTTGATCATGGTACCTGATGTTTTTAATGTACTGCTGGATTTGATATGCTAATATTTTGTTGAGGATTTTAGCATCTATGTTCATCAGTGGTATTGGCCTATAGTTTTCTTTCTTTGTGTGTCTTTTTTTTTTTTAAATATATATATTTTATTGATTTTTTACAGAGAGGAGGGAGAGGGACAGAGAGCTAGAAACATCAATGAGAGAGAAATATCCATCAGCTGCCTCCTGCACACCCCCTACTGGGGATGTACCTGCAACCAAGGTACATGCCCTTAACTGGAATCAAACCTGGGACCCTTCAGTCCGCAGGCTGACACTCTATCTACTGAGCCAAACCGGTCAGGGCTCTTTGTTGTGTCTTTATCTGGTTTTGGAATTAGGATAATGTTGGCCTCATAAAAGAACTTGGAAGTCTTTCCTCCTCTTGAATTTTTGAAATAGTTTGAGGAGGATAGGTATTAGTTCTTATATGAATGTTTGGTAAAATTAGCCTGTGAAGCCATGCGGTCCAGGGCTTTTAGTTTGCTAGGAGGTTTCTTGTTTGCTTGTTTGTTTAATTGCTGTTTCAATTTCATTAGTTGTTATTGGTCTATTCAGGTTTTCTGATTCTTCCTGATTGAGTTTTGGAAGGCTATATGTTTCTATGAATTTGTCCATTTCCTCCAGGTTGTCCCATTTGCTGGAATAGCAGCAGCTTAACTTAAATGATATTTTTGGCATCATAAATTTCATGAGATGGCAGTAACTTCAGCTTCATTTTTATTCCCTTGCCTGGTTTGTTAATGCTTAGACTGAAAAAGGTATGGCTGTGTTCTATTTAGATTGATATAGGATTAGGTACATTCGACTGAACTGCTGAACTAATACAGCAGCATTTTCATTTGACAGAGTCATATAACTTTCCATGTTTATCAGTTGCAGTATACAGCTTTAACCTTCTGGTTTTAAATATCAGTTCTCAAAACATGGCTGCTACGTTTTCCCAAGTTCACCTTCTAGAATTTTAACTACAGGCTAAACAATAAAATTGGCGTTAATGTTCATTTCTAAGATACAGACCTGATCAACTGTTCTTTCCTCTGGGCCCATAGCACTTTGTTTGTTTCTACATTATAGCATTTATTTTATGTTGATCTGTATTCAAGTTAGCTGTGTTCATGTTTATCTCTTCTCTGATAACCTAAGTTCCTTGTGAATAGCAACTAAACCCTTTAGTGAAATCTTCATAGTACCTAGCATAGCACAGAACACAAAATAGGTTCCCTACTGTATGATTACTGAATGGATTAAACTTGTCATACATACACACACACACACACACACACACACACACACACACACACATATCTCACATTTAATTTTTTCATATATATATATGCACACACACATACGTTTCTTCATGGTTCAGTTTTCATAGGTTGTATGTTTCTAAAAATTTATTTATTAATTCTTGATTATCCAATTTGTGGACATATAATTGTTGATAGTCGTTTCCTTTTTGATGTAATGTCAATTTTATTTACTTTTTATATCAATTTAGAAGAAAAAAACCTATCTTTAGTTGTATCTTTTGATTCTCAGTATTTCTGTGGTATTAGTTATAAAGTCTCTTCTTTAATTTATAGTTTTATGTAATGAGTCCTCTTTTTTGTTGTTAGTCTAGCTAAGGTTTGTCAGTATTGTTTAGGAGATATCAGTAATAGTGTCAACAATAAAAAAGGACAACTATTAGTTTTCTTTATCTTTTCTATTGTCTTATAGTCTCTGTTTTATTTATATTTTTTTCCAATATGTATTATTTCCTTACTTCTGTTAACCTAAAGTTAGGATGTTTATTTGTGATCTTTCTTTTTTCTTAATGTAGTCATTTATCACCGTAACATTCTCTCTTAATACTGCTTTTGCTGCATCCCTATCCCATAGGTTTGGGTATATGTGTTTACATTTTCATTTGTCTCAAGATACTTTCTGATTTTGCTTATTATTTATTCTTTAATACACTGGTTGTTCATTAGTGTGTTGTTTAATTTCCACATATTTGTGATTTTTCTTCTGCCGGAAACAAATCAGTTTCACTAAAAGAGAGATGTTGACAGGAAGCCAGGAAGGCTGGTCAACAACCTTAATTGCTCTAACCACTCACCCTTTAGTTGAGACATTGTTAGCTGAAGCAGCCTCCACCTTTGTTTTTCCCATGTAAATTTCTGTTTATCCTGGCTAAGATGTTTTCCCCAAAGCCTCAATAAAATGGATGGCAGGGCCAGAGCAGGGAGTAGTTCTCCCACTAGAGTTGGACTACCGCCTGGCCCCCCATTTCGCCAAATTGAATTTCTTCAAGTCTCCTTTCATTTGTGTGCGGCCCTTCTCCAGAACTCAAACCCTGAACCGGAACCCTAAACCATGCGGGATTGGAAAGGGATTCCTACATTCTGGCACCCAACGTGGGACTTCTGGAGGAGAAGGTATTTTTCACCTAAGAGCGAAGGAAGGAAAATCGTTTGGGAAAAAAATAAAAAGGATCCCAAGTAAAATTTATAGAAAAGATTTCTTTATTAACTTTTGGTCAAGAATATGTTTGTATATTTTCAGAAAACATCTCCAAGACCATGTGGATTCCTGCAACAGGGAGGAATTGACAGGAATGCTCCAGCCATAAAGACAGAAGAGAAGCAGTCCAGAGATGGAAGACACTGACGACACCTTGCCATGCTAGCATTCAGCAACTGTGCGTCGCTGCAGGTTGCCCAGGACCAAACCAGAGGTCAGACCTGCATTACCACCATTTGTCCACCATCCAGATACCATTGCTGACATGTTCTCAAAAAACTGTTGGACATTGAAACTGGGATTCAAAAACTGTTGGCCCAGAGAGAAACTTACTGCAGACTGATTTCATTTGAACTCTCAGCATAGCCATTGTTGCTTGTCTCATTTTTTGTTCTTATATGTTTATTTCTAGTCTGCATATGCAAGATTTTTTAAGAAAAGAAAACGGGGGAGATGCCGGAAACAAATCAGTTTCACTAAAAGAGAGATGTTGACAGGAAGCCAGGAAGGCTGGTCAACAACCTTAATTGCTCTAACCACTCACCCTTTAGTTGAGACATTGTTAGCTGAAGCAGCCTCCACCTTTGTTTTTCCCATGTAAATTTCTGTTTATCCTGGCTAAGATGTTTTCCCCAAAGCCTCAATAAAAGGGATGGCAGGGCCAGAGCAGGGAGTAGTTCTCCCACTAGAGTTGGACTACTGCCTGGCCCCCCATTTCGCCAAATTTCTTCAAGTCTCCTTTCATTTGTGTGCGGCCCTTCTCCAGAACTCAAAACCTGAACCGGAACCCTAAACCATGCGGGACGTGGAAAGGGATTCCTACATTCTTCCTGTTATTAACATGTAAATTTATGACATTGTAGTTAGAAAAGATACTTTGTATGATTTCAGTCTTATTACATGTGTTAAGACTTGCTTTCTGACCTACTATATGATCTATTCTGAAAAGTTCCAGACTTGAGAATAATGTGTATTCTTTTGGATGGATTATTCTGTGTGTATATATTAGGGTCATTTGATCTATAGTGTTATTTAAGTCTCATTTCCTTATTGACTTTGTGTTTGGATACTCTATCCAGCCTTCAAAGTGAGATATTAAAGTGTTCTACTATTATTATATTGCTGTCTATTACTAACTTCAGTTCTATTAGTATTTATTTTATATATTTAGGTTCTCCAATGTTGGGTGCATATCTATTTGCAATTGCTATGTCCTCTTGTTGACTGGACCCCTTTATCATTATATAGTGACCTTCTTTGTCTCCTCTGACAGGTTTGGACTAAAAATTTATTTTGTCTGATGTTAGTATAGCTTTCCTGCTCTCTTTGGTTACCATTTGCATGGAATATTTTTTTCCATCCCTTTACTTTGAGCCTATGTCTGTCCTTAAAACTGAAGTGAGTCTTGCAGGTGGTGTATTTTTGAAGATTCATTTAGCCACTGTGGGTTTTTGATTGGAAAATTTAATACATTTTAATTTAAAGCAATTATTGATAGGTAAACATGTAATGTTGCCATTTAAAAAAATTGATTTATGACCTTTTTCTCCTTCCTTCCTTCCTTCCTTCCTTCCTTCCTTCCTTCCTTCCTTCCTTCCTTCCTTCCTTCCTTCCTTCTTTCTTTCTTCTTCTTTAAACCTTTATTGTTCAGATTATTACAAATGTTTCCTTTTTTTCCCCCTATAGCTCCCCTCCACCCGGTTCCCACCCCACTCCAGGCCTTTCCCCACTCACTGACCTGGTCTATAGGTATAAGCTCTTTGTCCAATCTCTTCCTGCACCCCCCACAACCCCTTCCCCCTGAGAATTGTCAGTCTGCTCCCTTTCCATGCCCCTGATTCCATTACATTCACCAGTCTGTTCTGTTCATCAGGTTTTTTATTCATTTGATTTTTAGGTTCACTTGTTGATAGATATGTATGTGTTGTCACTTAGTTGTTCATAACTTTTTATCTTTACCTTTTTCTTCTTCCTCTTCTTAGAGAATACCCTTCAACATTTCATATAATACTGGTTTGGTGGTGATGAACTCCTTTAGCTTTTTCTTGTCTGTGTAGCTCTTTATCTGACCTTCAATTCTAAATGATAGCTTTGCTGTGTAGAGTAATCTTGGTTGTAGGTTCTTGCTATACATCACTTTGTATATTTCTTGCCACTCTCTTCTGGCCTGCATAGTTTCTGTTGAGAAATCAGCCGACAGTCATATGGGTACTCCCTTGTAGGTAACTAATTGTTTTTCTCTTGCTGCTTTTAAGATTCTCTCTTTGTCTTTTGCTCTTGGCATTTTAATTATGATGTGTCTAGGTGTGGTCCTCTTTAGATTCCTCTTGTTTGGGGTTCTCTGCGCTTACTGGACCTGTAAGTCTATTTCTTTCACCAGGTAGGGGAAGTTTTCTGTTATTATTTCTTCAAATAGGTTTTCAATATCTTGCTCTCTCTCTTCTTCTGGTACCCCCATAATTCGGATGTTGGTATGCTTGAAGTTGTCTCAGAGGCTCCTTACACTATCTTCATATTTTTGGGTTCTTTTTTCTTTTTGCTTTTCTGGTTGGGTGTTTTTTGCTTCTTCGTATTTCAAATCTTTGACTTGATACTTGAGATCCTCTAGTCTGCTGTTGAATTTCTGTATATTACTCTTTATTTCAGTCAGTGTATACTTAATTTCTGATTGGTCCTTTTTCATATCCTTGAGGGTCTCACTAAATTTCTCCAAGGTTTCTAGAAGATTCTTGAGTAACCTTATAACTTTGGTTTTGAACTCTATATCCAGTATTTTGCTCTCATCCATTTCTTTCATTTGTGACTTGTTTCTTTGTCTCCTCATTTTGGCTGCTTCCCTATGTTTGTTTCTATGTACTGGGTAGCTGCTAAGTCTCCTTGAGTTGATAGAGTGGCCTTGTGTGGTAGATGTTCTATAGGGTCCAGCGGCTCAGCCTCCCTAGTCACCTGAGGTGGACGCTCTTGGTGCACCCCTTTGTGGGCTGTTTGCACAGTCTTGTTGTAGTTAACCCTTGATTGCTGTTGGTATCACTGGGAGGAATTTACCACCAGGCCAATTGTCTGTGATGACCAGCTGTGTCTACACTGGAAGATATGTTGCACAGGAGACACCCTTATGGGGCAGGACTTGCTTCAGTGGGGCTTTGGTGCTCACTGAGTCTGCCCCTTGCATGTGTCTCTTATGGAAATGAAGAGTTGTAATCCGGTATGGTCTCACTCTGACCACTGGGTACACTGGCTCTTGGATCTCCAAGGAGGTGCAAGGTCAGCCACTGTTTGGGGCCGCCCAGCAGGAGCTACAGAGAGATCTGCTGATTCCTCCTCTTTGTATCGGGTTTGGAAGTGCCCAGATGAGGCCCAGCTGTGAAGCAAAGCAGGCTGCTGCTGCTGGGCCTTGGGCCTTCTTTTGGAAGCTCTGAGGCTGTCTGACCCAGCTGCAGTGTGACAGGTTTTAGGTGGAGAAAGGACAGGCCATTCATATGCAAAAGCCAATGAGCACAGATTGGGTGGGGTTGTAATTTGGGTAGAGCAGGGTCTCTGGGAATCACCAGGGTAGAGCAAACAGCAATGGCTGCCAGTCAGCCCTGCATTGGAGAGGTCCCCAGGTCTCCAAGTCCCATGCCCTGTGCAAGAACAATGATTGCTATAAGCACATCTGAGAGAAAGCTGCCCTCGCATTCCTGTCCTGATGCCAGACAGTCCAGTTTCTCCCCGTATGTGTCTGGGTCCCCTAGAGTCTCTTGCAGAACTGGAGTTCAGAGCAGTTGGGAGCTTGTATCTCCCTCCCAATTAAAAGGGCAGTACATCCAGGTACCAGCACTTTCCACACCTCCGCACCTCTTACCACTCTCAATGCGCTTTCCTCACCTCTCTAGTTGTAGAACTTCCACTCAGCCAGCTTTCCCATGGTTCTTAGTGGTAGTTGTTCTGCCTTTTAGTTGTAATTTTGTTTTGGTTGTGAGAGGCAGCAAGTATAGGTGTTTACCTATGCCTCCATATTGGTTCTCTTTCTTTCTTTCTTTCTTTCTTTCTTTCTTTCTTTCTTTCTTTCTTTCTTTCTTTCTTTCTTCTTTTCTCTTCCATTGGGTTTGTTGATTTTGTTTAGTTGTATGCTTTAATTCTTTTCTCTTTATATTCTCTGTTTCTACTAGAATTTTTATTCTTTGTTGTTACCATAAGACTTACACATAACATCTTATAGTTACAACAGTCTTTTAAGCTGATAGCAATTAACTTCAATCACGTATAAACCTCTACATTTTTACTTCTCTTCCTTATTCATTGTATGCTATTGATGTCACACTTTACATCTTTGTTTATTGTGCACCATTAATGGATTATTGTAGCCATAGTTATTTTTAAAACTTGTTTTTTTTTAACTTTTTTTACTTGAGTTAAAACTCAAGTAAAAATAATGTAATGTATGCATCAACATTACAGTATTAGAGTATTCTTAATTTTACTGTGTATTTACCTTAATTAATGAATTAAAACATGCTAACGTAGGTTTTCATGTTGTTATTATTGTCCTTTTGTGTCAAATTAGTTTATTTAAAAGTAACTTATTTTGAAATGAAAATTATTTTTCTATAGAAACAATGTTATAAATGAAGACCAGCTCCAGAATCAGCCCACAAAATCTCTTTAACCCATAATGTAACTGGCCTATATTATTATTTTAAACCTAACCACCTTTTAAACAAAGTATTTATGTATTAGGAAAATACATTTAGAATTCTAACTTAGTACACTCAGGGAACATCTCTTTTCCCACCTCTACTTTAATTAATACAGAATTCCATGGGAACTTGCTCCTGCATTTTAGACATAAGAGCATCAATTCAAATTTCCCAATGTGACCTCATCTTCATTGTTATGATGAGGACAAGGAATAGCAGTTCTGTAGTGGGAGTTTTGGCAGCATAGTAAAAGTTCTATTGGCGCTCAGCAGGTGTGGCTCAGTGGTTGAGCATTGACCTGTGAACCAGGAGGTCATGGTTTGATTCCTGGTCAGGGCATATTGCCCAGGTTGCAGGCTCAATCTCCAGTGTGGGGCATGCAGGAAGAAGTCGATCAATGATTCTCTCTCATCATTGATGGTTCTATCTATCCCTCTCCCTTCCTTTCTGAAATCAATAAAAAAATATTTTTAAGAAAATCTATATTGGCAGGGATCCTTACAATGGCAGTAACAATGGCAGTAGTGGTGGTATTGATGTTACCACTGGTGACAGAGAAAAGATAGCAAGGTGGTCAATCATTATGGGGACTCTTTCTCTAGGTGTGACTAATTCATAAAGAATACATGGGAGGGATTTGAACATGGTGGCCAACAGGACAGCAGGGAGGGAGAGAGTGTGGCAGAGTAAAGGAGTGAGAGGGGTGTATGTGGTACATGTGTGGGTGAGTGTGGGACGGATATATCAGGAGTCCTATGGACTGGAAGATTGGGCTCTCCTATACAGGGAGCCCCTACTACCGCTGTGGGCACCCCCAGGCCAGCTTGGCTTTGGCACAGAACCCACACAATCTTGTAGAGGTTAGCAATGGAGGCCAGGAGTGCTGCCACACCAACATCCAGACCAACCTCGGAACCAACCCCGGACCTTTGCAGGGAGCTGCTTGCCAGCCATAACTGGTGTGAAACCACTGCCATGCTCTAGCAATGAGCAGTGTGGCACTACCACTTGTGTCTCAGTGAGTCCACACCAAACAGACCTCCTGAGCTATGCCTCCTAGCCAGAGCCCAAACCCAGCATCCCAGGATCCAGTGCTTCAGGTCCCTGTGCTGTGAGTGCAAGCCAGAGGTATTCCACACCCTGATCCATCCCTGGTCCCAGTACAGAGCCTCAGCCCTGTATGGGCTACATCACCGCCCAGACAGATCCCTTGCCCAGAGCACTCCATCCCCGGTATATACAGAGCCTTTGGCCTGTGGGCACTCTGCATGTAGCACAGACAGAGCCTCTGGCCAGTGTGTGCTATGCCCCTGGCACAGACAGAGTTGTCACCTGGCGTGTGCCCTACCCCTGGCCCTGGTCATAGCTGTTAGTGTGACCTGGTGTACTCAGCCACAGCTCAGAGGACCATGCTGCAAGTGTACTGTCAGAAGGACCTATGGCACCATCCTGCCTTGGGTGCTGGGGCCACACAATGAATTGCATGCCAGAGACCTCTGGACCCTCACAGGGAGTTACACACCAGAGGAATTGTGCACATGCCCCTGCCAACCCCAGAAAACAGACAACTGAGGGACGAGAACAGTGGGAGAAGGGGCTACAACTAAAAGCAGAGACAATAAAGGTGTGAAACTCAAGGCAGATCCTGCCCATGGGGTAGGGAGTTCTGGAACATTGGACTGCTAGGGGCTTCAACACCTTGAGCCCCAAGCATGGAGCCCAGGACCAGGAAGAGAGAGCAAAAAATGGGGAGACAAAGGAACAACCCCCAAAGGGAAGAAAGGGAGGAATTACCAGAAAATGAATTAAATTAAATGGAGGCAAGCAATATGACAGAAAATAATTCAAAGTAAGGATCATAAGTTTCCTAAACTGGCTGGATGAGAAATTCAATAACATGTAAGAATTAAGAGGAAATGAAAAATCATATAGCTACAAAACACACACACACACACACACACACACACACACACACACACACACTGGGAGGTTTCAAAAGTAGACTAGAAGCAGAGGACTGAATCAGAAAGCTAGACGACAGGGTAGAAAATCACACCCAATTTGAATAGCAATTGTAGAAAAAAATTAGAAAGCAGGAGGAGAGCTTAAGGGAGATTTGAGACAAAATGAAACGAAGCAACATCCATATAATAGGGGGGCCAGAAAGACAAGAAGAGGAGAAAGAATTAGAAAATCTATTTGAAGAAATAATGACAGAATACTTCCCTGATTTGGGGAAGAAAAAAGTCACACAAGCAGAGAGTGTCCAAAACAAGATGAACCCCAAAAGACCCAAATCAAGACATGTAATAATAACAATGGCAAAGGTTAATGACAAAGAGAGAATCTTAAAGGCTGGAAGAAAGAGACATAGATTTACCTACAAGGGATCTCCCATTAGATTATCAAATGATTTCTCAACAGAAGCACATGAGTCCAGAAGGGAATGGAATGAAGTATACAAAGTGATGCAAAGCAAGGGACTGAATCCAAGAATACTCTATCCAGCAAGGCTATCATTCAAAATTGAAGGAGAAATCTGGAACTTCACAGACAAAAAAGGCTAAGGGGTTTATGCCTACCAAGCCAGCAAGGCAAGAAATGCTAAAGGGAATGCTGTAAAAAGAAGAAATAGAAATGGAGGAAGGAACACAGGCATAAAGTACAGAAATAGATACAAACAAGTACCTATCAATAATAACATTAAACGTAAATTTATTAAATGCTCCAATCAAAAGACATTGAGTGAGTGAATGGATAAGAAAACATGACCCATATATATGCTGTCTACAAGAGATCCACCTCAGAACCAGGGACTCATACAGACTGAAAGTGAAGGGATGGAAAAATACTTTTCAGGCAAACAGAAATGAAAAAAAAAAAGCTGGGGTAGCAATACTTATATATGACAAAATAGACCTCAAAGTGAAGGCCATAACAAGAGATAAGGAAGGCCACTTCATAATACCAAAGGAATCAATACAACAAGAGGATATAACCCTGATAAACATATATGCACCCAATGCAGGAGCACACAACTACATAAAAAAATCTCCTGGAAGATATCAAGGGAGAGATTAATAGCAATACAATCATAGCAGCGGCGCGGGTGCAGGTGTGGTGGCCACAATGGCTGCAGCAGCGGCAGTGCATGCGGCCGAAGCGGCCGCTTGCAGGATTGAATCCTGCAAATGGGCTACTAGTATAATCATAGTAGGGGACTTTAATACCCCATTATCATCACTGAGAAATCTTCTAGAAAAAAAATCAACAAAGAAACAGAAATCCTAAATGACTCACTAGATCAGACAGACTTAATTGACATCTTCAGAATATTTCACCCCAAAGCTACGGAATATACATGGGACATTTTCAAAGATAGACCACATATTAGGACACAGGCTAAGTCTCTACAAATTCAAGAAGATTGAAATCATATCAAGCATCTTCTCAGATCATAATGGCATAAAATTAGAAATCAATTATAATATAAACAAAAATCAAACACTTGGAGGCTAAATAGAATATTATTAAACAATGAATTGGCCCTGTCTGGTTTGGCTCAGTGGATAGAGCGTCGGCCTGCAGACTCAAGGGTCCCAGGTTCGATTCTGGTCAAGGGCATGTACCTTGGTTGTGGGCACATCCCCAGTAGGAGGTGTGCAGGAGGCAGCCAATCAATGATTCTCTCTCCTTGTTGATGTTTCTATCTCTCCCTCTTCCTTCCTCTCTGAAATCAATAAAAATATTTAAAAAAAAAAAAAACAATGAATTGATTACCAAAGAGATCAAAGAAGAAATAAAAAACATCCTGAAAACAAAGACAGTGAGAACACAACAATCCAAAATCTGTGGGACACAGTGAAAGCAGTTCTGAGAGGGAAGTTCAAAGCATTACAAGTCTACCTCAAAGAAAAAAATAAAAATAAAAATAAAAACTGGTAATAAATGATCTAACGATAACACTTAAAAGAGTTAGAAAGAGAGCAACAGGAAAAGACCAGAGTAAGCATATATATAACTCTATAATAAAGAGCCAGGGTGTAACACCGTTACCCCTGAAGCTCGATCAGACCTGCAGTCAGCGCTGGGTTGCCATGGCTGACTGTTTCTGCTGTAGGCTTGGTGCCCCAGCACTGACTGCTGAGGGGCCTGCAAATCAGGGCCAGGAAGAGGCCTGAAGAGAGAAGCAGGGACTGATCCGTTGCCTCTGTGGCAGTTTTTGACCAGTACTTGCCTCTCTCTTTCTCTCCCAGTCTGGCCAGCAGCCGCACCTCCATTTCTCTCCAGGACTCCATCAGGGCTGCTGATCAGCCCCACCTTTCTGATCAGGCCCCATTGATAGGCCCAGAGATGCTGACTGGCATAGAAACTGACCAATCAGAACCATATCTGGGTGAAGTGTGAGGGACCAACGGCTGACTAGGAGGTGGAGCTTTTGACACTGACTGACATAGAAACTGACCAATCAGAACCAAATTGGCTGGCAGAGGAGGGAAGTTGGGGGTGAGATCAAGCCTGTAGGGGAGGGCAGTTAGGGGTGATCAGGCAGGCAGGCAGAGGCAATTAGGGGTGATCAGCAGGCAGGCAGAGGGGTTAGTGGCAATCAGGCAGGCAGGCAGAGGCAGTTAGGGGAGATCAGGCAGGTGAGCAGTTAGGAGCCAGCGGTCCTAGATTGCGAGAGGGATCGGGCCTAAACCAGCGGTCAGACATCCCCCAAGGGGTCCCCGATTGGAGAGGGTGCAGGGTGGGATGAGGGATCCGCCCATCCGTGCACGAATTTTGTGCCCCGGCCACTAATATATATCTTATCTAATAAAAGAGTAATATGCAAATTGACCATCACTCCAATACACAAGATGGCAACCCCCATGTGGTCAAAGATGGCTGCCCCCATGTGGACACAAGATGGCCGCCACAAGATGGCCAGCATGGGAGGGCAGTTGGGAGGGACCAGGCCTACAAGAGAGGGCAGTTGTGGGCGATCAGGTCAGCTGGGGAGGGCAGTTGTGAGGAACTAGGCCTGCAAGGGAGGGCAGTTAGGGGTGACCAGGCCAGCAGAGGAGGGAAGTTGGGGGTGACCGGGCCTGCAGGGAAGGGCAGTTGGGGGGGGGGTACCCAGGCCTGCAGAGGAGAGCAGTTGGGGGGAACTAGGTCTGCAGGGGAGGTCAGTTAGTGGTGACAAGGCCTTCAGGGGAGGGCAATTAGGAGTGACCAGGCCTGCAGGGGAGAGCAGTTAGGGGCAATCAGGCTGGCAGGGGAGTGGTTACGGGGTGATCAGGCTGGCAGGCAGAAGTGGTTAGCGGCAATCAAGAAAGCAGGCAGGTGGGCAGTTGGGAGCCAGCAGTTCTTGATTGTGAGAGGGATGTCTGACTGCCCGTTTAGGCCCGATTCTACCAGGATTGGGCCTAAATGGGCAGTCGGACCTCCCTCGAGGGGTTCCAGATTGGAGAGGGTGCAGGCTGGGGTGAGGGACACACACACCCCATGCAAGAATTTCATGCACTGGGCCTCTAGTATATATATATATATATATATATATATATATATATATATATATACAATAAAACCAAGAGCTGGTTCTTTGAAAGGGTAAACAAGATTGATGAACCTCTAGACAAGCTCACCAAGAAGCAAAGTGAGAGGACCCAAATAAACAAAATCAAAAAAGAAAAAGGTGAAGTAACAACCGGCCTCAAAGAAATACAAAGGATTGTAAAAATATATGATGAAAAACTCTATTACAACAAACTGGACAACCTAGAAGAAATGGACATATTCCTAGAAAAATACAATCTTCCAAAACTCAATCAGGCAGTAACAAAAAGTCTGAATATGCCAATAACTATGAATGAAATTGAAGCAGTCATCAAGAAACTTCCAGGAAACAATAGCGCTGGGCCAGATGGCTTCACAGGGGAGTTTTACCAAATATTCAAAGAATAACTAAAACTTGTCCTCAGACTATTCCAAAAAAATCCAAGAGGAAGAAACACTCCAAAACTCTTTCTATGAAGCCAGCATTACTCTAATTCCTAAACCAGATAAAGACACCATAAAGAAAGAGAATTACAGGCCAATGTCCCTGATGAACATAGATGCCAAAATCCTCAACAAGATTTTAGCAAATTAGATCCAGCATTACATTAGAAAGATCATACACCATGACGAAGTGGGATTTATTCTGGGGATTCAAGGTTGGTATAATATCCTCAAATCAATAAACATGATACATCACATAAACAAACTGAGAGATAAAAATCACATAATCATATCCATTGATGCAGAAAAAGCATTTGACAAAATCAAACAACCTTTTTGATAAAAAATCTCATCAGCAAAGTGGGAATACAGGGATCATACCTCAACATAATAAAAGCCTTATATAACAAACCTACTGCCAACATCATACTCAACGGGCAAAATCTAAAACCATTTCTCCTAAGAATGGGAACAAAACAGGGATGTCCACTTTCACTACTCCTGTTTGATATAGTACTGAAAGTGCTAGCCATAGCGATCAGACAAGCAGAAGAAATAAAAGGCATCCAAATTGGAAAAGAAGAAATAAAATTGTCATTATTTGCAGACGACGTGATATTGTACATAGAAAACCCTAAAGACTCCATCAAAAAACTACTAGACTTAATAAATGAATTCTGCAATGTAGCAGGATACAAAATTAACACCCAGAAGTCTATGGCTTTTATATACACCAATAATGAACTCACAGAAAGAGAAACTAAAAAAACAATCCCATTTACCATTGCACAAAAAAAAAAAAAAAGATACCTAGAAAGAAAATTAACTAAGGAGGTAAAATACCTAAACTAGGAAAACTACAGGACATTGAAAAAAAGATAGAGAAAGACATAAACAAATGGAAGAACATAACATGTTCATGGATTGGTAGAATCAACATCATTAAAATGTCCATACTACCCAAAGCAATCTATAGATTCAATGCAATCCCCATTAAAATACCAATGGCATATTTCACAGACCTGGAACAAACTCTCCAAAAATTCATATGGAATAAAAATTACCCCAAATAGCCACAGCAATCCTGAGAAAGAAGAAAAAAGTTGGAGGGATCACAATACCAGATATCAAGCTATATTACAAAGCTACTGTTCTCAAAAGTACCTGATACTGACACAAGAACAGATATATAGACCAATGGAATAGAACAGAGGACCCAGAGATTGACCCAAGCCATTATGCTCAATTAATATTTGAAAAAGGAGACAAAAGCATACAATGGAGTCATGACAGTCTCTTCAATAAATGGTGTCAGGAAATGGGACAGATATATCCAAAAAAGTGAAACTAGACCACCAACTTATACAAAACTAAACTCAAAATGGATAATGAACTTAAATGCAAGACAGGAAACCATAAAATCTAAGAAGAATCCACAGGCAGCAAAATCTCAGACATATGTTGTAGCAATATCTTTACCGATATAGCTCCTTGGGCAATGGAATTTAAGGAGAAAATAAGCAAATGGGACTGCATCAAAATAAAAAGCTTCTGCACAGCAAAAGAAACCATCAACAAAACAAGAAAGCCCACTGCATGGGAGAACATTTTTGCCAATGTTATATCTGATAAGTGTTTAATCTCCAAAATTTGTAGGGAACTCATACAACCTAACAAAAGGAAGATAAACAATCCAATCAAAAGATGGGCAAAGGACCTAAATAAACACTTTTTGTAAGTAGACATATAGACGGCCAAGAGACATATGAAAACATGCTCAAAGTCATTAATCATCTGAAAAATGAAAATCAGAAGGACAATGAGATACCATCTCATACCTGTCAGATGGCTATCATCAACAAATCAACAAACAGTAAGTGCTGGCGAGGATGTGGAGAAAAAGGAACTGTTGTGCACTGCTGGTGGGAATGCAGACTGGTGCAGCCACTGTGGAGAACAGTATGGAATTTCCTCAAAAACTTAAAACTGGAACTCCCATTTGACCCAGTAATCCCACTTCTAGGAATATATTCTAAGAATCAGAAATACCAGTCAGAAAGGATATATGCAGCCCTATCTTCATAGCAGCACAATTTATAATAGCTATGATTTGGAAACAGCCTAAGTGCCCATCAGTAGATGAATGGATTAAAAATTTCTGGGTACATCTACACAATGGAATACTACACTGCTGTAAAAAAGAAAGAACTCTTACCATTCCAACAGCATAGATGGACATGGAGAGCATTATGCTAAGCGAAATAAGCCAGTCAGAGAAAGATAAATATTGCATGATCTCACTCAGTTGTGGAATGTAACGGACAACATAAACTGATGAACAAAAATTGATCCAGAGACAGAAAAGCATTGAACAGACCTTCAAACCTCAAAGGGAAGGTGGGGGTAGGGGTGGGGGTAAGAGATCAACCATAGGACTTGTATACATGCATTTAAGCATAACCAATGGACACAGACACTAGGGGGCTGAGGGCATGTGTTGGTGGGTGGGAGTGGCCGGAGAGATGTCAATCGGGGAAAAAGGAGACATATGTAATGCTTTAAAGAATAAAGAATTTAAGAAATAAATAAAAGAAAATATTCTTCACTGTTTAATTCAACCAAAATAGAGATATAATATTGTTTATTACTCAAATGTGACTTCTTTCAAAATGAGGAATTAAAAATTATTTTTAGTTTTCAAAAAAGAAAAAACTAGGGTACTTGATCATATAGTTGATGTTATTTATAAATACATCATAAGCCATTTAAAATCATTTAATAAAAATGTTTATGTATTTCTCACAAAAATATTTCTTTATAAGGCAACATCTGTGAATCATATAGCCAATTAGTTTTTTGATTTGTAATATTAATATTTTCTCCTTTAAACCAATCTTAATCATTCTGTAATACACCTACGTCTCTAAAGTACCACATAGTCAACTGTTGCTAAGATCTTTATGCCCTGTAGTAAACGGAATCATTCTAACAATACTAGATAAAACAAGCTACAAATCATGAGTTAGATTAATTCTATGGGAATATAGAGATTATAAATAATAAGACTAGCTTTGCACACCAGACAATAAATTATTATACTATACATTGTCATATTGTATATTTTTAGTGAAAGAGAATGATGTTTTATAGCCTGTCTCTTCTGATACTGGAAAGTGTTTGAAGACACATTTAAATAAGTAAACATAATAGTTTGACAAAATACTTAGAAGCCATACCATATGTAGAATCAACTGTAAAACCTTGGTCAAATCACTGCATTCTTCCTTCCTCCATCCATTCATCATGCACTATTTACAAATTGTGTTGGGAACTGTGTTAGTTTCTGGAAGTTCACTGTCAGGTGGGGAAAGCAGATCAGTTAAACAATATTTACAATATAGATAACAGTATTTGAAGTCCCAAAATAATTGCTATAAGCCATTTGCAAAAAAAAAAAATGTTTCCTCAAAATGTACTATCTAAATTGTAAACTTACTATAAGGACCTCACAGGCACTCCAACATAAATGACTACCTTGCACAGGATTCCTATCCAGAGAATTTTTAATATACTACAAAAGTATCTTAACTATTCTGATAGCATTTTGTCTTGTGTTCTAATTTTTTAATGAGTTTTGCATTATCATTATCACTCCCTCATCCTTTCTTAGAGGATTTAACCCTCTGTCTGTCTCAGTGTTTGCCTGTCCATTGTTCATGACACATGTTCTTTGCAATTTAGAGGGCTATGGGGTTAGTGTTCAATGCTGTTCAGTATCATGGGATATTGCCAAAACAGGTCGACTAATAAATTTACCCATTATTAAATGATTATGTATTTGATAATTTAACTGCTGCACGTTATGTAGACATTATTGGTGGATGGCAATTTAGACATTTAAAAATGTTTTGGTTCTATTTGGGGAAACTAGAATTTTGAAGAAGAGCTGGGGATGCATTATTAGCTTTCCTATCTAAAATAAGAAATACAGACTTTTAATGTTAGTAAACTTACATTCCAAAATATTTCAATAAAATTAAAGTCAGATATTGAGATAGGCCTGGATTTGAGCTGTAGAATTCTAAGAGAATATTTCTGAAAGTACCTCCTCTGACAACAACAATGGCCACAACCCTTTTGGTGTATATGGTTGTGTTTATGGCATTGATCATGGGAATGATTAAGGGTATACACTTACCTCCAAACTCATTGTCATATACATTTAATATTCAAGCTTTGTGCACATCACTTATACCTCAACAAATTGTTTTCTTTTTAAATGATGGCCACAAACCAATATAAATTTTCATTTTAGCTATTTTCATATATAATGAAAACTTACTATATATTAAAACATTACACTTACTGAATATAGTCTTTTTTATATATTTTATTAATTTTTTACAGAGAGGAAGGGAGACAGATAGAGAGTTAGAAACATCGATGAGAGAGAAACATCGATCAGCTGCCCCCTGCACACCCCCCACTGGGGATGTGCCCACAACCAAGGTACATGCCCTTGACCGGAATCGAACCCGGGACCTTTCAGTCTGCAGGCTGACACTCCATCCACTGAGCCAAACCGGTTTTGGCTGAATATAGTCTTTATAATCACAGAAAATAGCATAAAGGAAAAATCATTAGATATTTAATCTTGGCATTAAAGTGACAATGTATTTCGGAAAAATCACTTTCTCTTTTTTGTGCCTCTGTAAAATTAGCATTGTTACTTGGTCTACCACAAGGAGTTGAATCTCAAATAAGTTAACATATGGTGATGTGCCATGAAGAGGTCCATTACAATATAAATGGGAGGCATTAGTGCTACCTTATGGTAAGAGGTAGTGGCAACTATCACCTTGGGCATGACCTAGAAATATAGAACAGGACTTACCAGAGCAAATGCATGTTAGTTAGTAATTTTCCCAAACCTAACTGCACTCACTTTTGACTACAACACCTTCTATGGAAGATTTATTTTGCTCTGAAGTTCTCTATTAGGTTTTTCCTTCAGTGAACCTGTCTTTCTTTGTTCTTTATCCTATCTAATAAAAGAGTAATATGCAAATTAACCATCACTCCACTATACCTATAAGCCACACCCACACGCCAATCAGGAGCAAATATGCAAATAAACCCAACCAAGATGGCTACGGCCACAGAGAGCAGGAGGGAGGCTTGGCTTTCCCAGGCAATGGAGGAAGCCAAGCTTTCTGCCTGCCCTTGCCGGCCTAGGCCTCCACTCAAGGCTACAAAGTTTCAATGATAGAAGATACATAAATCCAAACAGAAATGGCTGCCGCCAGGAAGCAAGCAGAAGGCTTGGCTCTTCTCTAGGCTACAAAGTTTCAATTGTAGAAGATAAATAAACCCCAGATACCAGGGCCTCCATTTGGGTCACCAGGGGGCGTGGCCGGCCTGAAAACCACCACAGGCCCCTTGCCCAGGCTGCCCCACACCCCAAGGGAACCCCCACCCTGATCCGGGACATCCTTCCGGGCAAACCAGCCGGCCCCCACCTGTGCACCAGGCCTAAATCCTATCTAATAAAAGAGTAATATGCAGATTGAACATCACTCCAACACACAAGATGGCTGCCCCCATGTGGTCAAAAATCCTGCCCCCATGTGGACACAAGATGGCCACCACAAGATGGCCAGCAGGGGAGAGTAGTTGGGAGGGACCAGGCCTGCAAGGGAGGGCAGTTGTAGGCGATCAGGCCAGCAAGGGAGGGCAGTTGGGAGGGACCAGGCCTGCAAGGGGAGGGCAGTTAGGGGGGACCAGGCCTGCAGGAGAGGGCAGTTAGGGGCAAACAGGCTGGCAGGGGAACAGTTAGGCATCAATCAGGCTGGCAGGTGAGTGGTTAGGGGGTGATCAGGCTGGCAGGCAGAAGTGGTTAGGGGCAATCAGGAAGGCAGGCAGGCGAGCAGTTGGGAGCCAGCAGTCCTGGATTGTGAGAGGGACGTCCGACTGTCCGTTTAGGCCTGATCCCATGGGGATCGGGCCTAAATGGGCAGTCAGACATCCCTTGAGGAGTCCCAGATTGGATAGGGTGCAGGCTGGGCTGAGGGACACACCCCCCCAGTGCACGAATTTCATGCACTGGGCCTCTAGTATTATACAGAGGAGAAACAATTTGATCAACTGAAAGCAAAGGGTCCTATGTGCCTGTAAGAATTTGAAACATTTTTAATAATCTGTTGACATTTAGGCTGTGCCTATACTGGCAAATAAGTAAATTAAGACACATGTGGGTATTAGTATTATACTAGAGGCCCAGTGCATAAAATTTATGCACTGGGGGGGGGTCCCTCAGCCCAGCCTGCACCCTCTCCAATCTAGGACCCCTCGGGGGATGTCTGACTCATAATCCAGGACTGTTGGCTCCCAACCGCTCGCCTTCCTACCTGCCTGATTGCCCCTAACTGCTTCTGCCTGCCAGCCTGATCACCCCCTAACCACTCCCCTGCCAGCCTGATAGATGCCTAACTGCTCTCCTGCTGGCCCAATCACCCTTAACTGCCCTCCCCTACTGGCCTGGTCACCCCTAACTGCCCTCCCCTGCAGGCCTGGTTCCCCCAACTGCCCTCCCCTGCTGGCATGGTTGCCCCCAACTGTTCTCTCATGCAGGCCTGGTCTCCCCCCCAACTGCCCTCCCCTTTAGGCCTGGTCCCCCTAACTGCCCTCCCCTGCCGACCTGATCGCCCACAACTGCCCTCCCCTACCAGCCATCTTGTGACCACATGGGAGCGGCCATACTGTGTGAGGGTATGATGGTCAATTTGCATATTACCTCTTTATTATATAGGAGGATACTTGAGGGCAATGAATTGTGGAGAAACAATTTGATCAACTGAAAGCAAAGGGTCCTATGTGCCTGTAAGAATTTGAAACATTTTTAATAATCAGTTGACATTTAGGCTGTGCCTATACTGGCTAATAAGTAAATTAAGACACATGTGGGTATTAGTTTCTGAGTGTGAAAATAATGTGTGTTGCATAAAGTTATATCAAGAGACTTATTTAAAACCTCCTGTTAGTGGGAGATTGCAAGACTCGTTGCTTCCTCATTAACCTTCCCAGTCAGCTATTACCTTTTAAAATTTGATCTTTATTCTATTTCTCTTTCTACCTCAAAAGCAAGGTTTGAGGGAGTGATGAACAGTAAAGTTTTATATCAGATGTGAATGGCTTTGTACTTCAGGACACAATATGTGTGGAGAAAAGAGCAATAAGTTTAGCGTAGCAATACCTGAAAAATACCTGCCTCTTCCTAGTTATATGAACTTGGAAAAGTCTTGTAACATCACTCAGCCTTAGTTTCATCACTGGTAAAGAGGAGATATTGACCATCTCTGTTCTCATAGAGTTACTATGAGAATACAATTAAAATACTGAATGTAGAGAGAAACTAAGATGGCGGCATAAGGTAAACACCTAATTGTTGCCTACTACAACAACAAAACAGAGCGCACACCGTCCAGAACCACCGGAAAGCTGGCAGAGTGGAAAACCTACAACTAGAGAAAAAAAGAGAGGGGGACGCTGAGCCTCAGGAGCTGTGGAGGTGCGGAGATCCATGAGCGCGGAAAGGGCGGGCGGCTGAATATACGGAAGGCTTGCTCGCAGCGCGCAGAGAGGGAGGGCAGCAGACGCTGTGTGGCTAGCTTTCTCAAAAACAAAACCTCCTGACTGCACTGAAATCCAGCTGCGGTCAGGGAGAAACTGGTCTGTTTGGCAGCGGGCGAGGCTCGAAAGCTGCCTTCTCTCAGAGGTGTGCAGCCATTGATTAGGGCACGGAGAAACCGGCCCTCTTAGGGCAGAGCAGACGGGAAACCAAAGCTTGTCTGTGCCACCCTGAAACTCTGCCCCATCCAAGCTGAGCAAAGAAGCTCTTCCAGCGGAGACACTGCTGATCCTCACAGCCAACTGGCTTGGAGATCAACTCCCGCAAGTGATACCAACAATCCCAACCACTCTGAACTCCAGTTTCTGGGGACACCCGGGTGACCCAGACGCCTACGGGACTCTCGGCCATCGGTCGGAGAGTGAGAGTGACTTTTCTGTAGGTGTGGACGACACCAGATTTCAACCACTCTCATAAGGGACACATTCAAGAGGCAGACTCAGTGAGCACCAAAGCCCTACTGTGTCTCCAGCACAGCAATTCTTCCATTATAGACACAGCAGGTCCTCACAGCCAATTGGCCTGGAGGCCAATTCCTCCCAGTGTACTAACAACAATCAGGGCTTTTAACTACACCAAGACTTTCCACTCAGCCCACAAAGGGGAGTACCAAGAGCGACCACCTAGGGTGATTGGGGAAGCTGAGCTACCGGCCCCTATAGGTCACCGACCACACAAAGCCACTCCATCAATACAGGGAGGAGGCCAAAATGTGGAGACATCGAAGTATGTCATGAGTAGGAGAGATAGATGAAAGCAAACTAATGGATGACACAGTGTTCAGAACCATATTTATAAGGTTACTCAAGAAACTTCTAAAAACCACTGAGAAACTTGAAGAGACCTTCAAGGACCTAAATGAGAATACCAAAAAAATGGAAAAGGACCAGTCAGAAATTATGCATACACTGTCTGAAATAAAGAATATACAGAGTAGACCACCGCACCCAAGAGTCAAACCAAAGATCTGGAATATGAGGAAGGAAAAAAACACCCAAAAAGAGAGGCAGAAAGAAAGAAGAATCCAAAAGTGTGAGGATAGCATAAGGAGCCTCCGGGATGGCTTTAAGCGTACCAATATCCGAATTTTTGGGGTGCCAGAAGAGAGAGAGCAAGATACTGAAAACCTATTTGAGGAAATGACAGAAAACTTCCCTCACCTGGTGAAAGAAATAGACTTACAAGTTCAGGAAGCGCACAGAACCCCAAACAAGAGGAATCCAAAGAGGACCACACCAAGACACATCATAATTAAAATGCCAAGGGCAAAAGACAAAGAGAGAATCTTAAAAGCAGCAAGAGAAAAACAGTTAGTTACCTACAAGGGAGCACCCATATGACTGTCAGCTGATTTCTCAACAGAAACTATGCAGGCCAGACAGGAATGGTAAGAAATATTCAAAGTGATGAATAGCAAGAACCTACAACCAAGACTACTCTACCCAGCAAAGTTATCATTCAGAATTGAAGGGCAGATAAAGAGCTTCACAGATAAGAAAAAGCTAAAGGAGTTCATCACCATCAAACCAGTATTATATGAAATGCTGAAAGGTATTCTTTAAAAAGAGGAAAAAGAAGAAAAAAGTAAAGATAAAAATTATGAACAACAAATACATATCTATCAACAAGTGATCCTAAAAATCAAGTGAATTAAAAATCTGAGGAACAGAATAAACTGGTGAACATAATAGAATCAGAGGCATAGAATGGGAGTGGATTGATAATTCTCAGGGGGAAAGGGGTGTCTGTGTGGGGGGTATGGGAAGAGACTGGACAAAAATCATACACCTATGGATAAGGACAACAGGGGGGGGAGGGAACCGGGTGATGGGGAGATATGGGGGGGAAAAAGGAGAAACAATTGTAATAATCTGAACAATAAAGATTTATTTAAAAAAAGAGATTTCACTTTACCTCTCAAAAAAATAAAAAATAAAAAATAAATAAAATACTGAATGTATATAAACTTTGTTAAAAGTATTATATAAATGTAGGAACTTAACATTTTTATATTATGAATAAAAATGTTTTCTCAATAGGAGTGATCGTATTGTTTTTGTCCAATTCTGAAAAGGCAAAGACATAAAAGAATTTAATTAACATTCTGTCCCTATTTCACTGTGTAGACAGCTAACGCATAAAATAACCCTGTTTGGTTGTTGGGACTAGCATATGAGTTCAGATACAACTGTGATTGTGACTTATCCAGAAGATTATGCAGGTTTGGGGGTGTTGTTATTTTTTACGTCAGGGCCAATTAAAGTCCCAGACATTTGGACATTAGCTAATTACTCTTACCCTGTAAGGATTTGCTGATAGTGGTTTTCCTCTGAGCTGGAAGTTTAACATTTAAAATCCATAGGACAGTGGTCGGCAAACCGCGGCTCGTGAACCACATGTGGCTCTTTGGCCCTTTGAGTGTGGCTCAGCGTTAGACCACTTCTTCAAAATAGACTCGCCCAGGCCAAAAACCGACTTCTGCGCAAGGGCCATGAAGTTTCAATCGCACTGTAAGTGCGCGCCCGCACGTGGTATTTTGTGGAAGAGCCACACTCAAGGGGCCAAAGAGCCGCATGTGGCTTGCGAGTGGCGGTTTGCCGACCACTACCATAGGATATATTCCTAGAAGTGGGATCATTGGGTCAAATGGCAGTTCCATATTTCATTTTTTGAGTAAACGCCACATTGTTTTCCATAGTGGCTGCATCAGTCTGCATTCTCACCAGCAATGTACTAGGGTTCCTTTTTCTCCACATCCTCACCAGTGCCTGTTGTTTGTCGATTTATTGATGGTAGCCATAATGGCAGATGTGAGGTAATACCTCATTTTCGTTTTAATGTGCATCTCTCTGATGATTAGTGACTTTGAGCATTTTTTCATATGTCTATTGGTCATCTGAATGTCCACTTGGAGAAGTGTCTATATAGGTCTTTTGCCCATTTTTTAATTAGATTGTTTGTCTTCCTTTTGTTAAGTTATATGAATTCCTTATATATTTTGGACATTAACCCCTTATCGATGTATCATTGGCAAATATTGCTCCATACAGTGGGCTCCCTTTTCATTTTGTTGATGGTTTCTTTTTTTTTTATTGATTTTTTACAGAGAGGAAGGGAGAGGGATAGAGAGCTAGAAACATTGATGAGAGAGAATCATCGACCAGCTGCCTCCTGCACACCCCCTACGAGGGATGTGCCCGCAGACAATGTACATGCCCTTGACTAGAATCGAACCTGGGACCTTTCAGTCCGCAGACCAACGCTCTATCCATTGAGCCAAACCGGTTTCAGCTGTTGATGGTTTCTTTTGCTGTACAGAAGCTTTTTATTTTGATGTAGTCCCATTTGTTTATTTTCTCCTTTGTTTCCCTTGCCTTAGGAGATATGTCAGCAAACATATTTCTACGAGAGATGTCTGAGATTTTGTTGCCTATGTTTTCTTTTTTTTTCTTTCCAATTTTTTTATTAAGGTATTATATGTGTACATATCTTACCATTGCCCCCCCCACCCCACTCCCATATATGCCCTCACCCCCCAGAGTTTTGCGTCCATTGGTTATGCTTATATGCATGCATACAAGTCCTTTGATTGATCTCTTATCTCCCCCATCTCTCACTAACCTTCCCCCTGTAATTTGACAGTCTGTTTGATGCTTTACTGTCTCTGTATCTATCTTTTTGTTCAATTTTATAATGTTCTTTATTATCCATAAATGAGTGAGATCATGTGGTATTTTTCTTTCATTGACTGACTTATTTCACTTAACATAATGTTCTCCAATTCCATCCAGGTTGCTGCAAATGATGAGAATTCCTTCTTTTATGGCAGCATAGTATTCCATTGTGTAGATGTACCACAGTTTTCTGATCCAGTCATCTGCTGACGGGCACCTAGGCTGTTTCCAAATCTTAGCTATGGTGAATTGTGCTGCTATGAACATAGGGGTGCATATATCCTTTCTAATTGGTGTTTCTAGTTTCTTCGGATATATTCCCAGGAGTGGGATTACTGGGTCAAATGGGAGTTCCATTTTCAGTTTTTTGAGGAAACTCCATACTGTTCTCCACAGTGGCTGCACCAATCTGCATTCCCACCAGCAGTGCACGAGGGTTCCTTTTTCTCCGCATCCTCGCCAACACTTGTCGTTTGTTGATTTGTTGATGATAGTCATTCTGACAGGTGTAAGATGGTACCGCATTGTTGTTTTGATTTGCATGTCTCCGATAATTAGTGACGTTGAGCATGTTTTCATGTGTCTCTTGGCCTTCCTTCTGTCTTCTTTTGAAAAGATTCTATGTAGGTCTGTTGCCCATTTTTTTATTGGATCATTTATCTTCCTTTTATTAAGTTGCATAAGCTGCCTGTAGATGTTGGAGATTAAACCTTTATCAGTGATGCCATTTGCAAATATGTTCTCCCATGTAGTGGGCCTTCTTGTTGTTTTGTTGATGGTTTCTTTTGCTGTGAAAAAGCTTTTTATTTTTATGTAGTCCCATTTGTTAATTTTCTCTTTAGCTTCCACTGCCCTAGGAGCAGTGTCAGTGAAGAATTTCTTTTGGCATATGTCTGAGATTTTGCTGCCTGTGGATTGCTCTAGTATTTTTATGGTTTCCCGTCTTATGTTTAAGTCCTGTATCCATTTTGAGTTTATTTTTGTGTATGGCGTAAGTTGGTGATCAAGCTTCATTTTTTTGCATCTATCTGTCCAATTTTCCCAACACCATTTATTGAAGAGACTATCTTTATTCCATTGTATGTTCATGCCTCCTTTGTCAAATATTAATTGAGCATAGTGGTTTGGGTCAATATCTGGATTCTCTATTCTGTTCCATTGATCTATGTGTCTGTTCTTGTGCCAGTACCAGGCTGTTTTGAGAACAGTGGCTTTGTAATACAGCTTGAAATCTGGTATTGAGATCCCTCCTACTTTATTCTTCTTTCTCAGGATTGCTGTGGCTATTCGGGGTCTTTTTTTATTCCAGATGAATTTTTGGAGAGTTCTTTCAAGGTCTGTGAAATATGCCGTTGGTATTTTAATGGGGAGTGCATTGAATCTATAGATTGCTTTGGGTAGTATGGACATTTTAATGATGTTGATTCTACCAATCCATGAACATGGTATGTTCTTCCATCTGTTTACGTCTTCCTCTATCTCTTTTTTCAGTGTCCTGTAGTTTTCCGTGTATAGGTCTTTTACCTCCTTAGTTAAATTTATTCCTAGGTATCTTAATTTTTTTGGCGCGATGGTAAATGGGATTGCCTTTTTAGTCTCTCTGTCTGTAAGTTCACTATTGGTGTATAGAAAGGCCATAGATTTCTTGGCGTTAATTTTGTATCCTGCTACATTGCCGAATTCCTTTATTAAGTCTATTAGTTTTTTGACGGAGTCTTTTGGATTTTTTATGTACAATATCATGTCGTCTGCAAATAAAGACAACTTTACTTGTTCTTTTCCAATTTGGATGCCTTTTATTTCTTCTTCTTGTCTAATTGCAATGGCTAATACTTCCAGTACTATGTCAAACAGGAGTGGTGAGAGTGGGCATCCCTGTCTTGTTCCTGTTCTTAGGGGAAATGTTTTTAGTTTTTGTCCATTGAGTATGATGTTTGCTGTGGGTTTATCATATATAGCTTGTATTATGTTGAGGTATGAGCCTTTTATTCCCATCTTGTTGAGAGTTTTTATCAAGAAAGGGTGTTGGATTTTGTCAAATGCTTTTTCTGCATCAATTGATATGACTATGTGATTTTTATCTTTCAATTTGTTTATGTGATGTATCACGTTTATTGATTTGCGGATATTGTACCATCCTTGCATTCCTGGGATAAATCCTACTTGGTCATGGTGTATGATCTTTCTGATGTACTGCTGGAGCCGATTTGCTAGAATTTTGTTGAGGATTTTGGCATCTATGTTCATGAGGGATATTGGTCTGTAATTCTCTTTCATTGTGTTGTCTTTATCTGGTTTTGGTATTAGGGTGATGCTGGCTTCATAGAAGGAGCTTGGAAGTGTTCCTTCCACTTGAATTTTTTGGAATAGTCTGAGGAGGATAGGTTTTAGTTCTTCCTTGAATGTTTGGTAAAACTCTCCTGTGAAGCCATCAGGCCCCGGGCTTTTGTTTGCCGGAAGCTTTTTGATGACTGCTTCAATTTCGTCCGTAGTTATTGGCCTATTGAGCTGTTTAGATTCTTCTTGATTGATTTTTGGAAGGTTATATTTTTCTAGGAATATGTCCATTTCCTCCAGGTTGTCCAGTTTGTTGGAATAGAGTTGTTCGTAGTATTTTGTAACAATCCTTTGTATCTCAGCAGGGTCTGTTGTTATTTCACCTCTTTCATTTCTGATTTTGTTTATTTGGGTCTTCTCTCTTTGCTTCTTGGTGAGCCTGGCTAGAGGTCCATCAATCTTGTTTATCCTTTCAAAGAACCAGCTCTTGGTTTTGTTGATCTTATGTATTGTTTCTTTGGTCTCTATGTCATTTATCTCCGCTCTGATCTTTGTTATTTCCTTCCTTCTGGTTACACTGGGCTTTTCTTGCTGCTCTTTTTCTAGCTCTTTGAGTTGTAGGGTTAAGTAATTTATTACCATTGTTTCTTGTTTTTTGCAATAGGCTTGTAGAGCTATGAACTTCCCTCTCAAGACTGCTTTCGCTGTGTCCCATAGATTTTGGATTGTTGTGTTTTCATTGTCATTTGTTGCCATGATGTTTTTTATTTCTTCCTTGATCTCTCTGGTGACCCAATCCTTGTTTAATAGCATGCTGTTTAGTCTCCATGTGTTTGATTTCTTTGGATTATATTTATTGTAGTTGATTTCCAGTTTTATGCCACTGTGATCTGAGAAGATGCTTGATATAATTTCTATCTTCTTGAATTTGAAGAGACTTTGCCTGTGACCCAGCATATGGTCTATCTTTGAAAATGACCCATGTGCACTTGAGAAGAATGTATATTCTGTGGCTTTGGGGTGAAATGTTCTGAAGATGTCAATTAATTCCATCTGGTCTAGTGAGTCATTTAGGATTGCTGTTTCTTGGCTGATTTTTTGTTTAGAGGATTTGTCCAGTGGTGATAGTGGGGTATTAAAGTCTCCTACTATGATTGTATTGCTATTAATCTCTCCCTTGATATCCTCCAGGAGTTTTTTTATGTATTTGGGTGCTCCTATATTGGGAGCGTATATGTTTACCAGAATTATTTCTTCTTGTTGGATTTCTCCCTTTAGTATTATGAAGTGGCCTTCCTTATCTCTTGTTATGGCATTTACTTTGAGGTCTATTTTGTCAGATATAAGTATTGCTACCCCTGCTTTTTTTTTCATTTCCATTTGCCTGAAAGATATTTTTCCATCCCTTCACTTTCAATCTGTGTGAGTCTCTTGTTCTGAGGTGGGTCTCTTGTAGACAGCATATACATGGGTCGTGTTTTTTTATCCATTCAGCTACTCGATGTCTTTTGATTGGAGCATTTAGTCCGTTTACATTTAACGTTATTACTGAAAGGTATTTGTTTGTAGTCATATCTATTTTTGTGTCTGTATTCCTTCTTACCTGTTTATTTCTTCTTTTTACAGTATTCCCTTTAGCAATTCTTGCATTGCTGGTTTGGTGGTGATAAACTCCCTGAGGCTTTGTTTGTCTGCAAAGCTCCTGATTTCCCCTTCAATTTTGATTGATAGTCTTGCTGGATATAGTATTCTTGGATTCAGTCCTTTGCTTTGCAACACTTTGTATACCTCCTTCCATTCACTTCTAGCTTGTTGTGTTTCTGATGAGTAATCATTTGACAATCTGATGGGTGTTCCTTTGTAGGTAACTCTCTGTCTCTCTCTTGCCGCCTTTAGGATTCTCTCTTTATCATTTATATTTGCCATTGAAATTATGACATGTCTTGGTGTGTGTCTTTTGGGGTTGATCCTGCTTGGGACTCTCTTTACTTGCGTAACTTTTACCTTTCCCATATCCGGGAAGTTTTCTGTCATTATTTCTTCAAATAGATTTTCTAATCCCTGCTGCTCTTCTTGTCCTTCTGGCAGCCCTATTATACGCATGTTACTTCGTTTCATGTTGTCCCGAAGCTCTCTTAGGCTTTCCTCCTGCTTTTTAATTTTTTTCTCCAATTGCTGTTCATATTTAGCTTGTTTCTGTACCTGATCTTCTAACTCACTAATTCGGTCCTCTGCTTCTTGTAGTCTACTGTTGAAACTTTCCATGGTGTTTTTGATTGTAGCTATATCACTTTTCATTTCTTCCTGATTCTTGCATAAGTTGTTGATTTTCTCATCCATCCGTTGTATAAATTCCACGACCATTACTCTGAACTCCTTTTCGGTCATGTTGCAAGCTTCAGTTTCACTAATTTCCTTTCTTGGCGACTCCACATTTTCTTTCCTCTGTGAGATATTTCGTTTCCCCATTCTGGCTATTACCAGAAAGCTCAAGTTTCCGTTTTCGTGGACCTGGGCCGTGTGCTGTGGGGACTTCGCTCCACCCGAGTTTCACTGGAGTGCTCTGACACTAGGACGTGTGGCTGCCTTTGGTTGGTGGGAACCAGACTTGCCCAGGGTCAGTGTCCCCAGTGTTCTGTGTGGTCTCGTGTGCACACTTGGAATCAGGGGCCCTGTCTGCACCACACTGTTGGTATGCGCCGAAAATGAGATCCTTAGGATGTGCCAGGAGTCAGAGTTTCCCTGTGTCTGCACCAAGACTCGAGTGTCAAAGTCTCTGTTGCCTTGTGAGGTTTCTCGTTGAGAATCAGGATCCCTGTGTGTGCATGCACCAACAATTGGGGTCGCTGGCTCTTAGTGTGAATGCGCTGTGAGTCAGGGATCCCTGGCAGCTGTGTCCAGCGTGCCAAATTCCCTGAAGTGGAGCTGCGTCCTGTGTGTGCTCTCTCTACTGAGCCAAACCGGCTGGAGCGCACATTCTTAAAATCCTGAAGGTGAGCTGACTTCGTGGTGCACTCTCCCAAAGTCCCGGAAGGGGGGCGGAGTCCTTCCTGCCCGCCAACTTCCCCGAAGGGAAGCCCTTCTGTGCACGCTCTAAGATTCCCAGAAGGGGGAGCTGTGACCCGCAAGCCAAATTCCCCGAAGGGGAGCCCTCTGTGCGCACTGACAGATTTCCCCGACCGGGAGCTGCTTCTGTCCTGTGCCGCGCCAAATTCCCTAGTGGGGAGCGTGTCCCTGCGCAAAGCTCGGCAGCTTGGGCGAGGGGCGGGTCTATCAGTTACTATGGCGCTCGCGCGCCTGCTGGGAGTGGGGTAGGCTCTTTGACTCACGGAATTCTGCTGAGAAGTCTGGATTCTTGTTTGTTGGTCTGAAGCTGTGATAGCAGTTCTCTGTGTCCAGTGGCTGCAGGGTCCTGGTTTGTGTCAGAAGCCAGGATCCGCGTCTCAGGCAGCTCTGTTTCCCAAGATGGCGTGGTCTCCGTGTCCGCACCAGCCGCTGAGAAGTGTCCGCTTTGTGCGCGGGGCTGCGCCGTCTAGGACTACCCAGTTAGGGAGCCCCTTGGAAGACGTGCAGAATCTAACTGACCCTAGCTCACACACACACACACACCACACACGTCTACACTCTCCTCTATGGGTTCCTCACTCGCACTCTCTCCCTACCTTCCAGCCGGTCGCCATCTTTTTTTTTTCTGCCTATGTTTTCTTATAGGATTTTTATGGTTTCATGACTTATATTTAAGTCTTTTATCCATTTGGACTTTATTGTTGTGTATGGTGTAAGTTGGTGGTCTAGTTTCACAGTTTTTTAGGAACATAAATAAGAAAGAATGTATGCACCCCTATGTTCATAGCAGCACAATTTACAATAGCTAAGATCTGGAAACATCCCAAGTGCCTATCAATAGATGAGTGGATAAAAAAAACCGTGGTACATTTACACCATGGAATACTATGCAACAGTAAAAAGGAAGGATCTCTTACCCTTTGAGACAGCATGGAGGGACCTAGAAAGTATTATGCTGAGTAAAATAAGCCAGTTAGAGAAAGACAAATATCACATGATCTCATTCATATGTGGAATCTAAAGAACAAAATAAACTGATGAACAAAATACATCCAGAGACATAGAAACATGGAACAGATTGATGAATCTTAGAGGGAAGGCGGGAGTTGGGAAGGGGGAGAGATTAACCAAAGAACTTATATGCATATAAGCATAGCTCATGGACACAGACAATAGTGTAGTGGATGCCTGGGGCAGGGGCCAGGGCAGGGTAGAAGGGGTCAATGGGGAAAATAAGGAGACAACTCTAATACTTTTAACAATAAAGATAAATTAAAAATAAATAAAAATAGAAGCACTTCTAAATCATTGTGGCAGCTGTTGTGTGTGTGTGTGTGTAGGGAGCAGGTGGTGCATTTCAAGGAAATTGTATCAATACAACCAAAGTAAAGTATCTGAAAAAAAAAAAGGAGAAGAAACTACAAAATATAATAAATACTGAAAAATAATGTATAAGAAATATCTCACCTGTTAACTTGGATATTGATGTGCAAAACTGCCATAACAACAACAACAAAAACCCCCTCAGATTGTGTAAAAGGTATTTTCTGCCAGAAACTCTCATAAAGTAAAGTGACAAAAAGGCTTGAAAATAAAGAAATAGGGCCTTAGCCAGTTTGGCTCAGTGGAGTGTCAACCCGTGGACTGAAGAGTCCTGGGTTCGATTACGGTCAAGGGCATGTACCTCAGTAGCAGGCTCCATCCCTGGCCCTGTTCAGGGGCATGTGCGGGAGGCAACCGATCAACGTGTCTCTCTCACATCTGTTTCTCTCTCTCTCTCTCTCTCTCTCTCTCTCTCTCTCTCTCTCTCTCCCTCTCCCTTCCACTCTCTCTAAAAATCAACAGAAAAATATCCTCAGGTGAGGATTAACAACAATAACAAAAAAGAATCAGGGAAAGAGATACTATCCAAAGATCATCAGTAAATTAATAGGATTAGCAGAATTTATATCAGAATGGAATTTAAGATCAAATTCAGCAAATAAGATGAAGAGTAGAATAATTATAGTATAATTAAGATGACTATATAGTTTTCATTTCAATTGAATGCTTTGGGGAGGCATTATTAATAATGCTTGGACAAGAGTAATAAAGAATATGTGACAGTCATATACACTGAGTGGCCAGACTATTATGACCACCCCATCAGTACTTCGTTGGGCCACCTTTTGCCTTCAATACTGCAGCGATTCTTCTTGGCATTGACTCCACGAGATGTTGAAAGGTGATGCGAGGAATCTGACACCATGCCTGATGAATAGCACTGTCTAGTTCTGTGAGATTTGATGGTTGTGGAACCAGCTGCCTGATGGCTCTTTTAACTTCATCCCACAAATGCTCAATTGGATTGAGATCTGGTGATTGTGGGGGCCACCTAAGCAAGGTAAAGTCTCCCTCATGTTCTTGAAACCACTCCTGCACAATACGAGCACCATGGCAGGGCGCATTGTCTTGTTGGAAGAAGCCATCTCCATTGGGATACGCCATCAACATAATAGGATGAACTTGATCAGCAATGATACTTAGGTATGTTGTGCTATTCAGACGTTGTTCCACATGAATTAAAGGGCACAAATTATGCCAGGAAAACATGCCCCAAACCATAACACTGCCCCCACCAGCTTGAAGGGTTGTACTCATGCATGTGGGGTGCATGCTTTCATGCTGTTTCCGCAAAATTCTCACTCTGCCATCTGCATGATGCAACTGGAAATGTGATTCATCGGACCACATAACTTTTTTTCCAATGCTTGACTGTCCAATCCTTGTGTTCCTGTGCGAATTGGAGATGTTTTATCTTGGTAACTGCAGACAGCAAAGGTTTTCGAACAGGCCTTCAGCTTCCATATCCCATACAATGCAGTGTACGGCTAATTTGCCTACAAACATGAGGTGGTCATAATAATCTGGCCACTCAGTGTATATTCTAACATGAAAAATAGCAATAAAATACAAAATAGCAGAAAATAATATTATGCTATGAGAAACTGGCAAATCCACAAATAGAGTAAGATATATTAATATGTATCTTTTAATATTTGATATACTAAGTAAATTAAAAATAAGGAAAATAACATAATTTGCACAATAACCTCAATAAACTGGATTTAAAACTGAAACCTACAGATAAAGGGTAGAAATAGAGGAAGAAATTGATCATGCATTTGGCCATAAAAATGTTAATAATAATGAATAAAATAATAATAATAAATTATTTTAAACAATTATTCCATAGAATGATATTGTATTAGGTCCTTTTGGAAAAAAAAAATATATATATATATTATTGATTTTTTTACAGAGAGGAAGAGAGAGGGATAGAGAGTTAGAAACATCGATGAGAAAGAAACATTGATCAGCTGCCTCCTGCACACCCCCTACTGGGGATGTGTCTGCAACCAAGTACATGCCCTTGACTGGAATCGAACCTGGGACCCTTCAGTCCGCAGGCCGACGCTCTATCCACTGGGCCAAAACAGTTAGGGCTGGGTCCTTCTCTTGAGCACATTTCAGTAAATTAAGAAGTCAACAATAAGAAGCCACACCCCTAAACCTAAACACTTAAAAACATTTAGTTAAGCCCTCAGTGGTGTGACTCAGTTTGTTGAAGTGTCCTCCCATGCATCAGAAGGTGGCGGGGTCAATTCCTGGTCAGGGGATGTACCCAGGGAAGCAACCTATCAATATTTCTCACATCAATGTTTCTCTCTCTCCTTCTCCTTCCCTGTCCCCTGCCACCTTTCTCTCTCTAAAATCAATTTTAAAAAGTTCTTAAGAAACATTTAGTAAAATAAGCTCGGACTTAAGGTAAAAATAAAACATAAATGAAAAATTTACAAAATTATTAAAATAGACATATTGCATGTCGATTTGAGGCATAGTCAGCTGAAGTCAGAGAAATGTCTTATAATTTTAATTATTTAAAACTAAGATTGAATATAATGAACTAAATATTGAACTTCCAAAAGTAGTAAAAGAATAATAAAATGAACCAAAAGAAAGTAGGCTGAAGATATTAATAAAGATATAAAGCAAATATAAAACAAAATTAAATGGTAACAGACATGGATAAATAATGCCAAACTATGCCTATCTAAAGCAATAGTCACTTAAAAAACTGTTTTTCACTTCAGTATAACCAAAATTTATAAAATATTTTGAAGATGATGGTTTTTATAAATAGTTTATATCAGAGTACATTTACTGTTTCACTTAAAACATAATTTCTTTCATTTCTATCACAAGTCCATCTGATACCCTGACCCCAGGTGCCCCTTTCCTCTATAGGTAGTGTGAAACTGGAACATAATTTTCATTTCAGAAACAAAAATCCAATTTCCAACATAGAGGCACTGCAAATAGCCAGCAGCCTGTCTATCACTCCAGTAGCTTTTCTATGAAATAAGTTTGTTTTAGCTGCTGTTAAACTTTGGCATACTTCATCCTTCCTTCTCACCTCTGCTAAGAAAAAAAAAATAGATGAAATGAATTAGCTGAAACCTCCAAGACCATTTCAAAAGTCATTTGTCAGTCAGAAAATTAACATAAAAAAAGACTACATAAAATTAATACTTTTAAAAATGCCTCATTTTGGTCTTACCTTTTCTCAGTTATTTACTGAGGAACATAACATGGAATTCTCACTCAGTATACAATTAAGTACAATGCACAGACCATTTACTTGGTCCTCAACAAATATTCATTCTTTAGTTCTAATTGGAGGATCAACAAATGGAAATAGGCTTCTTGATAATCCTAAAACAGGATTTTCCCAAAAATTAATATTTAGTTTTATTCGTCAGGTGAATTAGTGGTTATTACATACTAGAGGCCCGTTGCACGAAGATTCGTGCAATAGGCCTTCCTGCCCCTGGCTGCCAGCACCAGTTTTCCTCCGTCACCCAGGACCCAGGCCTTCGCTCTGGCCACCGCCTTCCGTCTTCACTCCAGCCAGAGTCTTCGCTCAGGCCAGAGCCTTCAGTCTTCTCTGCTCCTGCCAGGGAGCCTCTCCTATAGCTCCCTCTGCCCACTGCCCTCTCCCTCATAGCAGGTATCCAGCTCCGACCGCTCTGCGCCTGCATATGCAAATTAACCCGCCATCTTTGTTGGGTTAATTTGCATACTCACTCCTGATAGGCTGGTGGGTGTCACGGAGGTACGGTCAATATGCATGTTTCTCTTTTATTAGTGTAGATTTTTATCTATTTATTTGACCCTCTAACACCTCCTCCAGCATCTTCAAATATTCCTATGAAGCCACCAGAAGATTATCTCTATATGCTCCCTCTGTCACATCCACATACCTACTTGCATTTGTGCCCATATATGCCATCTTCCCTCCTTTAAGCACAAACTGTCAATATTCCTAATAAGTTCAGCTCCTCATTTGTACCCTAAATCTCACTCACAGTTCCCTATTTAAGGACATGAATCCAGCACTTCTTACCTTCAGCATCAATGTTTCCTTCTCTAATAGGTTATCTTCATCAGCATACAAACATGGTATATAATTGTTATATAGTTGGCTACACATTGAGCATATCACTGTATTTAGTCTAGTGATAGAAGCTGTAAAAATATCTTTACACAAAGTAAATTATGGTCCCCTTCCCTTGGAGGAGCTTATATACTGCTTAACAAATCATTACTGTCCCTCCTTTGTTTTTGCTTAGTTCTTTTCACTTTCTAGTGGGGTAAGTAGGAAAGGTATTATCAAAATCCTCATAACATCTCTTCATTCTCTTTTATCATCATCATCTTCATCATCAATTATTATAAAAGCAGCTAACATTAAATGAGCATTTATTATATGCCAAGGGCTAAGTGTGTCACATACATTATCTCATTTTATCTTAAAAGACCTCCACATATAGTAGGTACTATTATGAAATGATGTTCATAGAAGTTATGTGATGTGCCTAAAAAGGCACAGGAAAAATTTGAATTCATCTCTTCTTTATTACTCACTTTTTACAAACAAAGAAACTAAGGCTCAGAGTGTTTAAGTAACTTTCCTGACTGGTAACCAACAGTCTTTCAACTCTTTTTACTACTAGGATAACATGATGACCAAAGTGTCACAGAGATGTGTGTTATACAAGTTCAGAGACAGAAACTAGTGTGAGCTAAAGAATAAAGGAGGGGCCCTGGCCAGCTGACTCAGTTGGTTGGAGCGTCATCCCATGTACCAAATGTTTGCAGGTTCGATTCCAGGTCAGGGCACAGGGCACATATCTAGGTTGCAGATTCAGGAGGCAACAGATAAATGTTTCTCTCCCGCCCCCCTTCCTCTCTCTTTTCTCTCTTAACATATACTTAGGTGAGTATTTTCAAAAGAGCATCAAGGAAGAAATTAAATGGTACAGCCATTTGTAAAAATCGTGTTCCATTATTTTTTATAAAAAATTGATAGGTGAGAATAAGTTTTTTGATGGAGTTTTGTCTTTAGGCACACATTATTCATCATTAAATGCTTGTTATTACTTTGAGAAATTGGCGTCGAACTTCAGTCATTGAAATGAAATTAATGCTTTTTCTCTTTTAAGCTACTATTTAACAGTTGGACATGTCAGAAACTATTGCAGGTTGAAAAGAAAATCCCTATAACTACATATAGAAAGGCAGGTAGGTGGCTGTTTGGTTTCAGAATTGCTCAAACATCATGTGTCTCCTGGGGCATGCCCAGTGGATTTATCCAAGCAATTGAGTTATTGATTCCTTATTTTAGTGGCCCCCGTTATTGAATGGTTTAAATTCTTTAAAGAAGTCTACTGCCTCTTAACAATAGGTTCTACCTTCTTGATGAAATTGCTAATAAATCTATCTTTAAAAAATGCAATAGATCTTTTCTATATCTTTAAGTTGCTTCCAACCCTTAACTCAAATTTGCCAGCTTCCAAAAGGAATATCCCATGATGACAGTGATTGTATTCTTATCCACAGGTGTTGTTGTTGTGTGCCCACTACCCCCTGCCCTACCCTCTTTTGGCCATACACACACACCAGATTCTTTGGTGATCTTAAAGCTTTTAGGAAAAGAACCTCCTGCAATAATCCCAAAAAGTAAGAGAACACTACTCTTTAATGTTAGGTGTGACTTCTAAAAAGTAAAAGGGTTTCATGTTTCAAAACTGAAAAATCTTAGCACAAAAAAACAAGATTAGGAGCCTTGAAGACTTGCCTTTCCTTTCAGTATTTTGACTTGTGTATTTTTGTCTCCTAGTATCCCCCATCTACTTCTAATATGAGAGTGTTTCCTCCACATTCTTTTTCATTTTAACCTCATGCCAGGCTATTTTGCTTGGTAATAGAAGTGGGGTCTAGCCATCTTATAGACTTGGAGCAGTTGAAGACAAGTGAAAAATCACATTTGCTAAAACTAAAATTTAGAATGCTTAGGGTGTGTTAGAAGGAGTTAAGTGTGCCAAAGAAGTATCTTCCTTCTCTATGAGAAGAAAAGACTTCAGGATTTTTGTTCTCCACCATCAATTACATGTCTTCCCATTGCCTCCACTTACGAGAACATTATTGAGTCAAAAGAAAGGGATATTATTTGCCCAATCTGAAGGTCACTAGTCTTATTTAATCCAAGCGTTTTTGTGAACATAAATATGGAAAAGACATTTATTGAATGTATTTTCAACAGTGCCATCCAAATGTTAGGTATTCATACAATTCTAACATTGAGCCCATTGGCCCATCTGTTCAATGGACCTTTGCCCACTGCAAAAAAAAAGATTCTGTAAGAATAAATTTTCCCTTTTGATGAATCTAACCAATTACTACTACTCTCTTCTCTGGCTTGATAGTCTAAGAGCCCTGGAGAGATGTATAATTATTGTTACAAACCTAATGCTTTCCATTTTCTGAATTGAAGCAAAACCCATTGAATTTGCAGAGAATGTCCCTGAAGCAAAAAAATAACAGCTGGGCCCTTTTCAGTAATGGGTCTGCAGAAGTGAAAAACAAAATCCAGCATTTAAATTGCATAAATGAGTGACTAATAGGGCTTGATGCCTCCCAGAGTACAGGAGTCATCCATCAATAGTGAATTTTTTATCATGAAGAGAGTAGGATGTGAGAGGAATTCCAGGGCTCCGTTTTAGAAAATGTGCCTCTTGTGTTCATTCACATCTCTTCAAGGAGCAAGTAAACAAGTAAAGAATAGGAAATGCATCAGCATCTACATCATCCACCAGAAAGAAAGTATAATTTAATGTCTTAAAATAAATTGCTTTTCAGGTGTTTAAGCATTATTTTTATGGGTGGGTAAATGCAACTGTTGTCTCACACAAATATTTTCAAAGCTCTTGGTAAAAATGTAATCTCTTGCAAACTCACTGATATGTACTTAATTGATTATTAAGTTCTCAAACTTGAGCATGCATCATAGTTACTTGAATGGCTTATTAAAACACAGATTACTGGGTCTCAGCTTCAGAGTGTTTGATTTGATGGGTCTGAAGCTGGAACCAATATTTGCATTTCTAATAAATTCCCAATTTATATTGCAGCTGCTGGACTGAGGGCCTCCAAGAAACACGCTTGGAAAGTCACTGGGTTAAAAGAAAACACTATTGATATTAATGGGGATATACGAACAACTTGTAATCATCTAACACAGCACCATACTTTCAAATGGCTCATAGAAAACTATGTCTTCTCCTATGTTGCCCTAAATATGTCCATCTGGCAGGAACAGGAATAAATTATCTTCATTTTAGAGATGAGAAACTGAGGCCTGGTTTATGTACTTATTTGTGGGGAAATTCTAGAATATAATAGTTTATCTTGTATATCCCCTCCCCCAAACTGCCTCCTTCTCTCTCTCTCTCTCTCTCTCTCTCTCTCTCTCTCTCTCTCTCTGACACACACACACACACACACACACACACACACACACACACACACATCCCTAAACTTTTATAAGTAAAAACTTTATTTAGTGGGGATATTGCAGTAGGAAGCCACTCAAAGTCCAAGCCAAGAAAAGCATATAAGGGGCGTTGCTAAAAACTGCTAGAGGAATTTTGAAGCTTCACAAATTACATCAAATATTTTGAAAATAGTAAATCAAGGCAGGGAATGTTTACATATGGGGAGGAGGTCTGGATCTGAAATGGAGCAAAAAGTTTAAAGCATGGGGAAGTTCACCTAAGTTTTGGGCCTAGATGTCCTTACTGAAACAGACTAAAGTTATGTCAAACACAAAGTTTGATTAACCTTGTCACTCTCCAGCTGACAGAGATATCTTTGGATGTTGTAATCTTCTATTTCATATGAAGACTTGCTGTTGTTTCTCCTTAACAATAAGGACTTAATTCCATCATAGAACTGAAAGAAAACAGTGTTATACTTGGGATGCTTTTTTCCCCTCCTACTGTATAAAGGCAGTTTTCCAGGAGGAAAACAATCTATTGATTGGCTATCAGCAAACCAAGTACTTAACTGGTCTTTTCTTTAAGAACTTTGCAACATAAAACAAGAATAGAGGTAATATGAGAAAAATAGTTTTTATCAAACCATATGTATGAGAAACTTTTCCTATAGACCTAAACTTAATTAACTGGTTTCTAATATTCACTTTAAAAGATACATCTTTATTGTTGAAAGTATTACAGATGTCCCCATTGACCCCTTCCTCCCCCTCCCTCCCCCTTCCCAGGCCTTCACCACACTATTTTTTTTAATATATTTTATTGATTTTTCACAGAGAGGAAGAGAGAGGGATAGAGAGTTAGAAACATCGATGATAGAGAAACATCGATCAGCTGCCTCTTGCACAACCCCTACTGGGGATGTGCCCGCAACCAAGGTACATGCCCTTGACCGGAATCGAACCTGGGACCTTTCAGTCTGCAGGCCGACGCTCTATCCACTGAGCCAAACCGGCCTCGGCCTTCACCACACTATTGTCTGTGTCCATAGATTTTGCAAAAATGCATATAAGTTATTTGGTTAATCTCTCCTCCATCTCTATCCCTCCAACAATTGTCAGTCTGTTTCATGTTTCCATGACTATGGTTTATTTTGTTTGTCAGTTTATTTTGTTCATTAGATTCCACATATAAGTGAGATCATGTCTTTCTCTGACTGGCTTATTTCACTTAGCATAATATTCTCTATGTCCCTCCATGCTGTCTCAAAGGGTAAGAGATCCTTCTTTTGACAGCTGCATAGTTTTCCGTAGTGTAAATGTACCACAGTTTTTTTATGTACTCATCTGCTGATGGGCACTCCGGCTGTTTCCAGATCTTAGCTATTGTAAATTGTGCTGTTTTGAATATAGGGGTGCATATATTCTTTCTGAGTGGTGTTCCAGGACTCTTAGGATATATTCTTATAAGTGGGATTACTGGGTCAAATGGCAGTTCCATCTTTAATTTTTTTGAGGAAACTCCATACTGTTTTTCACAGCGGCTATACCAGTCTGCATTTCCACCAGCAATGTACTGGGGTTCCCTTTTATCCACATCCTTGCCAGCACTTGTTGTTTGTTGATTTATTAATGGTAGCCATTCTGGCAAGTGTGAAGGGGTACCTCATTGTCATTTTATTTTGCATCTCTCTGATGATAGTAACATTGAGCATTTTTTCATATGTCTCTTGGCCATTTGTATGTCCTCTTTGGAAAAGTGTTTATTTAGGTCTACTGCCTGTTTTTTAATTGGATTGTTTATCTTCCTTTTGTTGAGTTGCATGAGTACTTTATATATTTTGGAAATTAAACCCTTATAAGATGTATCATTGACAAATATGTTCTCCCATACAGTGGGTTCCCTTTTCACTTTGTTAATGGTTTATTTTGCTGTACAGAAGCATTTTATTTATTTATTTATTTTTAAATATGTTTTTTTTTTATTGATTTCAGAGAGGAAGAGAGAGGGAGAGAGAGATAGAAACATCAATGTTAGAAACATCAATGATGAGCGAGAATCATTGATTGGCTGCCTCCTGCACACCCCCCACCGGGGATCGAGCCCACAACCCAGGCATGTGCCCATTACTGGAATCGAACCTGGGACCCTTCAGTCCGCAGGCTGACTCTCTATCCCCTGAGCCAAACCAGCTAGGGCAGAAGCTTTTTATTTTGATCTGGTCCCATTTGTTTATTTTTTTTTCCTTTGTTTAGCTTCCCCTAGGCATTGTATCAGTGAAAATTCTGCTATGTGAGATGTTTAATATTTTGCTGGCTACATTTTCTTCTAGGAATTTCATGGTTTCATGACTTACATTTAATCACTTTTGATAAAAGCTTTCAGAAAAAACAATTCCTACATATAAAATATATGTATTTGTATCCTTTACATCAATTATTCTATTGATGTTTGCATGGAGTTTTGTAATCTAGAGAGGTCGCAAATTGGAAAAATTAGAATGCTAGAAGCAAAAGAAGAGCTAAATTCTCTAGAATTACTGAAAAAAAGTAAATATGCATGACCTCTACATGGCCCAAATCCTAATGCTTCAGTTTAGCAGTTTCCCCAGTGGATTTAGCTATAGTCATCAGCATCCATAATGTTGGCAGTCTAAATGAAAATACCAGCAGTGTTGTAGTCTGGTTCATGTACTACCTATAGACACAGTCTGAATACTTTTTCTCATCTAATGAACTAATCAGACACACAGCTATTGCACACATTTGAACTTCAGCCCCTTTGTGACATTGTCAAAAAAGATAATAAAGAAAACCTAAAAAGAAAATGGAAAAGACAAGTAAATCCTCTGCTAAAATTTCAATGCAATTCTGTAATAATTAAGACTATTTTCTTTGGACCAAATTTACTTACATTTTAGCATTTATACCTCACGCTGTTTTCTTGTTCTTAATTATGTTATACATTAAACAGGTATGACATATCATTTTCAAGATCTATATTTATAAAGAAACTAGAGTCACAGTGCATGAAATTCATGCACTTGGGAGGGGGCCCTCAGCCTAGCCTGCGCCCTCTCGCAGTCCAGGAGCCCTTGGGAGCAGGCCTAAGCCAGCAGTCGAACATACTTAGCGCTGCCACAGAGACAGGAGAGGCTCCCGCCACCACTGCTGCGCTCGCCAGCCATGAGCCCAGCTCAGGGCTTCTGGCTGAGTGGCGCTCCCCCTGTGGGAGCGCACTGACCACTAGGGGGCAGCTCCTGCATTGAGTGTCTGCCCCCTGGTGGGTCAGTGTGCATCATAGCGACTGGTTGTTCTGCTGTTCAGTTGATTTGCATATTAACCTTTTAATATATAGGATAAATACTGGCATAAAAGAAGTGTGTTCCTAGAAAATTAATACCTGGAGGTAAGGAGGTGAAGATCCAATGAAATATTCTTTGATCACCATAATCATGAGCAAACATACTGAATATTTACCTCTGTAAGTCATCGAGCTAAACATAGGGAATACAGTGTATTATAAAACATGTACATATGATCAGTACGCATAATGATAATTATCTGCATATAATGAGTGCCAAGTTAGCAGTACAGACAACCAGTGCAACCAGAATTATGAAGTTAGGGAAATTTTGGGGTTGGCTCAATATTTCTGGGTGGAGATAGAGCATATTTAAATAATATACGTCATAACATATTATCTGCAAAATATCAGAAAGATAAATATCAAATGATCTCACTCATTTGTGGAATATAATGAACAACATAAACTGATGAACAAAAATAGATCCAGACACAGAAGCATCGGACAGATCGTTAAACCTCAGAGGGCAGGGAGGGGAGAAGGAGAGGGTAAGAGATCAACCAAAGGACTTGTATGCATGTATATAAGCATAACCCATGGACACAGACAATAGGGGGGTGAGGGCATTACTGGGGGGTGGGAGTGGCCAGGGAGATGTCAGTGGTGGGGAAAGGAGACATATGTAATATTTTAAACAATAAATAATTTATTTTATTAATATATTTTTATTGATTTCAGAGAGGAAAGGAGAGGGAGAGAGAGAGAGAGAGAAAAAAAGAGAGAGAGAGAGAGAGAGAGAGAAACATCAACGATGAAAGAATCATTGATCGGCTGCCTCCTGCATGCCCCTCACTGGGGATCGAGCCCGCAACCTGGGCATGTGCCCTTGACTGGAATCGAACCTGGGACCTTTCAGTCCACAGGCCAACACTCTATCCACTGAGCCAAACCAGCTAGGGCGAAACAATAAATAATTAAAAAAAAACAACACACATTGCTGCTGTGTGCAAAACAATGTAAAAAAAAATAACATATGTCATGTAGATAAGTTGGTTATAGTTAGGAGGTATAAAAGATCAGGGCAGTAGAGAGAATACAGACTATGCAAGGCATGTTTTGAACCAGTATGACTCAAGAGAAGTATTAACATAAAAAAGTTGTGGGGGAAGAGTTAAGAATGTTACCTTCTATAGTCACAGACTATTGTCAAATGCTCCTGAGATCCTGGCCAACTCGCTGTCTCATTAGAGCTTGATAGCGTGATATGCCAGGTAAGAGCACAAGCCTTAAAGTTAAGTTCTGGTTTTTCAGCTACTAGATGAGTCACCCAACCTCTCTCTGCCTCCATTCCCTAAAACAAAACACACACACACACACACACACACACACACACACACACACTTACTAGTAATTGCCAACAACAAATATTACCTATCTCTTCTAGGGCTATTTTGAGGATTACATCATACATACATACATATCATACATACCCTAGCACATAATGAATTTAATTCAATTCATCTTTCTCTGTAAATATTTGCCGTTGGTCACAATTGGTAGAGATAATAAGATTTGTCAAACATACCTCACCATAAGAAAAACAACCCAAAATACCTAATTCCCCTAACAGTGATGCACAGTAGTCATTATCTTTGCTTCCAGAAGGCAGCCTTCTACCACTGGAGAAGGAAAAATGTCTCTTTCAATTGCAATTTAATTTTTAGCAATTTAACTCTCTCATATATTTTGACTACGATTTTTTTGGTTTAAGTTCATCAAATTTCATGTTATAACTAAAAATCTCAGGGACAAAAAATAATATAAGTGTTACTTATATACTAACCATCTTTGTTTGAATGGTTTCACCATTCTTTTTCATTCTGACATATAGAAGTGCCTATGGAAAGTAAACATCAGCAGCCCAAGTTTTCTTAGTTCTGAAAGTCATTAAAATGACACTTCACCTATAGTAGAATTTCATTTGAACTGAATCTAATTTTATAAAAGTAAGAACTATAGAACTATGCCAGAGTCACTCCACATGACTGACATATATACACTGAGTGGCCAGATTATTATGATCTCTGAACCCATAATAATCTGGCCACTCAGTGTACTTCTCTTGAGTACCTCATTTATTTGATATCAAAGATACTATAAATCATGCACCTAATCAGTTTTCCCCTTTGCACTGGCTGATAGAAAGCTCAGGGCAAATCGGTGGTTGATCTCCAGCAAAAGTCTAGAATATTTTTGGTACCCATTTGAGATACAAATACACTGAGTGGCCAGATTATTATGCGTTCAGAGATCATAATAATCTGGCCACTCAGTGTATATTCATTTGACTTACCTGATATGATGTTGTAGGGATAGCAAACTAGATGAAATTTCAGAAATACACTATTTTCTTGGGCCTACTTGACTCTGCGAATTCTTTTTTATCTCTTTAAATCATCTGTTCCTCCACCCTGTCCCAGCTATTCACTTTACAATTCTCTATTCCTTTAAACCCCATCTGATTCTCTCAGGCAAACTCAGACGCTATTCTTTCTGAATTTTCATTGCACTTTCTATATATTCAGGTATATTGATGCTGTGTATAGACTTGATAGACTTCATAATAAACTGATTAAATGGCTGTATACCCTCCTTGAGATGTCATTTCTTGGAGTACCATGCCATCTTTGTATCCTAATACTTAGCATAATGCTTAGCACATAATGTGTTAAATATAAGTTTGATGAGTGAATGAATGAATAAAATGAAAGTCACTTTATATTTCACAGGTTGTCACTTTGTTCTCTGCTATTGCCTTCACCCATAATTCTGGGATCTTACAAATTCATTAAAATAAGAAATGAAATTGGGCACAGAATAGGTGGAAGGCTCAATGCCACAACTGAAGATAGAGTCAAACTGCATATTCTACTGTCACTGAGTTAGTGAGAGCACTCTGTAAATGGACCTCATATCATATTAAAAGTGGGGTGAAGAGATAGATCCCTTGGCACTTTCCATGGCAGTTCTTAGCAATAAAGCTGCTTATCAATGATATGAGAATTATTCCTATTTGAATATCTCATTGAAATGGGAGCCAAACATCCACTGTCTTCTTGCCCTGTCAAAACAATATATGCAGAGAAACAGAATAAAGCAAACACTGTTGTTTTCCTTCCCATTAAATAGATTTTCACTGTGGCTTCATCTTATCCGGAATCAGAATTTGCTCTGGGTAACAGGGAACATGCTATTAATTTCCTGCAAAGCTGAGGAAGGAGTTCTTACTGCAATGACTGCTTCAGTAAGCACTAGCTGCTGATAGTGAATACAAACAGAATAGACTAGACAGAGGCACAATGGAAAGGACATTGATGTGGCGAGCTAGAAAGATAATTTTAATCGCTATGAGGTTTCATACTTATTGTCAGAAAATAAAGTTTCCCATTTGATTGAAGGGCAGATCCTCCTATTTAAATAATTATTTTCCTATGCTCCTGGAAGTTATTTAAAATGTCACTTCTATTACCTTTTTTATCTTCACAGCTACCTTGTAAGGTAGGAAAAGTAGGTAGCATTATTTCTTGCAAGAATACATTTCTCTTCCCCAAGGGACTAATGTTGAATCTTTGTAGAGAGTTTCTGGAATGTTTCTCCTATTTCAAAATTTAAAATGGTCCTCAAGGATTTTAAAAAGGAAATAGAAATCCCCAGGACAGCTTTTAAAAATGCCATTGTGTATTAAAGTGCTGTGTTGTCCAGATGTAGGTTCAAGTGGGAGTCATGGTAAAGCCAGGAATACATTTAAGAGAATCCTGAGAAGAAGAGAAGGTCTTGGAGAAAAGTCAAATAGGAATAGCTCTAACTGGAGGCACCAAGGGCCTGAAGGAAAGACAGGAGATATAGAAGTAGCACTTGCGGAGGACCTATGAAATACCAAGGCCAATGCTATGTATTTTACATACCTGTGAATTGGGCCTTAGTGTGCTCATTTTTCTGAGAAGAAACTGAGAGCCAGAGAGGTGAAATAGCTTACCAAAACATGAAGAAGGGGTGGGGGACTTGGTGAAAAAAATGAAAGGATTGAGACGTACAGATTGGTAGTTTCAAAATAGTCATGGGGCCCTGCCTGTGTGGCACAGTGGTTGAGAGTCAACCCATGATCCAGGAGGTCACGGTTCAATTTCTGGTCAGGGCACATGCCCAGGTTGCTGGCTCGACTCCCAATGGGGCGGGGGGTGGGTAGGCATGCAGGAGACAGCCGATTGGTGATTTTCTCTCATCACTGATGTTTCTATCTCTCTCTCCCTCTTTCTTCCTCTCTCTCTGAAATCAATAAAAAGACATTAAACAAAAAAAATAGTCATGGGGATGTAAAGTACAGCATAGGGAATATAGACAATAATATTGTACTAGTAATAACTATGTATGGTGCCAGGTGGCTAGTGGAAAATATTAGAGAGTACAATTTATAAAGTATATGATTGTCTAACCACTATGTATATACCTGAAACTGATACAAAATAATATTAAATGTAAACTGTAATTGAAAAAATTTTAAAAAAATAATTATACATTTCTAGTAGAATACATAGACTATGAGAAACAATTTTATTTTTATTTTTAAATGTTGCTGTTGATGCTGAAAATGTCAACAATATTAAAAGAATAAATGTTTAAAAATCTCAATCTCATATCTGTATGAAACTAAGAGGATCTTATAATAAGTCAATAAAAATCCTGGGAATCCAGGGAAGTGACAGCAATTAATTCTGGGCAAAAGTGTTTTATAATGATTACTTTTAGTGCTGAATATATTACTCAATATAAGATTGCTGAAGGAGCACATGGTTTGAATAAGGCTTCCCTTCTTGATATATAGTTTGATTGATGGTGTCCTTTTACCTTTTAATTAAGCCTTATTTTTTGCCCAATCTGTGTATTGTATTGTATTGTGTTGTATTGCGTTGCATTGTGTAGTGCAGTGTAGCATAGCATAGCTAAGCATAATGCATTATAATACACAAGAAGAGAAAAATGTAATACTGCTAAAGCAGATGAAAGAGCTTGTGGGTGCCTATAAGTGGAACCAGGTTTCTCTTTTTACACCTAGAAATTTGTGGTTCTAATGAAACTACCAATGCGTAAGATCATTAAGAGGCCATTATGTGAAGATGAAGAAACTGGGCACAGAGAAAGGAAGCAATTTGCCTGAGATGACACCTGTAGTTTAGAGTCATTGCTAAGGTTAAATCCAGAGTCTCTTGACTCTCAATCCTGTGCTGATTTCAGGACATGGTGTCTTCCCTCCCTTCCACTGATTTATAGAGGTATTTAAAAAAATCTATCTTTCATTCACAGGCAGGGACCTAGCTTTGCATCTGAGCCTGTTTAACATAAAGTTGATCGGTATATTATTTTTCATTAAAGTTTTTGAAAAGGGCATTTGCTGACCTTATGCTCCTGCCATAAGAATGTCTTATGATGTATTATGGGAATGACGTTCTCTTGAATGAGCAGCAGGCTTTCACTGGACCTCTTTGGAGAAGAAGCAGGGATGTTAAGAAGCCCTCAAGAAAACTATGACAGAAATAATTTTTTTCCCAAAATAACATTATCAGTATTTTCTGTTCATTGGCATTTCTATATGATATGTTCATTTGGTAAAGGAGAGAGAAAAAAGAAAAATATGAAAGGTCATTTTAAAATGTTAATATTTTATAAGGATTATATTCAGAATTGAATACTTTTAAAAATATTTTTATAAATGTTTAGAGAGAGAGGAAGGGAGAGGGACACAGAGAAAGAAACATTGATGTGAGAGCAGAACATTGATTAGCTGTCTCCTGAATGCCCCCCTCCGCCCCCACAACAGGGGATAGAGCCTGCAATCTGAGCATGTGCCCTAACCAGGAATCGAACCTGCAAACTGAGCTATACTGGCCAGGACCAGAATTGAATACTTTTTAAAATCATTTTTTATTTTTCAATTATAGTTCACATACTATATTATATTAGTTTTAGGTATACACTCCAGTGATTAGACACAACTTACTAAGTGATCATCCCTATAAATATCAGACTCATCTAACACCATACATAGTTATTAGAATATTATTGACTATATTTCCTATGCTGTAACTAACTGCTTTCTCTTGCTGCTTTTAAGATCCTAACTTTGTTTTTAACCTTCAGCATTTTAATTATGTGTCTTGGTGTGGGCTACTTTGGTTTCATCTTGTTTGGAACTCTGTGCCTCCTGAACTTGTATGTCTATTTCCTTCACCAGGTTAGGGAAGTTTTCTGTCATTATTTTTTCGAATATTGGTACACTTGAAGTTTTCTCAGAAGCTCCTTATACTATCTTCATTTTCTTGGATTCTTTTTTCTTTTTGCTGTTCTGATTTGGTGTTTTTTGCTTCCTTATATTCCAATTTGCTGATTTGATTCTTGGCTTCATCTACTCTACTGTTGATTCCCTATAAAGTATACTTCATTTAAGTTAGCGTATCCTTCATTTCTGACTAGTTCTTTTTTATGGGTTCTATGTCATTATTCATGCTGTTGAAGTTCTCACTAAGTTCCCTGAGCATCCTTATAACCATAGTTTTGGACTCTGTATCTGGTAGTTTGCTTGTCTCCTTGTCATTTTGTTCTTTTACTGGAGATTTCTCCTATTCTTTCATTTGGGACCTATTTCTTTTTATTTTTATTTTGAGAATACACTTATTAAAGCTAGGGACAGTGAAACAAGGAAGAGCCTAGGATAGAAGAAGCAACAGTAGAGAAACTAGGCAGGGCTGCTCTGGCTCACTAGAAATGTTATGGGAAAGAAGTGAGCCAAGGCAGGGCTGCTGTCAGTTCACTGGAGAGTCAGAGAAAAAGAGGCCTTGGAGACAGGTTCAGGGATTTAGCTGATGCTGCCCATTGTTCCCCTGGTCACAAAACTCATGGGGAATCTTATAACTTAGGAGATATTTACCTGTGGGGGGAAGAAGAGAGGGAAGGGAAAGGTGCGGGTGTGCTCCCAGGAAGGAGAGCATGCCAAGACCTGTTTCTTTGTCTTTGCATTTTGGTTGCTTCCCTATGTTTGTTTCTATGTAGTAGGTAGAGCAACTACATCTTCTGGACTTGGTAGAGGAGCCTTGAAAAATAGGCGTCCTATATGGCCCAGTGGCATAGCTTCCCCAATTACCCAAACTGGGCACTCTAGGTGCGCCCCTGTGTGGGCTGTGTACACTGTTCTGTTGTAGTTGAGCCTTGATTGCTGTTAGCATCATTGGGAGGGATTGACCCCCAGGCCAATTGGCTGTGAGGACCAACTGCGACTACAGTGGATGAGCTGCTGTGCAGGAGCCGACCTTATGAAGCAGAACTTGCTTCAATGGGACTCTGGTGCTCATCAAGTCCACCCCTTGGGTGTGTCACTCGAGGAGGTGGTATGGTTATAATCCAGCATGGTCTGAAGCTGTCTGCTGGGTGCACTGGCTCTGGGGCCTCCCAGGAGGTACAAGGTCAGCCACTGCCTGTGCCTTGCCTGGGGCCACCCTGCATGAGTTAAGGAGTAATCTGTAGATGGCTTTTTAAAATCCCTAGTTACAGGACTTCCATTCAGCCAGATTTCAGGCTGTTCTGAAGAATGGTTGTTCTGTAGTTTAGTTGTAATTTTGATGTCCAGAAGTGGATACTTTTTAAGACACATAAAAGGCCAAGTTGTTGCTCTCTAGGATCTAGGTATCTATGAAGAAAGAAAATTGTTTCCAACAGTAGTAATTATATAAATGAGTATTTCAGGGCTGAAAAGGAATTTATTTTCCAAATATCTCTAATTGATTTCTATCTTGCCTTTCTTAGGACTTGTGGTTTGAAATGTTATTACATCACAAGTCACCCCAGCTGCATTTTTGAGCAGTTCTAGTTATTAAGCACATATAATGTTGATGTGAAATGTATTTAGAATTTTAACCTCTACATGACCACTTTCCTCTGGATATACACAAAATACATCTTATCTTCTATTTATATGAATTGATACATGTGAAGATAGCAGCCCTATACTTTTCTAAATTTCTCTTTCCCAAGGTAATTCCCTTCGTTCCTCAGTTCTTTCTCAAGTGGCATGATTTCTTTATCATTTGCCATTCTGTTCATCCTTCTCTGAATACACCTCTAATATGTTAAAAGTTTTCTTAAAATATATAACTCAGAACTTAACACAGATAGTTCTGACCAATTCTGACCAGGTAAAGTGGGCTTATTGCCTCCAAGGTGCTAGACACTACCTTTCTATTGATGCAGCCTTATATAGCAACTAGAGGCCTGGTGCACGAAATTCGCCCCATGCAGCCTGCTTGTTCAGTTGTTTGGTCGTCCCTCACTAACCCCCCTGCCGGCCTGGTTGCCCCACACAGCCTGCTTGTATAGTCGTTTGGTCGTCCCTCACTAACCCCCCTGCTGGCCTGGTTGTAGGCAGCCATCTTGTGAGGGTATGAGGGTCAATTTTCATATTACCTCTTTATTATAGAGGATAGTGTTGTTGGTTTTTGTTTTTTGCATGTCACTTCCCACTGCTATTTTATTTGAGCTCATAGTCATTTCAATATCCAATCTTTTCCCCCACATAGATTGGTAAATGAACATGCCTTATACTTGTCAATATTTAAACCCAAATGCAGGACTTCACATCTATCTTTTGTATTTAATCTTCTTGATTTCACAAAGTATTAGTTACACTATGGATGCAAGGATATAGTCAAACTGAACTAATAGATACACATATAGTTTTACCTTCATTACTGGTAACATTTTGTAAGGTTCCAATAGTTAGTAAGGGAGAAAGAAAACTGTCTAGCTGCTGTGGTGGCATTAGTTGGCATCTCCTCAGAAGTGAGTGACTACTGCTCTCTACACTTGTGTTTCTATGTAACAGGACTCAACTGGTCTTTACCTCTGCTCCCACTGGTCATGCAGTTCCAACATTTAGATATTAGATAGTCTTTCTGGTTTAGCTAACCATCATGTAATATACAGAATCTTCATTTGTTCATATTATGATCCAAGGTGCCCCATAGATTGCTGTCCAGTTTATAAAGCATTGCTATTGTTTCAGACATCAGTATCAGGTCAAACCACCTGTGGCTTAGTGTTGCAAGCCCATGGGACAGCATATTGTACAGGGAAATGCTTAGAAAGGAACTGTGGGCCTGGAAACCTCTAATACTCTGACACATTTTTGTCTGATAAACAACACCTCACATGTAAAACTTGAAATCTTTTTGAATTTTAATTGTGCTCTGTTGTTCTTTTCATTCATTCAGAACTTTTTGTTATTTTACTGAAGTATTATTTGTTGGCAAGGAAAAGAAACAAATAAGCTAATCTAAGCTAGTTTAATCATAAAAAGAAATGTAAGGGAATCATATAGGGTTATCTCACAAAAAAATCAATGATAGGAAGTGAATGTTGGCCTCATGAGCGACTTTCCCAAATTGGAAAGCTACCAGAAAAACCATCTCTCTCACTCTCTTTCTGGGGCCACATAGTCTCAGATATTATTTTCTTTGTGTAGTATTTTCTCTCTCTCTTTCTCTCTCTCTCTCTCATCTTTCTCATCTCTCCTGTCTCCAGACTGGCTCCATTTATACCTGGACCCTAATAACAGTCTCAAAGCACACTTCCAAATTCAGCATCTGTAGCTAAATGATCCAGCTACTACAGATTGCTCTGATTTTTCCAGCCCAGCCATTGGAGTGGTTTCTCTCATTTAAGTTCAATCATCTGTGATAAGAGAAGAGTGAGGTCACATAATACAAACATGGCTGCGAGGAGAATATTTCCCAAAGAAGAGGAAAAGGACAGGCTGCACAGGAGTCCCAATGTACACCAAATAAACATTACCCTTTTTAGGTAAAGAGCATTCTCCTTGATCAGATACTTCATCATAGCAAAGATATAAATAGGAAATAAGCACATGAAAAGATGATAAATAGCAGCAGTGATTAGAGGAATGCAAATTAAGCCCGCAAACACACACCTGTTAGAATGGAGGGAAAAAATGGTGGCAAGGATGTCAAGCAACTAGAACTGAATGCAAAATAATAAAATCACTTTCGAAAAGTATTTTGATAGTTTCTGGTAAATATATGTGTGTCATATGACTCAGCAATCCCACTTTCCAGTAGAAATGAAGACATACATCCTCACAAGAACTTGTACACACACACACACACACACACACACACATATACTTCATTTGTAATTGCTAAAAGCTACACATAACCCACATAACCCATATGCATTAACTAATGACTGGATAAGCAATGCATGGTACATCTATAAAAAGAAACAATATTCATCATTAAAAAGGAAGAACCTAGTGAAATAAGCAATTACATCAGTCAATCTCAAAAGCATTATGATAAGTGAAAGAAGCCAGACTCAGAAAGGCTATATATTATATATGATTCCATTTTTATGATGTTCTAAATAAAAGCAAAACTATAGGGATGGAGAATAGAGCAGTGGTTGCTAGGAGATTGGGGTGGAGTTGTAGGGGACTGATGACAAACATACAAGAGAGTCTTTTAAAGTGGTGGGTATATCCTATATCTTGACTGTGGTTATGGTTATTTGACATTGTCCTTTTTCACAATTCACAAAACTGTACACTTAAAAAGGTTAAATTTTACATTATGTCAATTATGTCTTGATGAACCTGATTCAAGCAAACATTTTCTTCTTGACAAGGAAGGCAGAAGTAAAGCAGAAATACAGTGGTTAGTATTTGTGCAGCTTTAATAAAATGTCAGTGTATCTAATACTATTATGCAAAGAGGTTGAAATCAGGCTTCAAAGTTTCAGCTGTGATCTCTCGGCTTTCGTTAAAGATATAGACACCCACTCAATACTCAACCTTAGGACCTCTAGTACAAACCATATCTTTGTTCATTCAACAAACACATACTATAAATATCTATAAATATCATGAATACTCAATTGTTCACTAAACTGAACTTGGACAAAGCCTCTAGTGTTTCTCTTTTCTCTCTTGTCTAATAATTACCTTGTATATACTCACCCTTCTGTCAGCAACCCACTCTTTCTTTATACATATTTTCTCCTACAAACAGGATGTAGAAAGTATCCTACTTTAAGGTTATAGCAAAGAGACAGAATAAACATGAGAGTTAGATAATGAATAAAGGGTGTGTTTATTTCCTGTACTTCATCTTACCTAATAATAAAGAAACATGTAAATTGACCGTACCTCCGCTACGCCCACAGCCAATCAGAGTGAGTATGCAAATTAACCCAACAAAGATAGTGGTTAATTTGCATACATACCTGGGTCCCAGGAACCTCCTCGGGACCCAGGTCACTCCCAGCCGGCCATCAGGGGGGCCCTTTCCCAAGCCTAAAGCCTCTGCCCAGGCTTTAGGCTTGGGAAGGGGCCCAGCCTGCGATCAGAGGGGTGGGGAGGTGGACCGCTTCCCAAGCCTAAAGCCTGGGGCGGAGGCTTTAGGCTTGGGAAGGGGCCCAGCCTGTGATCGGAGGGGCAGGGGGGCGCCGGCTTCCCAAGCCTAAAGCCTGGAGTGGAGGTTTTAGGCTTGGGAAGGGGCCGAGCCTGCGACCAAACACAGACCATCCAGAAGTCAGCATTGAGTTGCCCAGCTGCAGCCTGGCGACCCAGAACTGACTGCTCAGGTGGCTGAGACCCAGAAAGTGAGTCAGGGTCTGATCTGCAGCCTCAGTGGAAGCTGTTGATCAGTGTACTTACCTCTCTCTTTCTCTCTCTCTTTCTTTCTGATCTTCGCCAGCAGCCAGGCTTTTCTTTCTCTCCCGCCTCTGCAGGGGCTGTTGTTAAGCCCCACCTCTTTGATCAGGCCCAAAGATAGGCCTGGAGATGCTGACTGGCATAGGAACCGACCAATCAGAACCAAAGGTGGGTGCTATGGGGAGCCAATGGCTGCCTGGGAGGTGAACCTTTTGATGCTGGCATAGGAACCGACTAATCAGAACCAAATTGGCCAGCAGAGGTGGGCAGTTGGGGGCAACATCAGGCCTGCAGGAGAGGGCAGTTAGGGAGTAAGGGGTGATTAGGCTGGCAGGCAGAGGCAGTTAGGGGCAATCAGGCAGGCAGGAAGACAGGTGAGCAGTTAGGAGCCAGTGGTCCCAGATTGTGAGAGGGATGTCTGACTGCCGGTTTAAGCCCAACTGCCAAAAATGGCAGTTGGACATCCCGCATGGGGTCCCCAATTGGAGAGGGTGCAGGCTGAGTTGAGGGAACCCCCCCTCCATGCACAAATTTTGTGCACAGGGCCTCTAGTTTATCTAATAAGATTAGGGTGATTGAAGTGGGAATTTTTTGTTGTTGTTCAAATATGTCTAATAATATCATATTTACCTTTAATGAAGAATAATTAAGTCTTTTTTATGGTCTGTGTAATCCAATACAAACAACATTTCTCTAAGTGCTATAACCAAGCACTACTAATACACTAGAGGCCCGGTGCACGGAAATTCATGAACAGGGGTGGCGTGGTGTCCCTCAGCCCAGCTTGCACCCTCTCCAATCTGGGATCCCTCGAGGGATGTTTGACTGCCCGTGTAGGCCCAATCCCACTAGACATCCCTCTGACAATCCAGGACTGCTGGCTCCCAACTGCTCGCCTGCCTGCCTTCCTGATTTCCCCTAACCGCTTCTGCCTGATCACCCCCTAACCACTCCCCTGCCAGCCTGATTGATGCCTAACTGCTCCCCTGCCAGCCTGTTTGCCCCCAACTTCCCTCCTCTGCCGGCCTGGTCACCCCTAACTGCCCTCCTCTGCAGGGTTGATCGCCTCCAACTGCCCTCCCTTGCAGGCCTGGTCCCTCTCAACTGCTTTCCCTTGCAGGCCTGGTCCCTCCCAACTGCCCTCCCCTGCTGGCCATCTTGTGGTGGCCATCTTGTGTCCACATGGGGGCAGGATCTTTGACCACATAGGGGCAGCTATCTTGATCTTGTGTGTTGGAGTGATGGTCAATCTGCATATTACTCTTTTATTAGATAGGATAGAGGCCTGGTGCACGGGTGGGGACCAGCTGGTTTGCCCTGCAGGGTGTCCTGGATCAGGGTGGGGTTCCCTTGGGGCGTGGAGAGGCCTGGGCGAGGGGCCTGTGGTGGTTTGCAGGCCAGCCACGCCCCTGGCGACCCAAGCAGAGGCCCTGGTATCTGGAATTTATTTACCTTCTACAATTGAAACTTTGTAGCCTGGAGCAGAGCCAAGCCTCCTGCTCGATCTGTGGCTGCCACCATTTCTGTTTGGATTTGTTTACCTTCTATAATTGAAACTTTGTATCCTTGAGTGGAGGCCTGGGCCCTCCAGAGTGTGTGGAAAGCTTGGCTTCCTCTGTTGCTGGGGAAACCCAAGCCTCCCTTCTGGTAGCCATCTTGGTTGGGGTTAATTTGCATAATCGCCCTGATTGGCTTGTGGGCGTGGCTTGGCTGGCAGGTGTGGCTTGCATAGTGGAGTGATGATTAATTTGCATATTACTCTTTTATTAGAGAGGATTTGCTGTTGGTAATGTTTGCTTTATTTTTAATACCTATTAATGTGGGAGGTAGTGTGCATTAAGATCTATTTACCTTTTTTGAATGTTTGTTTCTCCTCTTTCTGATTTGCAATTTCAAAGTTTGGAATAAATTAAAATAGCTCTTTTTAGCTTATACCTTCCTATATGTATAAGAGCTATTTAAAAAATCCATTAAAATGTGATTAGGTGAACATTTTTAGGTTTATGAACTAAAATGACATTTATTTTCTGTTCCCTGCATTGACATTTAGCATTGTTGAGCTTGATGGTATTGGATTTTGTTTTTTTACTTTGAAAGTCCATTATAAAAAATAAAAAGCTTTGGAAACATTTTAAGAAAAAATAAAAAGGAAAGCTAAAGATAGAACTGTGGTTAAGCAAAAGATAATAACTAATGGAATAATGAAATAGCATCTATTTATAATTCAAATAAACAAGTTGATTATTTAGCTATCAGGTTATGCCTTTATTAGCATTATTAAGAAGAGTCATTGACAAATACTGATTTAAAAAACAGTGTTTTCACAAATGGGGTAGAATTTCACATCTTTTATTTCATAAGAAAAGAGCTTACTTTATAGGAAACTCCTGTTTACAAAAGTGGAGTGCCAAACCTTTTATCCATTACGAAATAGAAATTTTCTTATATGTTTTTATGATGGATATTAATAAGGTATGACTGAATAATGGCCTAAATAATGCAAAATAAACCAGAAGTTAATTTGTGAATTTATGAGTTGTTCTGTTCTTGTTGCATACATTTCTGTTTCTAAAAAACAAGATTATCAGTGACTTGAGCATACCCATAGCAACATCTACTAGCTGATTGCTGAACATAGAATGGGTGCTCTGTACATTCATTCATTAATTCACTTATTAACTCATTTTTTTAAAAAATATATTGATTGAGCACTAAATGTTAGAGACAACGCACTGATATAAGAAAACTTTTGTTCAGTCTATATTATCATGGAACTTATATTGAGCAAGTACACACTTACTGATTGAACGGGTGTTTTTCACCTTAATTGTTATAAACTGAACATCCATGTAGCCACCATCCAAATCAAAGTATCACCAGAACTCTCAACTCCTTCTCAATATCACCTCTTCTATTTCTACCACAAAAAGTAACCATGGATTTGACTTTTATAGAAATCATCTTGACTTTCTTTATACTTTGATCACCAAGTCTTGTATTGCTAAACATTATAGTTTGGTTTTACCTACTTTTAAAATTTATATAAATTGAATCATTCAGGATCTATGATATTGTGTGTCACCTCTTTAACTCAATATTATGTTTCTTATTGTGTAGGTATAGGTAAATTTGGTTACTATTTAGTATGGTTCAGTATTTTTAAATAAATATACTTTTCTAGGCTTCAATGTTTTCAGCATAAAATTAACTCTTAGAAAGTTTTTATTTTTTCCATAATAGGTGTGTTTTATTTATTCTGAAACTTCAGATAAATGGAATCATACAGCATTCACTCTTTTGTGTATCGCTTTTTTCTCTCAAAATAATGCTGTTAGAATTTATCAACAAATTAATTTTTTTTTCTTAAAAAACAGGTCATTGAAGCTCTGTTCATACTTTTTAAAAATCTTTCTTTTCTTACCCTGGTCAGTGTTTCTCAGTGGTTAGAGAATTGGCTTGTGCAGTGAAGGGTTGAGGGTTCGATTCCCAGTCAAAGGCATGTGTGCCTGGGTTGTGGTTCTCTCCCTGTCCCTGGTTGGGGTGCTTGCGGGAGGCAACCAATCAATGTGGTTCTCTCACAATCATGTTTTCCTCTCTCTCTCTCTCTCTCTCTCTCTCTCTCTCTCTCTCTCTCTCTCTCTCCCTTCTCCTCTTTGAAAAAGCAGTGGGGGAAAAAATATCCTCAGGTGAGGATTAACAAAAAAAAATCTTTATTTTTCTCTCTATTCTTCAGATTGGATAATTTTATTCAGTTTGAACAACAACCTTACTTGTATTATAATTGAGTAATTGGATTATTTATTATCATATTTATGTTTAAAAAATCATTCTGGATGTAGTGTGAATACTGCATTGAGTATTGCAAGAATGGAGGCCAGGGCAATGGTCAGGACTGGGGTTTAGGGAAAGATAATGTTGGTCTAAGCTAAACTAGTTTCAGTAGGAGTGAGGAAAAGTAGACAGTATTTGAAATGTTAAGGAGGTAAAATGACACAATTGATTACCAAATGATGTTGGTAATTAAGGATAAAATCAGGTTTCTTTTTCTGTGTTAGTCCTTGTTCTCTAAGAAGCAGTTTGCCAGGCTAAGAAATGATGTTTGATTTTTATCTAAATTTCAGTAGAGAGGTCTGGCCTGTGGTAGAGATGCCAAATTTATCAACAATGAAGCCAGTAAATTGTATAAAATTACCCAAGAGAATTGTGTGATGTGGGAACAGGGCCAAACACAGGATTCTTAACTTAAAAAACTGAGCAAAGGAGGAAGGTCACACAGAGAAGATTAAAAAGAAGTTGCTAGAGAAGAATTAAATTAGGAAAATGGTGCATTAAACATTGTCATCAGTGTTAAAAAGGGAAGTGAGGTCAAACCTGATAATGAATAAAAGGTGTTATTATATAATGCAGGAATATAAGGATTTTGATAGCCCTGGTATTAGAAATTGTAGTGCAGAGATGTGGGAATCTCAAAATATTATTGTAGGAATAAAGTGAGTTAAAATTTGTTGAGACATGAATGTGAGGTGATGCAGAAACAAGAATCTTTAAATTTCTAAAAGTTAATGAAGGGGAGAAAACAGGTTGGTGAAGGTAACTGGGGTTTAAAGAGATTTGTATTCATAAAACAGGAAATATAGCATACAATAAGTTGATAGATTCTAAGATGGCTACAGAGTCACCTCCTTCTGGTGCCAAACCAGATTTACAGCTAAATTATAGAGCAATAAACGTGAATAGCCAACTGAAGGCTAGCTGAACTGAAGTATTATAACCAAGGATGTATAGAAGTAGCTACATTGAGAATGGTAAGAAGGGTGGAGATGTGACTAGGGCTGCCCCCTGCACCCAGGTGCGGTGGCTGAGAAGCTAGTGGTATATCTGGGCTGTAAAATTCCCTCCCCCAGGGAGTGTGAGGTCTCAGCCCCCCATAGGGATCTCCAACAGGAGCAACAGAGAGAGCAATCCAACAACAAGAATAAATAAAAGGCAGCCAAATTAGAAAAGAAGTAAAACTGTCATTATTCGCAGTTGACATGATATTGTATATAGAAAACCCTAAGGACTCCATGAAAATACTACTAGATCTAATTTATAAATTTGGCAAAATAGGATGTAAAATTAATATTAAGAAATGAGCCAAAACCGGTTTGCTCAGTGGATAGAGCGTCGGCCTGCGGACTGAAAGGTCCCAGGTTCGATTCCGGTCAAGGGCATGTACATTGGTTGTGGGCACATCCCCAGTAGGGGGTGTGCAGGAGGCAGCTGGTCGATGTTTCTCTCTCATCGATGTTTCTAGCTCTCTATCCCTCTCCCTTCCTCTCTATAAAAAATCCATAAAATATATTTAAAAAAAAAAGAAATGAGTGGCATTTTTATACACCCATAATTAACTATTAGAAAAATTAAGAAAACCTCATTTGCTATTGCAATAAAAACAATAAGCTACCTATGAATAAATTTACCAAGGAGGTAAAAGACCTGTACTCAGAAAATTATAAGATACTAAAGAAAGAAATTTAGGAATATGCAAATAAGTGAATGCATATATCATGTTTATGGATTATAATAATTAATATCATTAAAATGTCCATATAATCCAAAGCAATTTACAGATTCAATACAATTCCTATTAAAATATCAAAGGCATATCTCACACATCTAGAACAAATATTCCAAAAATGTTTATGGAACCAAAAGAGACCCCAACTAACCTCAGCAATATTGAGAAAAAGGAACAAAGTTGGAGATATTATAGAACCTGGTATCAAACTATGCTACTACAAGGCCATAGTAATAAAAAAGGCATGATATTGACACAAGAACAAGCATATAGATCAATGGAACAGAATAGAAAGCCCAGAAATAAACCCACACCTTTATGGTCAATTACTCCTTTAAAGGGGGTAAGAATATACAATGATGAAAAGGCAGCCTCTTTAATAAATGATGTTGGAAAATTGGACAGATACATGTGAGAAAATGAAATTAGACCACCAACTTACACCATACACAAGAATAAACTCAAAATGGATTAAAAACTTAAATGCAAGTCACGAAACCATAAAAATAAGAGAAGAAAACAAAGGCAGTAAAACCACAGACATTTCTCATAGCAATATTTTTGCTGATTTTTCTCTTCAGGCAAGAGAAGCAAAGGAAAAATAAACAAATGAGACTACATCAAACTAAACATCTTTTTCACAGCAAAAGAAACGATCAACAAAATGAAAAGGCAACCCACTGAATGAGAGAACATATTTGCCAATGATACATCTCGTAAGGAATTGAATTCTAAATATATAAAGAACTTATACAACTCAATACTAAGAAGACAAACAATGCAATTTAAAATTGGGCAAAAGATCTGAATAGACACTTCTCCAAAGAGAACATACAGATAGCCCATAGACATTTTAAAACATACTCTTTTGCACTAATCATCAAAGAGATGCAAATTAAAACCATATGAGACATCATCTCCTGCCTTTCAGAATGGCTATTCTCAATAAATCAACAAACAAAAAGTGCTGGTGAGGTTGAGGCAAAAAGGGAACCCTAGTGCACTGTTGGGGGGAATAATATATTCTGAATTAATTCTACAATATATAGTCTAATAATTAGTATAACATGCTTACCCTTAATAAATCAGCCTAATGATAACAGCCTAAACCTATCAATAATATTATTTTCTGATTCTCTATCCACCCCACTACTTATACGAACTACCTGATTATTACCACTTACAATTATTGCAGACTGGTGCAGCCACTGTGGAAAACTGTATGGAATTTCCTAAAAAAATTAAAAATGGAACTGCCCTTTGACCCAGTGACCCAACTTCTGGGAATTTATTTGAAGAAACCAAAAACACTAATTCAAAAGAGTATATGCATGCCCCAGCTGGTGTTGCTCAGTGGTTGAGCATCAACCCATGAACCAGAAGGTCAGGGTTTGATTCCCAGTAGGGGCACATGCCCAGTTTGCGGGCTCAATCCCCAGTAGGGGGGTGTGCAGGAGGCAGCCAATCGGTGATTCTCTCTCATCATTGATGTTTCTCTCTCTCCCTTTCCCTTTCTCTTTCTGAAATAAAGATATATATGTTTTAAAAGTGTATATACACCCCTATGTTCATTGCAGTGTTTTTTACAATAGTCAAGATCTAGAAGCAGCCCAAGTGCCCATCAGTAGATAATTGGATAAAAAAGCTGTGGTACATTTACACAATGGAATACTGGTTGGCAATAAAAAGGAAATAAATCTCACCTTTGATGACAGCATGGATGAACCTGGAGATTATTATGGTAAGTGAAATAACCAGTCAGAGAAAGACAAATACCATAATTTCACTTATATGTGGAATCTAATGAACAAAATAAGCTAACAAACAAAATAGAAACAGACTCATAGATACAGAGAACAGTCTGATAAGTGTTAGACAAGAGGGGCTTGGAAGGGCTAGGTGAAAAAGATGAAAGGACTAAGCAAAAAAATATACAAAAAGAAAGCAACCTCATCATAGGCACAGACAGTATTATGGTGATTAATAGGGGGAAAGTTGGTTGGTGGCAGATAGAAGAGGGTAAAGGGGGGATAAATGGTGATGGAAGGAGACTTGACTTTGCGTGGTGAACACACAATACAATATACAGATAATGTATTATAGAATTGTACACCTGAGGCCTATATAATTTTATCAACCAATGTCACCCTAATGAATTCAATAAAAATTTAAAAAAAAATTCAAAGGCCTCAATAAATGAAGAGATATAATATGCTCATGAATAGGAAAACATTTTAAGATGGCATTTTCCCCCTTGAAATGATCTATAGATTAAATCCAATCACAAATTCCAGCAGGGACCTGGTCGGTGTTCTCAGTGGTTAGAGCATCATCCTGCAGACCAAATGGTTAAGGGTTCCATTCCCAGTCAAGAGCACATTTCTGGGTTGCAGGTTCAATTCCTGGCCCTGGTTGGGGCTCGTGCATTAGGCAACCAATTGCCTAAATTTATCCCAAAATTGTAAACAGAACATACATATACCTATATAAACATTTTAAAATAAATTTTAAAATTTAAAAATAAAGAATATTATGTGAAAGCTAAATTGCATTTTGTCTATATATAATAAGTGCTCAATAAATGCTATTTAAGAAAACTAATAGCACCCATGTGGTTGATCTTTTCATTCCATCTGTTTATGGCACATTTCCTCCAAGGCAAATGAGGTATATTGTTTTGTTTTCATGGCTTTTTAATAAGCAATAGTCTGTGGGTTTTTGTTTGTTTGTTCTTGAGGGGAAGAACTCTTATTTTGAACTCAGCTATTTTTATTCCTTTCCATAAAGTGTCGAGAAGACCTTTGAGGCTAAACTTTTCCTATTAAAACTGCTTGTAAATACCCATTTTGAAATGTTTCAAAGTGGCTTTTTCATGATTTTTTGAAACACTGATTGCTTCTAATTGATAGAGACTACCTTTTCCTCTTGGGACCAGCTACAGATATTTTGGCTGGTAGTAATATAAAGATGATAACTATTATTATAACAATACAGCACTTTGGTAACATTTTATATCTGTTTCTTAAAATCTATAATAAGTATATGGCGGCTGAGATTACTAGTTTTGTTGGGCAACTTTACTATAGCTTATAGTCCCACCCATTAGTTTTGATTTTTACTTACTTTTTAACCCTTAAGTTTGGCACTTACTGTGAAAAACTATTCACTTCACTGAGCCAAGTTTTCATACTCCATTTTAATTCTCACCTTTTACTTGTAATTTTATTTTCAATCCTATGACCTTGAGGTCCTGTAATATATTACCCATTATTTTTCACTTATGCAACCCAAAATTCAACATATATTTCTAGTATAGGCCATGATGGTAAAATAAAAAGAAGTGCTGACTAAATGAGATCTATCAAACTTCATGTTACCAAAGATTAAGTAAAGGTTAACGGGCAGAGTTGGCTGTCTTCTGCCAATCCACTTGATATATCAATCAAGTAAAAGTTGTATTTGACTTCAATTTCATTCCAATTGCCCTTGTAATCACATTTCTGAGTCATAGTGCATATATGAGTAGGGTAGGCTGGCATAATAGTAAAAGCTTCTATTCTGTATAATTAATTTATAAATATTAAAGATGTACTTATTCTGCAGGAAAAAAATCCATTTTCTACTTGTGTTTTCAATATCTTATTTGCTGAGATTTAGGTTTCAGTTGGGAAATAGGAAAAGAAGATGTGAAAGCCAGTATTTCGTAGTTGTTGTACATTTATGTAGGTGTGGTCAATATATGTTGTTTCCTTAGTGTGGGCATTTCCTAGACCCACTGTAGGACCTCTGGCATCTCTCACTATGGCAGATTAGAGTCTTAACTCTTTTTTCCTAGAGCTGTGCCAAACTCTAGGAAGTAATGGAGAAATGGATTATATATGCCAGGAACTCTCCATTCCTGCATTTGGCCTGCACTCAATCACTCTACCAAGCCTGCCAAGATTTCACAGATTTAAATGATTTAAATAGAAGACAGGGTTGCTTCCCTGATACATAGTGGAGAAAGCAAACACTGTAAAAGTGGGAAAATGTATCTTTTTCTACACAAAGAGAGGTCATTTGTCAAGATGGTTACTGGCAGTTACAATTGATCTGGATTTGCCATAATCTCTATTTTCCATCCAAATACATAGCAGTGACTCAAATGTATAAGTAATAATTGGATAAACACTTATATTTGTCTGGATAAGGTTTATAGTTTATAAAGCATTTTCACATGCTTTATTTCCTCTGGTGTTCAACAACAAAATAACCCAATTTTTTTAAAAGGATAAGAGATCAGAATGGACAGTTCTTCAAAAAAGATACACAAATGGCTGTTAAGGACATGGAAAGATGTTCAACATCACTAATTTGTGCAATTGCAGATCAAAACCATGATGAGATACCACTTAACATCTACTAAGATGGCTATAAAAAAAGAAAGAAAAAGCAAATGTTGGTAAGGATGTGGAGAAACTGGAATCTTTATATGTTACTGCTGCAGCTTGGTGGTTCCTCAAAAGCTTAGACATAGGATTGCCATATGACCCAGAAATTGCAATTCTAGATATAGTATACCCCAGAAAAAGTGAAAACAGGTGTTCAAACATGTGTTTATTGATTGTTCATAGTAGCACTATGCACAATAGTCAAAAGCTGGAAACAACCCAAATGTCTATCAACTAATGGATGGATAAAAACTGTGGTATGGTATGCACGGCTGATGTGGCTCAGTGGTTGAGCATAAACCTATGAACCAGGAGGTCATGGTTTGATTCCCAGTCATGGCACATACCTGGATTGTAGGCTTGATCCCCAGTAGGGGGCATGCAGGAGGCAGCTGATCAATGATTCTCTGTCATCACTGATGTCTCTCTCTCTCTCTCTCTCTCTCTCTCTCTCTCTCTCTCTCTCCTTCCTTCCTCTCTGAAATCAGTAAAAATATATTTTTAAAAAACTATTTTAGCCCTAACCGGTTTGGCTCAGTGGATAGAGCATTGGCCTTCGGACTGAAAGGTCCCAGGTTCAATTCCAGTCAAGGGAATGTACCTTGGTTACGGGCACATCCCCAGTAGGAGGTGTGCAGGAGGCAGCTGATTGGTGTTTCTCTCTCATCAATGTTTCTAACTCTCTATCCTTCTCCCTTCCTCTCTGTAAAAAATCAATAAAATATATTTTAAAAAATTAAAAAAACTGTTTTAAAAAGTGTGGTATATCCATACAATGAGATGTTATTCAGCCATTAAAAAAGTGAAGTTTAGATACATATTATATAACTAGCGGCTCAGTGCATGAAATTTGTGCACTGGGGTAGTGTCCCTCAGCCCAGCCTGCACCCTCTCCAATCTGGGACCCCTCAGGGGATGTCTGACTGCTGGTTTAGGCCTGATCCCTGCCTAAACCGGTATTGGACATCCCTCTTACAATCCAGGATTACTGGCTCCTAACCGCTCACCTGCCTGCCTGATTGCCCCTAACCGCTTCTGCCTGCCAGCCTGATCACCCCCTAACCACTCCCCTGCCTGCCTGATTGATGCCTAACTGCTCCCCTGCAGGCCTGATCGCCCCCAACTGCCCTCCCCTGCTGGCCTGGTCACTCCCAACTGCCCTCCCCTGCCAGCCATCTTGTGGTGGCCATCTTGTGATGACATGGAGGTGGCCATCTTGTGATGATGTGAGGGCGAGATGCCACCTAGGCTTTTATTAGTATAGATGGTCACACTTGAGAACATTATGCTAATTTAAAGAAGCCAAACACAAAATGCTACAAACTGTATTATTGAATTTATATGAAATGTTAAGAACAAGAAAATCTATATAAATGGAAAACAGGTGGTTGCCAGGGCTTGATGGAGTGGGGAATGGGTAGTGACTTGTTAATGGGTGCATGGTTTCTTTTGGGGGCTATGAGAATATTCTAAAATTGATGTTGGTGATGATTGTAGTGCATTGTGAATATACTAAAAACATTGTATCATTGCATCGTACACTTTAAATGGTTGAATTATATGGTATGTGAATTATATGGGAAGGAAGGAAGGAAGTAGAAGTGAGGGCAGAGCAACAAAAGGGGTGGGGAGGGAGTAATAGAAGGAAGAGAAGGAGGGGAGAAAGGGAAATAAAAAGGAAGGAAAGAAAGGAGTTAAACTCAATATTCATCCTTGTATGGTGTCTGAGACTTGACAGGTAAACAGTTCCTTATACTGATAAAAATAATTCCCTAAATAAGTATGGTTCATTATACCTAGACTGTGCAAATGCTTTCCTTTTGGGAGTCCAGAATTTTAATATGTGCTATGCAGAAACTACCAAAGTGATCCACATTCAATAAAAATCTGGTCCCTGAGTTTGTTTACCTGGGTAGAAACAACACACATATTGCTGCATTTTCATTGTTGGGTGAAGGGGTCTGTGTGATCACTCACAGGAGAGTGAATAAGGAAATTTATAGTTGGCTTCCTCCAACTCATCTTCTGCCTTCTTTCCTTATTATCTGGCTGTGGGAACCTTACTACCTCACTTTAATGCATTTGAGCCATGACAAAAATGATATGCTGAGTCCCATAGTCATTGTATCGAATCTATTAATGTGGTAGTTGTCTTGGGGGGACAGTGCCTGGGATGGAATTCACTAGAATGATGCTGACTGATTGAAATATGACTAAATTGTTAACAGGGAAATAAAAGTTAAAGGGGAAGGGAATGACAAAATCCTCTTGCCTTTGGTGGTATGAAGCAGTTGTTGAACTGCTGTCTTTGGTAAGAGGTAAAAGTTACCTATGAATTTCAAAATGATAGTATCAACCCCAGGAGAGTTGTTTCCCTGGATCCCCCAAATGCCTTGGCATTGCTAGCTGAAGTGTTGGGCAAAGCCTTAACCTGTGTGAGGCCTTTGGTTTTTCTTTTCTTACAGATGGGAGGAAAGGAAACCAAACATTCCCCCAAATGGGCTTTGGATGGGGGAAATTCAATAAGTACTTTGTAATTTTTATCTTCTTCAAGTGGTAGGGGATATAACCCAAAAATCCCACAGTTGAGGTGTGAGTGGACCAAAAATATTAAAGAGCTGCCTTGTTCTCTCCTCCAAGTAGGATGAAAAAAAAAAAGTTGAATCAGTTCACAGGGCTGGAACAAAGCTTTAGATAAATGGGAGGAGGAAAAAATGACACTTCAGCCCAGGCTGCTGTCACTGCTGCAGCACCAGCCACCACACTCCTGCCTTAATCCTTTAATTGCTAATTTGCTGCTAGGTCTGAGCAGACTTGCAAGGACATAAAAGGAAGAGGGTGATTTTAACAAATAGCTTTGTATTTTGTGGCATCTGGGCACATGATAAAAGTTCATGTAAAATGTTATATGCTTATAATTTTATTAATGTTAACGGGAAAGCTGTACACATATATATACAATTTAGTAGGCTACAACTTCCTTGCTTTTTCCTGCTTCTGGATGCATTTGAATTTAAACTGAGTTTTGGAAACAAAACGATTCTCTGTAAGTAATGATTTTCCCTATGATTCTTTGCCTTCTGGAGTTTCTGGAAAAAAGGAGACAAGATAAAAAGAGAGACAATCTTCATATGGAGCTTTTATAAAATTAGATCACTGACCCCTATAGACATGGTTTTCTTGCCTGATGAACATAGTTTAAAGTGGGTCAATTTGAATCCTAAGACTGATAAGATAAAATTGGCCTAGAGAAGCTTTGCTTTGACTTTTAGACTTGGAACACAGAATCTGGGCCTATTGTATCTGGGCCTTGCTGCTCCTGAATAAGAGCCAATGGATTTTTGGAATCCTGAATTCTCAGATCTTAATTTCCCTGACATGACTCCAAACTGCAACATTTTACTGTTTTCTGTGGGCTGTTTTTATCTCAAGATCTGTGCTGAACTGAAAACAGGCAGAGCTTCAATGAACAGAACCCAGACTCTTAGGCCTTTATAGATTTAGGATACCCCTCTATTATCTCAGAAAAGGTGATATTATGGATACTGGCTGGGCTGTCTGGGTCACTTGCAGATGCCCACGGGAAAGAGCTTATTCTCTGATGAGGCCATCTAAAATTGACCTGCTCATAAACTCTATATTTCTGACACAGACTAACTGCACTTCTACATTGTGGTTCCTGAGAAGGCTGCAAGTCAGGGAAGGCCACAACCAGCATAATGACCCTTGCACACATTCCTGACAGATTGGACTCTCATCCCTAGCTCAAGAGCAAAAAAGGCTGAAGTCTCTAAGGAAAAGGGAATTGTACCTTCATACTATATTGCCTTTTTACTGGAGCTCCAGTCTGCTGGCCTATTCTGCAAATTCAGACTTTCCAGGCCCCTCAATTGAATGAGCCAATACCTTAAAAATCTCTATCCTATCTAATAATAGACAAATATGCAAATTGACCATACCTCCGACATGCCCACAAGCCACGCCCACCATCCAATCAGAGCAAGTATGCAAATTAACCCAAACCAAGATGGCTACAGCCACAGAGAGCAAGGTTTCCTAGGTAACAGAGGAAGCCAAGCTTTGCGCCCGCCCTTGCCAGGCCTAAGCCTCCACTCAAGCTACAAAGTTTCAATTATAGAAGGTAAACAAATTCAAACAAATGGCGGCAAAATGGAGCTTGAGAGAGCAGGCCAGGGTAGCCACCTGCAACAGGGGAAGCAAAGCTTTCTGCACACCCTGGCCGGGCCCCCCCCTTAAGGCAACAAAGTTTCAATTATAACCCCAACAGAAATGGCTGCCAGCCTCGGAGGGAGCCCCAGGCTTGGCTCCACTCCAGGCTACAACGTTTCCATTGTAGAAGGAAAATAAATTCCAGATACCAGGGCCTTCGCTTGGGTTGCCTGCAAACCACCACAGGCCCCTCGCTCAGGCTGCCCCACACCCCAAGGGAACCCCCACCTGATCCGGGACACCCTTCAGGGCAAACCAGCTGGCCCCCACCCCTGTAACAGGCATCTATCCTATCTAATAAAAGAGTAATAGCAGATTGATCATCACTGCAACACACAAGATGGCTGCCCCCATGTGGTCAAAGATCCTGCCCCCATGTGGACACAAGATGGCCACCAAAAGATGGCCAGCAGGAGAGGGCAGTTGGGAGGCACCCGGACTGCAAGGGAGGGCAGTTGAGAAGGACCAGGCCTGCAAGGGAGGGCAGTTGGAGGTGATAAACCCTGCAGGAGAGGGCAGTTAGGGGTAACCAGGCCGGCAGAGGAGGGAAGTTGGGGGCAAACAGGCTGGCAGCAGAGTGGTTAGGGGGTGATCAGGCTGGCAGGCAGAAGCGGTTAGGGGCAATCAGGAAGGCAGGCAGGCAAGCAGTTGGGAGCCAGCAGTCCTGGATTGTGAGAGGGATGTCCGACTGCCCGATCCCGGTGGGATCGGGCCTAAACGGGCAGTTGGACATCCCTCGAGGGGTCCCATATTGGAGATGGTACAGGCTGGGCTGAGGGACAACCCCCCTCCGTGCACGAATTTCGTGCACTGGGCCTCTAGTCTATATATATAAAAAGCCAATGACCAGAACGCTGTAATGACCGGAATGACCGGTTCCTATGACGCCCACTCTGGCCAGTGAACTGGCCCAATTGGGGATGGGTCTGGCTGTGGGGAGGGGTTGCGGGAGGTTGGCCAGCAGGCCCCACCCCCAATTGGCCCCCCAACCCCAATCAAGGGCAGGGTGGCCAGCCAACCTCCTGCAGCCCCTACCCCCACCCAGCCCCACCTCTGATTGGCCCCCCCATACCAATCAGGGGTGGGGCAGCCAGCCAACTACCCACAGCCCCTCCTCCCAACCGCTGGCCCCCTATCAGCACCCCACCCCTTTTGGGGGCAGGGCTGGCTGGCCCACTGCCCACAGCCCCTCCCCCCAGCCAGCTCCACCCCTGATTGGGCCCCCCCACTCCAATCAGGGACAAGGCCAGTGGCTACCGCCCTCGGCCCCTCCCCCGAGCCAGCCCAGCCCTGACTGGGTCCTAATTGGGGCGGGCCAGACAGCCAACCTCCCACTGTCTCCTGCTCTTGACAGGCCCGGCCCTGATCCGCCCTGATCCACCCTTATCAGGGCTGGGCTGGCCGGACTCCGCCTGTGCACAAATTCGTGCACTGGGCCTCTAGTATAGATATAAACACATACACACTTCCTATTATTTCTCTGGGGAAGTCTTACAAATACAAAGGCCGTGACCTCATGCACAAGCTTCATGCTGCAGACTTGTGTTCTTGTTATGTTTTTTTTTTAATTTATCTTTATTGTTGAAAGTATTACAGATGTCCCCTTCGTTGTTTTCCCCATTGACCCCCTCCACTCAGCACCAGCCCCTCCTAGACCTTGACCACACTATTGTCTGTGTCCATGGGCTATGCATATATGCAAATAAATTCCCCTGTTAATCTCTCCCCACCCCCACCTTCCTCTGAAATTCCTCAGTCTGTTCCATGAGGCGGATAAATTATTGTCATGGACAGGCAAAACTGTTGGGAACTGATGTCCTTGTAGGAAATCCTTCTGAAACCAATGACTAAACTAAGAATACCTATGGCAGAAGGCCCCATAGTAGGAGGCCACAGTGGGGCCCTGTTTACCTGCATTGCCTGACTAATGTATGTATGTATGTCCTGCTTGGACAATCTATATTCTACACACACACACACACACACACACACACACACACACACACACAATCTCTGACCACTCCCATGCTCTGGAAAGAACCACATCTAGATCTTTCATTTGAATCCTTCCAATGCTTATTTATATAAATGCAAAGTAATATATTATATTCTTATAATGTATATGTACACTATATTCTTATATTTCTTTCTTTCTTACACAAAATATAGAACACTATCTGCATTATTTTGTCCTTGTTTGCTTTATTTTATGAGATCTTTTGAGTAAAAAGAGAACTTCCTCATTTTTAACCAGTCAACTGCCACATGTCCAAAATGGAAACCATTACCACATGCCACGATATTTTGAATTTAATTTAAAAAATCAATTTGCAATGAATATCATAAAAATAAATATATTACTCACAATTCAGATGTTCTTGAATATTTTCAGCTGAATATTCTCATGGAAAATGATTTTAAAGTTGGTCAGGGCTGCCACTTAGGGAAAAAATTTTTTTTTATAAAAATGTGGGGAAGGTCCGTCTTTTGTGTCTACAGAAGCTTAATAATATTTAACGATGGTCACTTATGTTGTAAACAATGTTGCAAGGAATAACCTAGAATATACCTAATTTTGTATGGTATAATTAAAGTAGTGTGAAAAATTCCTAGATGTGAGATTATTGCTCAAAATCAAATATATTTGCAACTTTGATAGATATTACCAAATTTTCTGATCCTGTTAACAATTTATGAGAGTGCCTGTTGTAAAACTTTTGGATGGTTTTGTAAATTGAGAGGTTAAAAATGATATCTTGGATAGTTTTATTTCTCTTATGAGTGTGATGGTACATGTTCTTATATATTTAAGAGCCATTTCTGTATGTGAATTACTGAGTGGCCAGATTATTATGATCTCTGAACGCATAATAATCTGGCCACTCAGTGTGTGTGTGTGTGTGTGTGTGTGTGTGTGTGTGTGTGTATGTATATATATATATTAGAGGCTCGGTACATGAATTCATGCATGGGTGGGGTCCAGCCAGCCTGGCCAGGGAGAGGGGACATGGGCGGTTGGCCAGCCTGCCTGCTGGTCAAACTTCTGGTCAAATTTGCAAATTAGCCTTTTATTATATAGGATATACATTGAGTGGCCAGATTATTATGCGTTCAGAGATCATAATAATCTGGCCACTCAGTGTATATCCCCATGGCCTTTGTATTTGTCTGAGTTTCCCATAGAAATGATAAGAAGTTTGTGTGTGTCTATATCTATATCTATATAGAGATTTTAAGGTATTGGCTCATGAAATTGTGGGGGCTGGAAAGTCTGAATTTGCAGATTAGGCCAGCTGATTAGAGCTCTAGAGGCGTTGATATTGTGGCTCAAGTACAAAGGCAGTAAGGAGGCACAATTTCCTTTTCCTCAGAGGACTTCAACTTTTTTCTTTTTCTCTTGAAGTCCTTAATTAGATGAGGCTTACTCAAAGTTTGCTGGTTTAAAAGTCAATATCATATAAAAAATAGCTTCACAGAGACATCTAGAATGGTGTTTGACCAAACATCTGGGTACTGTGACCTAGACAAGTTGACACTAAAAAATTAACTATCATATCCTTTGTTCTTTTTGGGAGGTTGTTGGTCTTATTTTATTAATTTCAAGGTGAGCTTCAATCTAACTTATTAGAAGTTTCTCCATGTCTGATATAGGCCCTTCTCAAAATTTAGTCTCATTGCTTTCAAGGAAGCAGATCCTTTAACAGCTTCTGTTACTTTGTTCATATTCTTCATGATTGTAGCTATGGTGCAATGGGATATGCCTGACTGGTGAGCCATAACCATCACTGATTTTTCCACCTTCGTAGTCCTTAATCACTTTTAATTTTATTTCCAGGTCAATTGCTTGACATGGCCTCTTAACAGCATGTTTTGTATGCTTAGGGGCCATGATGAACAAAAGAACACAAGATTAAATCAAGCACAAAAGAAAATGATGCAATTAAGAGATGTGGTAAACGCAAAATGTATGAGGCTGCTACCTCATAACGTGGCATGCTGTCCTATAGAAAACTTGTTTTTAGTAAGTAGAAAGAGTACAGTATAAAATAACAACAAAATGTGTAATATAATAAATAAACTTGTGACATAGTCATTTACTATTATTGTAGGTAGTTAGACAGACATGATCAGAGCAAGGAAGATAGCCAGGTACAAAAGGTCACCAGGATGGAAAGCCACAGGTGCCTAGCAATGGACAATCAATTATACAGTGGGACCTTGCCCCCAGGGAGACTTTTCCTCCCCTAGCATATTCCGGTTATGTGGTTTGGACCCCCTGACCTTTCCTCCCTAGAGATAACATCTAGTCCTCAAGTGTTATTTCAGCTCTAGGCCCAGATAAGCAACAAAACCAGCCATAGCTGATGTCAGGACCAGCTGCATAGAATAATGACCCCCTTGACCTGGTGCCAGCTAATCAATCAGTGGAGACCAAAATTCTGAATGGAAAGCTACACACCGGGAAAGCTACTAAATATTCTATTAAGATCTTTCACTGGGACCTTCCCTAAAATATCTGCCCTAAAGACCCTTAGGATGGAGGACCCAGTGCATTCTTCCTCCCAGGAGCATGCCCATGCCTTTCCTTCCCTTCCCTCTCCCCATCTGCAAGCACATTAAAATTAGCTTCCTCATTACCAAGCTCCAAGGGCCCTTCCTTTTACCTCTAGAACTTGTTTGCTAAGCCCATTTCTTCTAGGGATTACTTTTTCTACGTCTGTAATTTACCCAATAAATGTTCTCTTACAGTTTGGGACTTGCTCTGAATTCTTTCCTAACCAGAACCCAAGTACCAAGGTGGCTGAACCCAGGTTTAGTCTGACCCCACGGGTCAGACACCTGGTGCCGTTCCCACCACCTACAACATATTTGGTACCAGGACTCTGATTGTTTCATCACTGGTAAGCCAGTCCTGGCAACCTTGGCTTGAAGGGCATGACTAACAGTGTTCTCTTTCCTCTCTGCATCTCTTTCTCTTTCCGTGAATTGCTGCACTGTGCAGGCATGAGTTGAGCATTTAAAAGCCATTATAGTGCTCACTGCTAAAAGACTCCCATGACAAGATGAGTCAGTCATGCACCTGGGAAGTTTGCACTAGGCACCCGTCACACTGCAAGACAATGTCCATGCACCCAGGAGCACTGTAAAATCGCACAAGGCCCTTCCCTGCGGCTGTTCCCTGTCAGGTTACTAGTTCCAAGGGAGGATGTTCTTTTCTTCCCTTTTTCTTCCTTTGTGTCTGGAGTTAAGTTCAGGCTGACTTTCTTTGAGCTTTTTAAAATCCTCAAGGTGGAGCTAAGGGTTAAGGGTTGAGAGACACTTGGCTATAGATAAGGGTCAAGATCAAGTATGTCAAACTTGCAGCCTGCGGCCGCATGCAACCCACAACAAGTACTCATTAACGATGACTCATTTATTTCAGCCCTTTGTATTTAGCATGTCTCTATCAAAATAAACCTACGTTTCTATGAAAAGGGAAGCTTTTGTTTTTTTTCCGGCTCACATAAACTGAAACCTTGTTTATTTGGCCCCTGTTAGCCTTTGAGTTTGACATGCTTGGCAAGATAACTAAGGACAGGAAAGAAGAAGAAGAAAAAAAAAGATGGCTGTTTTTTCACCTTGGCTTTTCAATTGGAATTGCTTTCTGAAGGTTTAAACAAAACCATTTGCTGGATAAGTGAGAGCCTAAACTCATTCTGCTTCAAAATTTAGGGATACCATGCAGTTTCTAATCTTCCTAGAGAAAGCCAAGAGTATTTGCCCTCAGGGCCTGAGGTGCTGTCTCTGTCTGGCCAGCTCAGCTAATATACACCAGGAATATTCTGGTGTATAGGTCACCAGGAATATTCTCTGGTTCCTGAAATCAATTTCTATGAGAGCCTCAGGGATAACTTAAAAGGGACTCTCCCTTCCCTTTGAGGGATGGCTGCTCTCCTAGGCCTCTTAAAGGGCCAGTGCTTTGGGGAACAGTTTGAAACTAGAGTTGTAGGACAAGTTTTCAGTCCAAGGCCATGGAGATATTAGGTTCCCCATGTATAGACAGATATGATAGGGGGCCTCCAGGCTGGCTAAGTCTGGATGTAGACAAGCAGGGACGCCTCGCTTGAGGTTAGTTTCATGTAGAGTGGAGTCTGTGTGTCTCAGCAAAATGAATCCATCATTCCAGTGCCTAGCCAGCACTGCAACCATTGGTAAATCTGCCTTCAGGACACGGGGTAAAACTCTACACCAAGCTGGCACCTGGATGGTAGGATATCTCCATGGAGTCGAGTCCACCTGACTACGTGGAGTGAGCCCATCCTCCCCGTGACTAGCTATCACAGGATCATTGGTAAGTCTGCCCTCAGGACACAGGGTAAAATTCCATGCCCTAGTTATTTCCTGGGTGAAAAGGGACCTGGGCTACTGTGGTATTCAGACCACAGGATAACAGCCCAAGATAACGCAGAGGCTAGCTGGGACACCTCTAACTTTTGGTTGGGAATTTATCTGTCTCCACAGATGGGGAACCAGTGCACAGTGCCTCGAGATGCTCCTTTGGGATGCATACCCAACTGGGAGAAATTTGACCTCAAGCTTCCTTTGTAATATAGCCTGGCCCCACTATAATGTAGGCAAGGAAGAGGTTTGGCCAGTTAATGGCACCATAAAGTTTATCCTGCAGCTAGACCTGTTTTCCCATTCCCAGTGGATGGAGGATGAAGCCTCCTTAGACCAATGTGTCTTTTCCATACATGCAAGCTATATGACTATCAGAAGTGTGTCTTTTCAGTCAGCTGTTAGGATTCTCAGAAATGTGTCTTTTCCTGCTTCAAAATTAAGAGACAATCAATTGTAGGGTGGGACCTTGCTCCCAGGGTAACTTGCAAGCTGTTATGACTCTCAGAAATGACTCTAAAGTATATGTTACCTGTAAACCAGAGCTCTCTATAATTGCTATAGAGTTTGAAAGAAAAATATACCCAAACATTTCAAAATGAATGAATGAATTTGTTAGTCCTTTGCCAACATTTGCCAATCCTTAAGATATTAAAAATGACCTGTCCTTGTTTTACAGAGCCAGAAGTGTGGCTCTAGAATATCAAAACCCATTAAATCCTTTTACCTTCCCCCAAAAAACAACTCAAAATGCTTATAGATATACTAGGGGCCCAGTGCACGAATTTGTGCACCTTGAAAGGAACTGTGGGCTTTGAGGCTGCAGTGGGCAAAGGAGCGGGTCTTGGCCCATCCTCTGCGCCTCTGTCCGGCCCCTCCCACCACCGCCCCTAGTCCCCTGTCTGCTGGCAGCCCCACTGACGGTGCCAGCCCTGCTTACACCTGCTGACGGTGTGGAGGGATTGGGGCCGGCGCCAACAGCGGGTGTGAGTGGGGCTAGCACCATCAGTGGGTGTGAACTGCGGCTCTGGTGCCAGCAGCAGGTGCAAGCGGGGCCATCACTGACAGCGGGTGCGAGCGGTGGCTGCCGGCCCCAATCATCCCATAGGAGCAGGGGAGGTGGAGAAGCCCTGAGAGGCAAGTGGGGCCGGCAGCTACCACTCGCACCAATTGAAGGTGCTGAACAATCAGGGCTGGCGCCAGGCACCAGCAGTGGGTACAAGCAGGACCGGCACCAGAAGCAGGTGCGAGGGCCCAGCGGGACCATGGCGCACAGGAGCAAAGAATTTTCAGTAACCACCAGAGGCTCACCCTGATGACAGCGACCAGCAACCTGCCTTGGGCCGGTGCTCCCACTCACCTGCTCCATCATACCGCTGCAGCAGATGCCTGCCATGTTCTCTGTGTGCCCCCTGGTAGTCAGCACACGTCATAGTGACCGGTTGTTCAGTTGTTCGGTTGTTCTGCCATTCAGTCTATTTGCATATTAGGGTTTTATCTATATATATAAAAAGGCAGTGACCGTAACGACCGAAGGCTAAGCAAACACCAGAAGTCAGTCCTGCAGTCAGTGCTGCTGCCATTGCGGGTGCGGCAACCCAGCACTGACTGCTGAGGGGGCTATAGATAAGGCCCAGAGAGAGGCCTGGAGAGAGAAGCAGGGTCTGATCCAGAGAGAAGCAGGGTCTGATCCATAGTCTCTGTAGAAGCTGTTGATCAGCCCTTGCCTCTCTCTTTCTCTCCGGGCCTGGCCAACAGTGCACCTCTCTTTCTCTCCAGGCCTCCATGGGGGCTGCTGATCATCCCTGGCTCTCTGATCAGGCCCAGAGATAGGCCCAGAGACACTAACTGTCATAGAAACTGACCAATCAGAACCAAATCTGGGTGAACTGTGAGGAGCCAATGGATGCCTAGGAGGCGGAGCTTTTGACACTGATTGGCATAGAAACCGACCAATCAGAACCTAATCTGGGTGAACTGAGAAGGCAGAACCTAAGGTGGGGGCTGAGGAGGGGTTTTAAGGCAGTTGGGGGTGAGATCATGCCGACAAGGGAGGGCAGTTAGGGGTGATCAGGCAGGCTGAGGCAGTTAGGGGAAATCAGGCCGACAGGGGAGAGCAGTTGGGGGCAAGATCAGGCCGGCAGGAGAGGGCAGTTGGGGGTGAGATCAGGCCAGCAGGGGAGGGCAGTTAGGGGTAATCAGGCAGGCAGGCAGGTGAGCGGTTAGGAGCCAGTGGTCCCTGATTGCAACCGGACATCCCCCAATGGGTTTCTGATTGGATAGGATGCAGGCTGTACTGAGGGACCCACCCCATGCACGAATTTCATGCACTGGGCTACTAGTGTGTATGTGTGTGTGTGTATGTTTGTGTGTGTGTGTGAATGTTTGGGTGTGTGTGTGTGTGTGTGTGTGTGCATATATATATATATATATATATATATATATATATATATATATACAGATATATATATATGGTTTTATCAAACCAAAGTTCTAGGATCTTTGCAATGCAAATACCTGGTCTTCAAGAACTCTTATCTGGGCCATGTTTTAAAAAATGCAAGTGTCTGGGAGGCAACCCTTACTGAAAGGAAAAGAAAGCACCTAAATCTTAGCCATTTGAAAAGATCAATTAACTTATTTCAGGTGTTAAACATTGATTGCTAGAGAAACCAAGATGGCGGCATAGGTAAACACCTATACTGCTGCCTCACACAACAATTTCAAAACTGCAACTAGAATACAGAGCGGACATCATCCAGAACCACCAGAAAGCTGGCTGAGTGGAAATTCTACAACTAGAAGGAAAGAGAAAAGGACACTGAGACTCAGAGGAGCTGTGGAGGACAGAGGTACGGAGACCTGCGCGCGCAGAAAGGGCGGGTGGCTGAATACGCAGCTGGCTTACTCGCAGCGCGCAGAGAGGGCGGGCAGCAAGCATGTGGCTAGCTTTCTCATTCGGGAGGGAAACAAAACCTCCCTACTGCACTGAACTCCAGTTCCGGGTGACACTTTAGGTACCCAGACTCATTTGGGGAGAAACTGGACTGTCTGGCAGCAGGCCAAACTCAAGAGCAGCCTTTTCTCAGAGGTGCGTGCAGCCATTGTCCCGGGACACTGAGAAACAGGGGCCTCTTAGAGCGGGGCTGATGGGAAACCAAGGCTGTCTGCTCCACTGTGAGACTCCGCCCCATCCAAGCTGAGCACAGAAGCTCTCCCAGCAGACACACAGCTGATCTTCACAGCCAATTGGCCTGGAGGTCAACTCCCCCCAGTGATACTAACAGCAATATAGGCTTAACTACAACAAGACTGCACACACAGCTCACAAAGGGGCACACCAAGAGTGTCCACCTCAGGTAACTGGGGAGGCTGAGCCACTGGGCCTTGCTAGGACACCTAGCACACAAAGCCACTCCATCAACTCAGGGAAGCAGCTAAAATGCGGAGACAAAGAGGCAGGTCACAAATGAAGGAAATGGAGGAAAGCAAAAGACTGGATATAGAGTTCAAAACCATGGTTATAAGGTTTTTCAAGAATTTCCTAGAAAAGGCCGATAAATTTAATGAGACCCTTGAGGATATGAAAAAGGATCAACTAGAAATTAAGCATACACTGTCTGAAATAAAAAATATTATACAGAGACCTAAAAGCAGACTAGAGGATCGCAAGAATCAAGTCAAAGATTTGGAATACAAAGAAGTAAAATATACTCCTCCAGAAAAGCAAAAAGAAAAAAGAGTCCAAAAATATGAAGATAGTGTAAGGAGCCTCTGGGACAACTTCAAGCGTATCAACATCAGAAGAAGAGAGAGAGCAAGATACTGAAAACCTATTTGAAGAAATATTGACCGAAAACTTCCCCACCTGGTGAAAGAAATAGACTTACAAGTCCAGGAAGTGCAGAGAACCCCAAACAAAAGGAATCCAAAGAGGACCACACCAAGACACATCATAATTAAAATGCCAAGAGCAAAAGACAAAGAGAGAATATTAAAAGCAGCAAGAGAAAAACAGTTAGTTACCTACAAGGGAGCACCCATACGATTGTCAGCTGATTTCTCAATAGAAACTATGCAGGGCAGAAGGGATTGGCAAGAAATATTCAAAGTGATGAATAGCAAGAACCTACAACCAAGATTACTCTACCCAGCAAAGCTATCATTCAGAATTGAAGGTTAGATAAATAGCTTCGCAGATAAGAAAAAGCTAAAGGAGTTCATCACCACCAAACCAAAATTACATGAAATGCTGAAAGGTATTCTTTAAGAAGAGGAAGAAGAAGAAAAAGATAAAAATTATGAACAAATACTTATCTATCAACAAGTGAATCTAAAAACCAAAGGAATAAAAAATTTGATGAACAGTATTAACTGGTGAATATAATAGAATCAGGGGCATAGAAAGGGAGTGGACTGACAATTCTCGGGGGGAAAAGGGGAGTGGGGGGTGTGGGAAGAGACTGGACAAAAAGTGTACATCTATGGATGAGGTCAGTGGCGGGGAGGTAAGGACAGAGGGTAGGGTAGGAACCTGGTGGAGGGAAGCTATGGGGGAAAAAAGAGGAACAATTGTAATAATATGAACAATAAAGATTTATTAAATTAAATAAAACATTGATTGCTATATGAGTCTTAAATTTACCTACTTTGGGCCTCTTAATACAAAAAAGCTAGAAAAAGATTTGGAATTGTTGATTGATTTTAATGTCATGTGCTTTGTTGAAGGTGTGTTTCTTGAAACAGAGTGTGTTTTTTAAAATATATATTTATTGTTTTCAGAGAGAAATGGAGAAGGAGAGATAGAAACATCAATGATTAAAGAGAATCATTGATTGGCTGCCTCTTGCAAGCACTCCACTGGGAATTGAGCCTGCAAACTAGGCATGTGCCCAGACCCAGAATTGAACCATGACCTTGTTAAGGCAAAAACATTCAAACCTATAAAGAATTTTTGTGACTTTATTTGAGCCAAAGTCTCGACAATTGCCAGGAAGCAGAATCTCAAAGGATTGGGATAATGCTCTGGAGAATGGTGGTTTTTCACATATTTTTATACATTACAATCAAAGGAGAAGATGTAAGAGGGTTACATGAAATCCATTGGTGATAGACTAGGGAGGTGGGAAAAAGCAAGAGGGGGGGACCTCTGGGATTGGGTAAAATTAAAGACACATACTTCTTTTACTTAGGTCAGTGGTCAACAAACTGCGGCTCGCGAGCCACATGCGGCTCTTTGGCCCCTTGAGTGTGGCTCTTCCACAAAATACCACTTGTGGGCGCTCACATACAGTGCAATTGAAACTTCATGGCCCATGCGCAGAAGTCGGTTTTTGGCCTGGGCGAGTCTATTTTGAAGAAGTGGCCTTAGAACACTCAAGGGGCCAAAGAGCCGCATGTGGCTCTAGAGCTGCGGTTTGCAGACCACTGACTTAGGTGGATACAGGATAGTTAACAGTCAACAATTAATATGATAACAATAACAATGAAGGAATTTATGGTCTCTGTCCTGGCTCTTAGGCACATTTGGTTGTGTCCTGAGGGGTCCAGAAAAAAAGGGAAGTTACAAGTTACCCTGACACTTCAATGATATGTTATAGTAGATGCAAAAAGATAATAAGCTCAGTTAGGGTAAGGATTGACCTTGTCAGGGAAGATAATGGCCTAGGAGGTGACTACCCATCATAACTGCTTTTAGTTAAAGTTTAACTTCAGACCATTCTTTGTGGTTACTTTAGGTCTTTGAGTTTGCAAGACTGCCATGTAGGACTTCCCTGAGCTTGTCACGTTAGCATGTGGCCCCTTTTGTCTACAACCTCCTGGTTTATAGATCAACGCTCAACCACTGAGCAACACTATCCAGGCAAGAGTGTGTTTAAAATGTGTTTATAAAAGTCAGTCTAAGGCATTTTGAAGGGGGGAAAAAGGAAAATGAGTTGTTCTAAAGTTGGTTATTTCTGAATGGATAGAAAGTTTGTGAAAGTTGTAAGTTTGTAAAGAAAAATGTTAAAAGGAAGTTATGTAACTGACACAAGGCCAGTAAGCCAGGATAAGCGGTGGAGGGAAACTGAGAAAAATATTAAAACACCAGTTTGTATCTATCTGGTAAATCCTATCTTCTATAAACTAAGGACACTTAAGAGTAAATGGTTTTTACTGTTCCTCTCCAGCCAGAGGGTAAATAGCTTATCAACTTACTCAGAAATCCAAAGAGTTCCCTTTGCCAACCACACCCAAGGACAAATGAAGTGAAGAGAATAAACCTCATTTTGGTGTAGCACCATAGACTGATGAATTCTATTGAGATCTTCCAGAAAATGCAGTCTTTAAAACTTCTTAAAAGGAAGGTCCAGTGTGTGCTCTCCTGAATAATGAAATTAATTAAGTAAATAAATTTAAAAATCAAAAATAAGCTAATACAGGGTTAGAATTTAGTTCTTTTCCACTTTGTTAAAAAGGACAAGGATTTTCTTCTTGCTTTCCAGATAATAGGCTTAGGAAACAAGTTATTGAGGTAAAGGAAGAGCCCTTGGAGCTTGGGAGTGAGGAAGCTAATGGTAACGTGCCTGGGAAGGAAAAGGCAAGGGCATGGTCTCAGGAGGGAGAGCATCTGGGTCCTCTATCCTAAGGGTTTTAAGGGTGGAGGTTTTAGGGGAGGTCACAGGGGAAGATATTAATAGAATATTCATCAGTTTTCCAGGCATGTCCTTTCAGGGTTGTGCTGTCCACTGATTGATTGGTGCCACCAGGGCAGGGGTTCATTATTCAATGCAGCTAGTCCTGAAGTGTCTGATTTTATTGATTATCTAGGCATGGAGCTGAAATACAACTTGAGGCCTAGATGTTATCCCTAGGGGGGAAAGATCAGGGGTCCAAGCCAAATGACCAGGGATATGCTAGGGGAGGAAAAGTCTCCCTGGAGGCAAGGTCCCACCCTACAATTGATTGTCCATTGCTAAGCACCTGTGGCTTTCCATCCTGGCGAACTTTTGTATCTGCCTATCTTCCTTGCTCTGTGCATGTCTGTCTAACTGCCTACAGCATCTTGACAGCTATGACATCACTAAACAGTAGGAACTTTCCAGCTCTATTATATTGTTACTAGAGGCCCAGTGCACAAAATTCGTGCACACGGGGGAGGGGGGTATCCCTCAGCCCAGCCTGCACCCTCTCCAACCTGAGACCCATCTCAAAATCCAGGACTGCTGGCTCCCAACTGCTCACCTGCCTGCCTTTCTGACTGCCCCTAACCACTTCTGCCTGCCAGCCTGATCACCCCATAACCATGACCCTGCCAGCCTGATTGATGCCTAACTGCTCCCCTGCCAGCCTGTTTGCCCCTAATTGCCCTCCCATGCAGGCCTGGGTCCCCCCCAACTGCCTTTTCCTGCAGGCCTGGTTGCCCCCAACTTCTCTCCTCTGCTGACCTGGTCACCCCTAACTGCCCTCCCTTGCAGGTTTGATTGCCCACAACTGCCCTCCGTTGCAACTGCCCTTCCCTGCTGGCCTGATCGCCCCCAACTGCCCTCCCTTGCAGGCATGGTCCCTCCCAACTTCTCTCCCCTGCTGGCCATCTTGTGGCGGCCATCTTGTGTCCACATGGGGGCAACCATCTTTGACCACATGGGGGCAGCCATCTTGTGTGTTGGAGTGATGGTCAATTTGCATATTACTCTTTTATTAGATAGGATAGAGGCCTGGTGCACGGGTGGGGGCCAGCAGGTTTGCCCTGAAGGTGTCACGGAGCAGGGTGGGGGTTCCCTTGGGACGTGGGGCGGCCTGGGCAAGGGGCCTGTGGTGGTTTGCAGGTCGGCCATGCCCCCCGGAAACCCAAGTGGAGGCCCAGGTATTTGGGATTTATTTATCTTCTATAATTGAAATTTTGTAGACTTGAGTGGAGCCAAGCCTCCTGCTTGCTCCATGGCTGCAGCCATTTTTGTTGGGATTTATTTATCTTCAATAATTGAAACTTTGTAGCCTTGAGTGGAGGCCTGGGCCGGCCAGGGTATGCGGAAAGCTTGGCTTCCTCCATCGCTGGAGAAACCCAAGGCTCCTGCTCACTCCGTGGCCACAGTCATCTTGGTTGGATTAATTTGCATACTCGCTCCTGATTGGATGGTGGGCATGGCTTGTGGGTATAGCGGAGTGATGGTTTTTTGCATATTACTCTTTTATTTTTATTTTTTATTTATTTATTTATTTTTTAATTTCTTTATTGATTAAGGTGTCACATATTTGTCCTCATCCCCCCATTCCAATCCCACACCCCTCCCGACGGATGCCCCAACCCCCTGTTGAACTTAACCATTGGTTAGACTCATATGCATGCACACAAGTCCTTTGGTTGATCTCTCCCCCCTCCCCCCACCCTCCCCTATCCTCCCTCTGAGGCCCGATAATCCGATCGATGCCTCCTTGTTTCTGGTTCTGTTCTTGTCCAGGGGTGCGTGGCCTTACCCGGACCCAGGGGTGCGTGGCCTCGCCCGGGTCCGGGACCCAGCCTCACCCGGACCCAGGGGCACACGGCCTCACCCGGACCCGGGATCTAGCTTCCCCCGGACCCAGGAGCGCATGGCCTCACCCGGATCCAGGGGCCCACGGCCACACCTGGACCCAGGACCCAGCCTCACCCGATTCCAGGGGCACATGGCCTCGCCCAGACCCAGGATCCAGCTCCACCCGGACCCTGGGGCGCATGGCCTCACCTGGACCCAGGGGCACGTGGCCTCTCCCTGGCCCGGGACCCACTTCACCCGGATCCAGGGGCACACGGCTTTTCCCGGACCCGGGATGTAGCTTCTCCCGGACCCAGGGGCGCGTGGCCTCACCCGGACCCAGGGTCGTGTGGCCTCACCCGGGTCCGGGGCGCACGGCCCCACCCGGACCCAGGTACCAGCCTCACCCGGACCTAGGGGCGCATAGCCTCACCCGGACCCAGGGGGGGCGTCTCCACCCGAACCCGGGACCCAGCCTCACCCTGACCCAGTTCCCAGCCTCACCCGGACCTAGGGGCACGCGGCTTCACCCGGATCCGGGACCCAGCGGGGTTTCGTCTTCTTGATCCCAATTTCTGTTGGTCAATTCCATCTCAGCAATTCCTTCGGCCATTTCCTCAGAGCTCCAGGGCAGCCGCCGCAGAACTCATTGGGCGGCGGGCTCAGCGAAGCTCCAGTGCGCCCGGTGCACGGCCGCGGGCTGGTCCGGGGTGGCTGCATCGGCCCTTGGGTCTGCAGTGGTGGCCGGTCGCAGCGCGTGCGCACCTGGCCGCTTCCGGGGCGTTGAGATTCTTGAAGGACTCGGAGGTCAGCAAGCGTGGAGTCTCCCACCCCATGTCTCCCAGTGGCTCGTCTGTCCGTTCTCGGCAGCAAGTGGAGCCTTCCCTTCAGCCGGAGACCGCTGGGGGAACTGCGCCGAGCACGTTCCAGGCCGCCATTGTGTCGCCTGAGCCGTAGTTCTTATAGTGTGATCTTTGGGTCACCGGCATCAGCATCATCCCGTGTACCCCTCTCTTTTATTCTAGTTGTAGAGCATCTGCTCAGCCAGCCCTCCGGTGGTTCTGGATGGTGTCTGCTCTGCTCTCCCGTCGTAGACTCAAAATTGTTGTGGTAGGCAACAATCAGGCTTCTGCCCTATGCCTCCATCTTGGTCCTCCTTTGTATAGTTAAGTCTTGATTGTTGTTGGTGTCGCTGGGAGGAATTGTCCTCCAGGCCAATTGGCCGTGCGGATCCTCTGTGTCTATAAAGGAAGAGTTGCTGTGCAGGAGACACGTTTATGGGCCGGGTCTTGGTGCAGCAAGGCTTTGGCGCTCACTGAGTCTGCCTCTTGAATGTGTCCCTTATGCGAGTGGTTGAAATCTGGTGTCATCTCACACCGACCACTAGATGCCCTCGTTTCTGGGTCTCCAATGGAGTGTAGGTCAGCTACTGCCTGAGGCCACTCAGCAGGAATTACAGCAAAAACTGCAGTTTCCTCCTTCTGTCTGAGCGGCCCTGGAGCAGTCCGACTAGAACCACAGTTTATCTGGTCAAGCTGCCATAGGGCAGGCCACCCACATGCAAAAGCCGTTGCTTGGAGCCCAGGTGGGCCTGCAAAATGTGTGGGGCGGGTCTGCAAAACCTGCAGGGCGGGTCCCAGGGCGGGGCGGGTCTCAGGGCGGGTTGAGGCCTCAGGGCGCTACCAGGCCATAGCGTGGCGAACCGCACTGGCTGCAAGTCTGCTTTTTCTGCTTTCCACGTTTCTAAGCCCCCTCGTTCCACACTCCAGCACAGCAAACACTGATTGCTGGGCGCACCTCCGCAAGGAAGTTACTCCCACTCTCCGACAGGAAGGCCGAGAGTCCAGCCTCTCCCCGCAGGCGTCTGGGTCTCCCGCGTGTCCCCAGAAGCTGGATTTCAGGGTGATGGGGAGCTAATCTCCCCTAGGGTTGGAACAAAAGCCGCACGTCCCTTCCCCCGCCACCAGCCCGAACCACGCGCCTCCGCACCTTATCTCCTCCGAGTTCGCTCTTTCCTCTTCCCTCTTAGCTGTAAATCCACCATTCAGCCAGCTCTCCTGTGGTTCTGGGTGGCAGACGCTCCGTTCTCCAGTTCCTTGAAATTGCTGTGCACGGCAAAGTTCCTTTGTTTAACTTTGCTGCCTTCTTGGTTCTCCTCTCTCAAAATGGCTAAAGGACTTGAATGTAAGATGGGAACTCCTAAAAATCCTCTGAGTCGGTGTTGGCGGTCTCCGGGGCCCCGAGGATCTCACTGGGTAGGTCGGCCAGGTCGGTGACGCTGATGGGCCCGTCCTGCAGAAAGATGGTCTCTTCCTTCACCGAGAGCCACTGCACCGAGTCCGTGGCCGCCACCACAGCAGCTGCCACGGTCGCCCACGAGCTCATGGCCCCGGCTGAGGTGCTGACTGAGAGGAGCAGCCGCCCAGCCTGGGGAGACGTGAGCAGGAGTCGCCGCGCTCACCAGTCCATCTTTTAGTTGTATTTCTGAAACTGCCATGCGGGGCAACAGATCAGCCATTCACCTCCGCCGCCATCTTGGCTCCTCTGCATATTACTCTTTTATTAGATAGGATGGGAACCTCCATTGTATGTGTAGTCAGTGAGTCATTATCTTTGTTCCATTAATGTCTTTTTGTAAAGTTTTATCTCATTCTTTAGTTTCGAATATATTCCTTTCTATCTTCATTTTGCTTGATTGTGTTGGTTTCTATGTATTGCATTATGCATTCAGATATTCCTTTCTTAAAGGAGTGGCCTTATGTAGGAGATGACACTTATGGTTTAACCCTGCCCTAGCTCTCAAACCTATTTGAGTTCCTTATATATTTTGGAAATTAAACCCTTATCAGATGTGCTGTACAGAAGCTTTTTTTTTTTTTATGTAGTCCCATTTCTTTATTTTTTCATTTGTTTTTGTCTTAGGAAATGTATCAGCAACATTGTTACTAGAAAGAAGTCTGAGTTTTTGTTGCCTATGGTTTCTTCTAGAATTTTTATGGTTTTATGACTTACATTTAAGTCTTTTATCCATGTTGAGTTTATTCTTGTGCATAGTATAAAGTTCATGGTCTAGTTTCATTTTTGTTCCTTTTTTTTTATTTTTTATGCAAGCTTTCCTAGAAATTTTAGGAGGCCACTGGCTTGATGTGATTATGGAGTAGCCTTCCTCAGTACTAGGACAAGAAGACTGGTCCAGCCGCTGTAAATGGGTGTATGCTGGAAGCCAATTCCAGCATGTCATAATTGCAAGAGTTTCATCGAAAGGTTGATGGAACTTGGGGACACAACAAGAGCTGAATCACATATGTTATCGCCTATTGGGAATGGCTAAAGGCATTTCCCCAAACCTGAAAAGGATGATTGCTTGCTGCAAGACAGCTCAGGGCATCTTAATCTACATGTTATTGCCTCCTCCTGGCCAAACACCTGAACAGCCTTAGGCAAATTCTTCCAATCTGACAATGGATTCTGTACCTACCCCTACCCTTTGATGTGTATATCTCCACCTTGCCTTAGGACAAATTGTGTTAATAAAAAGCAAGGGGTCCTGAGACAAAGAGAACTTAGTTCCTTTAGCTAAGTCTTCTCTGACTCCCTATAATGCCTTCCAAAATTATGTTTTGTCTCTGGACTCTTATTTAATTTATATACAGTGTATTCTCCAGATTGCTGAACCCTTCTAGATGCTGGATCAAGACCACCAGCACTAAATGGTGCTTGAGACAAGGATGGAAATCTGGAAAAGAAGTATTCGCCTGAGCGGATAAAACAGCACCAGTGATGGTGGTAAGATTAACTTTGCGTAAAACCCATGTCAGTTTCAGAAGCCCATGGACCCTTAAGTGCGTGGGTGATACTTTTTGTTTAAGTCAGATTATAATGGGAAAGAATTTGATTAAAAGGCAAAATTATAAAGAAATAGGAATATTAAAAGGTACTTTTTAAAAATTAGGCTGAAAAAAGAGTGTCGTGGTCATCTTTAATGTGGTTTCTTGTTGAAATCATAAAATATCTAATTTGTATTGAGGATTGAAAATTTGTAATTTCTAAAAAACCACCAGATCCTCAGCTTCTGATCTCAAAAGCGGCTGGAGATGGCAGAGCTATCAGCTCTGCCGCAAAAATATTGTCTAATGCTTTATTTAAGAACTATAGAAGAACGCGTTGGGAAAAGCAAAATTTGGCGAAAATCAACTTAAATGCCAGTTATTACTTTGAAAAGTGAAATAGGAAAAAAATTAAAATCTGTCTTTATCTTCTTTATCTATTAACAATACCTTTCATTGGGGGGAAAAAAACGCTGCTGAATCAAAGAAATCAGGATGTGGGGGAAGGGAGACACCTGGTGATCCCGTAATATGAATGCCCACTCCCTGAGTATGCTAATTTAAAGTCTCCTTCTCACCATGAAAAGTTTTACAAAATTTAGAAGTAATGTAAGACCCCCAAAAGGAGACCCTTACTCTGTCCCGCGAACCGACAGCATCCCCAATCATCCACAGGAGGCGTCACTTGATGCAAACCGCAAGAGGTTTTATTCCAGCGCGCTGGGGCCCAACTCGTAACTCACGCAGGAGCAGAGGAGTTGAACCCCGAATGTAGAGTCTTACAAGCTTATAAAGGGAAAACTATAGCCTGGGGTGGGGTACAATGTAATTCGGGGAATTTTCCAAAGTGGACCTGGGCTTGTTTACAGTAAATTGTTACAATAGACCTTCTGACTTAGTCAGTTGTTCTTATCTGATAACCCTACCTCCTATTTTTCTTAATTGTTAGCACCTGTTGCTCAGAGCTGTTTCCTGGAACAGTTTAAGGCCTTTGTTCCCAGTACTGGAAAAAGGGGGTTTGTGGAACAGTTTAAGACTTTTGCTCCCAGTACTGGGAAAGGGGGTTTGTTTAGAGCTTCTGTTTTGTTCTATCATTCCCCCATTTGCTTTTTTGTAAGTTCTAATCATGGAACTTCTGTCTCTATATACCCTTCTCCGAGGCTGTCTCCGTGGCGGAGGGACTGGTATTGTTGCCTGAGCATTAGAACCTGTACAGTACTTATTCTCTCCCTGATGAAACCAAGGGGATTGGCTGTACCAACTTTCAAACCATGCTATTGTCCAAGCAAGCAAGTGTGTACAGAAGCCAGAATAGCAGGGTTAAAATTCAAACAGCAGTTTTTACCTAAGTATGGTTGCTATCATATTTCATTACTTCCTTTAAGGGCATTCTCTGTTCTGTTCCTGCTCTCCTACCCCCTAGCACATCTAGCCTTACTTAGCCCTGGACTTTCTCACTGGCTAGAAAAATGTTCTTACAGTTACCAAGGCCCCTAGTACCACAGTCCCCATCAGTACTGTCCTCACTGAAGTCCAGTTCCCTTCCTGCAGATGTTGAGTCTCCTCCTGGCCTGCATGGAGCCCAGGCTAGGGATCTCACGGGTGAGGCCGCTGGTTGCCAGGATCCAGGCCGTTTCCTGGTGCAGGAGCTGGGAGTGATGTAGCCAGATCTGGGTGCCGTCCACCTCAACAGCCGTGGGCATGCTCAGGATAACAGTGTAGCATCCCTTTCAGGTTGGGGTGAGTCCTTGGGCAGTGAACTTCTTTATCTACACCGAGTCCCCGGGCTGGAAGGGATGTACAGGGTCCGCGGTGGGCACTGGCAGTGCATCTCGAACAAGCTTATGGGTGGCTCTCTGGGTATAGAGCCTGTAAGGACTTAAGGAAGGGAATGGTTATGAATTCCAGCTTTCAGTTTCTCCCTGACCCTGGGAAGGATGGGGGAAGGTCTACTATACATGATCACAAACGAAGGGGGAACCCCTTCTGGTAGGGGGTACACCTGGCCCATAAGATAGCGAAGGGCAGGAGGTTGGTCCAGTTTTCACCGGTTTCTAGGACAAATTTAGTTAAAGTACTTTTAGAGTCCTGCTCATGCCTGTCCAGATTCTGGGCCTAAGGCTTGAGCTATACTTAGAAATACTTTGGCTAGAAAGGCAGGCGGGGCTGTTATCTGATCCTATGACTACTAGCAGCCCGAAGCTAGGTATCATCTCCTGGAGTAATCTCTTGACAACTATAGAGGCAGTTTCTGTCCTAATGGGGTATGCTTCAACCCAACCCAAGAGGGTGTCTATGAGAGCTAGCAGATATTTATACCCTGACGCTGGTGGCTTAATCTCTGTGAAATCCACCTCCCAATGCTCTCCTGGGGAATTTCCATGGGGCCTGAATTCTCAGGGGGACCCTCTTACCTTGCTTAGCATTTACCTGTGCACAGACACTACTTCTAGTGACTATGCCTTTAATTACTTTATCTAAGCTTGGTAGTACCTGCCTCGCAGAAGTTCAGAAGTCTTGGTGATGCCAAGTGGGTAGCCTGGTGTAACTGGGCAACTCACGTCCGACCTAGAGCCTCTGGGACCAACAGTCTGTCATCTGGTAGGATCCACCAACCATCTGGTCCTTTGATGGCTTGCTTCTGTTCTGCCAATTCCTCCTCTTGTTTGGTGTAAGAGGGGGTCTGCGTAGGTCCAGGTACGGCAGGGTTACTAAAACTTGTAAAGGCCCCATTGGTTTTTGGGCGGCTTCCTTGGCAGCTTGGTCTGCGGCTCTATTTCCTCTGGCCGCAATTGTCTCTCCTTTCTGATGTCCTTTGCAGTGCACTATTGCAACTGCCCTTGGGAGCCAGATGACCTCTAATAAGGCTAAAATCTCTTCCTTATTTTTAATGTCCTTTCCCGCTGTAGTTGGTAACCCTCTTTCCCGGTGGATGGCACTGTGTCCCCATCGAAGGGCCTGGATTAAGGCCAAAAGTTCGACTTTTTGTGCCGTGGTTCCCCCTATTCAAGGACTGCGCCCAAATGGTGCGGTCCAGGGCTACTACCGCTGCTCTGCATATCGGATGCCATCCTGAACATAACTGCTCCCAACCGTGAACAGTACCTTGTCTGGTGATGATAGCGGGACATCTGTCAGGTCTGGGCGAGATGTTCGTACTGTGTCTGTTACCTCTGTGCAGTCCTGAATAGGTTCCTCTGGATTATCATCTGGAAGCAGGCTGGCAGGGTTGATGGCCAGTGTCTTATGGAACCGGACACAGTCTGGTCTAGGAGAAGAGCTTGGCACTGGGTGATCCTGGTGTTTGACATCTATCTTTCTGGAGCACCTCGAAGGAGGGCCTCCACACCATGTGGTGTTGTCAGGGCTAGTTCCTGGCCCAGAGTCTACTTATCTGCCTCCTTCACCAGCAATGCTGTGGTGGCCACTGCCCGGAGGCACGCTGGCCACCCTGCTACCATGGGGTCTAGCCTCTTAGACAGATAGGCAACAGGTCTCTTCCAGGGACCTAGAGTCTGAATGAGAACCCCTTTGGCAATGCCCCTTACCTCACTCACGTAGAGGTGGAAGGGCTTCGTGACGTCTGGCAAGGCTAGGGCAGGTGCTGAGACGAGAGCCTTCTTTAGCTTCTCAAAGGCCTGTTGTTCCACTTCGGTCCAGTTCAGTGGATGCATTCCCCTAGTACTTGAGTACAGAGGTTTAGCAATCTCCGCGAGCCCCGATATCCACAGGTGGTAGTATCCAACTGCCCGTAGGAATTCCCGCTCCGTCCCCCTCAAAGGATATGGTGGCACATCCAAATAGTTTCTGTAGGAGGTCACGTCTACATAGGGGGTACGGACATTCTGGCATGATCAGAAATGAATGCGTTACCGTGTCCTTTCGAGGTCTACAGTCCTTTTTTGATGTCCAAGGAAAACAGGAAATTCGTCCGGTGGCTCCCTGGACTGATGTCTTCTTAGAGGTTATGGGTCCCATCGGCTCTGTCAAGACTGAATAGGCTGCCCCAGTGTCCACCAGGAAACTAACAGGTTTGCCCCCCACTTGTAAGGTTACCCTGGGCTCCTGGGGGCTCAATGGAAAGGAGCCCCAGTCCTGTCAGTTCTCTTCCTCTAAGTTAAAGACCCTTGGAGTCTGAGTCTCCCCTTTTGCTTCTCTAAGTAACCTGCCAGGACATTTTCTCTTGCAGTGCCCTCGCTTCCTACAATAAGCATACTAATTCCTTTCTATTTGCTGCTGGCCTTTTTTTTTTTTTCTTTGTTCCCCTTTCTTATCACATGTACAACCTTTACAAAAAGCTTCATAATTTCAAATTAACTTTCAAAACTTCTATTATTTTAAAATATTTAGAAAAAGGCAGAGGGAGGAGGGAGCAGGCCCATCACCCTGTTCCCAGGCCTCCAGCCACTTGAGTCCCAAATGGCCACATTCTTCCTACAGATAATGATCTCAGATTCTGATAAGCCTGAAAAGAGGAATTACTAGCTGTGCCTTCTTTAAGCCCCCTAACAGAACACGGTGAAAAGTGTCCAAGGAGTCGTCAGGGGTTCTTGGGTTCTCATTGGGGCGCAGGGGGTCACAAGGGAATTTCCCTCTTGTCGCTGCCTCCAGCAGCTACTCAAAACAACCCCTGGAGGGGATGGACACCAGGTGGGCGGAGGCAGGGAGCGCGGCGCGGGTCCCAGGTGGTGAAGGAATGCTCCCACCGGGGCGTTTTCATCTGGCAGTCCACTCTCTGTTCCCATTGGGAAAAGCTCTTGTCTCCTGCCAATGAAGGTGGCATGCGGGGGGGAACCAGTGACCCTTTCACTGCAATCAGACTCCCTGACCTTTCTGAAAAGCCCCTCTGTTTGAGTGTGTTTCCATTACAATTACTGATTTTAAAACTATAACTTAAGAGTTGACACACACACACAAGGACCAAGTGGCCCACAAAATATTTTCCTTTCCTTCCTAAAGATTTTACAATGTGCTGTAATTATTAATCACATCAAAGTTAAATGGCCAATTGAGACAAACACTTCTGAGACCATTTCTCCACCACTGATTAAGACTGGGTGGCAGCAGGTGTCAGAAATAAGATTCATTTAGTTTTTGAGCTTGCTGGGCAGACTTGGTGACTTTGCCAGCTCAAGCTTCCTTCTTATAAATAGTTAACTTTAAAATTTGGTCCCTGCTTTTAACCTCTTGGACCACAATTGTTACAATGTTATATCTTCAAATTAATAAACATAGACAGAAATTTTGTTAGGCGGGCCGATTCCCCCTCTGACAGAGAGCAAACACCCCTGGGAAAAAAGAAATCCCTGTGGCCACTCAGGGCGATTTGCTATGTGTCAGAGCACTCAGCCCTAAACAAATTAAATGTTTCTTTTTTCTTCTCACAGACCTCCATACATGAACAAATAATTATACCCAGGCAGACAAACAAAATATCAAACAAACATCTGTACTTACACCATTTCAGTGAACAAGTATTCTTATAGTTTTGTGATCTGAGCAGATAACAGGAACACTGCCTCTAAGTCCCCTGATGGGGGCTTCCCTTTCCCACATCCCAGGACAGGATTCTCGACTCATGTTTCAGCAAAACAGAAATGACACTTATATTGGACAAAGGAAACAAGACTAATATTCCAGGGACTGTGAGGGGAAAATTATCCTACAGTCCGGCGTTGACCTGGGGGAAAAAATGCTTGGTCGGGGAGGGACAGGTTACACATAGAGTGTTATTTCAAGAGAGGCAAAACCTTGATAAAAGCTCAGTAATCCAATTACACAGTCAAAGGTTAAACAGGAAGGGAAGAACGACTCAATGTCCTCTGAGAGGATTTTAACAAACTGATAACAAACTGACAAAACCTTGACAAATCAAAACTCAACGAATAATATATACATATAGGGCCCAATTATGACAGAAAATATAAGACAAAAAGACAAAACAAACAGTCCTGATACCAACATGACAAAACACAAAACAAACACCTGTTGAGAGGGAGAGCCTCCAGCCCCTTCTGGGGGGTCCCTCTCTCCTCTCGCAGGAGGAGATCTCTTGTGAGCTGAAAGCCTGGATGGCCTCCTGAAAGAAAAAGAGTTAATAGTAACTTCAGCCTTAGTTTCACGTTGGACTATGATGTCACAGGCAGGGACAGAGCCTGTAAATCTCTCCGCCCTGTGAAGCTGTTAGCTGGGAGTCTCCCAGCACCAAAAGAGACAAGGAAGCTGTAAATAAAAGTTCTTTTGTTCTTTGAAATGTTATAAATGGATACTTTTAGATCAACCTTAGGACTTTAAAATTCAATTTAATACAGTAAATTCACAAATTAGAGCAAACTGAAACTTTTATTTATACAAACAGAGGAATTTTTATCATCTAAGTGGGCTGATTCCCTCTCTGACGGAGAACAAAGGACTCTGAGAAAAAGGTGTCTCAGCAGTTGCTAAAGACCCTTGTATTCCACCACAGCAGGTCCGCCCCATCTTTAAATAAATTAAACAGCAGAAAGAGATAACAAATATTTTTATATTTATATTTATATACCAAACAATCTGAGTTTTTGACTCCTATTAGATATTTACCAGAGTTTAAACAGTCACCTGATTAATTTGCCTGAGGAAGCTCTATGGCCTCTGGGGGGGGGGGGGGGAGGGTTAAGCTCCCCTTTCCACTCACTTGGAGTGGACTGAGTCTGTCCCATAACGTCCGTCCAGTAATTCCACATAAGTCCACAGAAAGACACAGAAACCAAACAGACAAAGACACTGAAAAACTGGACGATGGCCCTGTGCCAACCAGCGGGAGCGACCCGCTTTGTCCCAGAGTTTTGAGGGGAAGCCACTCCCCTCCAGACGGGGGTTTTTACGCCCCTCCAGACGGGGGTTTTTACGCCCCTCCAGACGGAGACTACCAGGCGTCCCTGGCTCTCCTCCACCCTTGGGGCGTCCCCCAGGGCTGCAACCTGTGGTCCTCCAGGCACGTCTACCGACCACTGTTCGGCCACTCTCACGAGTCACCGAACGGCTGCCAAACCAAAAGTGCACGCGCACACAACACCAGACCAACTGGCGAAACAACTGGCGAAACACAGGACAAAGACAGACAATCTCGCACAGGACAAAGACAGACAATCTCGGGGTACCCCTTCTTACCTCCAAGGTCGACTCCGCGGATGAGGGGGGGCCGTCAATTTCCCGGCCAATGCACCAAATGTAAGACCCCCAAAAGGAGACCCTTACTCTGTCCCGCGAACCGACAGCATCCCCAATCATCCACAGGAGGCGTCACTTGATGCAAACCGCAAGAGGTTTTATTCCAGCGCGCTGGGGCCCAACTCGTAACTCACGCAGGAGCAGAGGAGTTGAACCCCGAATGTAGAGTCTTACAAGCTTATAAAGGGAAAACTATAGCCTGGGGTGGGGTACAATGTAATTCGGGGAATTTTCCAAAGTGGACCTGGGCTTGTTTACAGTAAATTGTTACAATAGACCTTCTGACTTAGTCAGTTGTTCTTATCTGATAACCCTACCTCCTATTTTTCTTAATTGTTAGCACCTGTTGCTCAGAGCTGTTTCCTGGAACAGTTTAAGGCCTTTGTTCCCAGTACTGGAAAAAGGGGGTTTGTGGAACAGTTTAAGACTTTTGCTCCCAGTACTGGGAAAGGGGGTTTGTTTAGAGCTTCTGTTTTGTTCTATCAGTACGTCTGCGATTTTTGTGCTCATAAAGAGAGAAGCTAGCTTAAAACACATGTGCGCAACTGTCCGATTTCGGATATTAGATAGTTTTGAGCTAAACTTGACTCTCTTTATGGAGGGTATAGAATAAAATCCCAAAGACTGTTTTTTTTCTTAGAAAGATGGCAGAAAGGAACCAAACAGAAAAATACAAGCTGGTTCAAGCAACAAGATTGGTATTTCCATAATAAAGAGTACATTTTAAAATGCTAATGAACCACATTCAAAAGTTAACATTAAAGCTGCCAAGAAAATCAGTAAATTGTCTCTGTTACAAAAATTTTCCAAAGAAAATGCCTTAAAATAATTATAATTGGATTTGAATCTCAAGAATTGTTAAAACATAGATAAATAATATATTAATTATAAAGGTCCAATAGCCTGGGGGGAAAGCTAGCTGTGCCTCTCTAATGAAGGAAGGGGCTAGTCACCCTTCCCCCAGCAGAACAAGCAGGTAGGCCAAAGATTCCTGGGGGCAGCAATCTCTGAGGAAAGAATGTAACTAATTTGCATTTGTATGGCTATAAACTTCCTCCAAACTCGTTTGGCAGCTTAAAACTTTGGGTTTGCTAAATTAAATAAATAATAAAATTAAATATATAGGTATTTTGTAATGACAAAATACTGAAATATTAATCTAAATTTGCCTCATGAAAAATCTAGAGGGTAGAATGAAATCTATTAATTGATTATGTCTTGTATTTTTGAAATGTATTCTTAAAAATATAAAGGTGTTATTAATCTAAGAACTGCTAAATAGTTGACTTTCCAGCTCTAAAAGTTCAAGGTTCAAATTAAATTGGGAGAAAAATGTAGTTGTGGTAACTAAATGCCTAAAGTATAGAAATTTATTTTAAAAAAATAATTTTTGTCTTTTCTCTGAATTAATTAGGAATTCAAAATATGTTGCTTATTGGTCTATTTAAATAAGAAGGATTAATTCTGTGATCTCAATCAAATTTTTAATATAATAACCAGTTTAAATTTCATTTAAATCTTCAGATAATTATAAAAAGTATTATAATCTTTAAAATATATATATACATATATATGTGTGTGTATATGTGTATATATATGTGTGTGTATGTGGTTTTTCCAAGTTAAATTTCAAGGCTATAACCGAGGGATGATTATTTTGAAAACTCCAAGGGCCCGGAGTGATTCAAAGAATTTGTTCTCTCTTCTTAAAGGAAATATTTTAAATTTAGCCGGTTTAATATACTTGAAATCACATGGAACACTTTATCAAATAAAATTAATAACTATATTTTACCTTTATACACATATATTTTAAATGTTATGAAGGTTTTGGCCTCTAAGGAAGGCAAAATAAAGTAACAAAATATTTCTTAAAATCCAACAGCAGAATTTTAAGATGAAATTTAAAAGACACAAAACCCCTAGCCGCATGCATTTTAAATAGACTGGAGGTGGGGCAGCATTTGATTCTTGTGATTCAGACGTATAAGTTTACTAAATTTACTAACTTTGCTTTTTTAATAAAGATACCTATTTTAATTACTTAATAAACTAGCTTTTTAAAATATAATCAAGGTCTCATATAAATTAAGTTATATAAGAAGCCAATATTTTTGTAAGCAATTTGATTAAGTCTTACAAGAAAGTTACTGAGACCTCCCATAATCCCTCTGTATATGCAAATAGGCCAAAGGGGATACTCTTTAAAAATAAAATTCTAAGCTTAATGAAAAGGAGAAATTTGAAAATTTTGAAATCTCTTCCACTAATATTTACAGGGTAAACTGAAGATTGTTGTTAAAATACTAAATCTGACAATAAATAGTAGTCAACATAATGTAAAGAGAGTCATTTTCATATAGCTATTTGGCTGCATGACTCAATACCTAAGTAGCAGACTTATAGGTTGCTTGGTGTAAAAAAGAAAAATAAACTCTTAAGAGCAAGTTTCTAAAAGCTGTCTTAATTTCTCTGAAAGGAATAAAGAAGTTTCCTTCCAATGTCTGGAGAACTATAATTAAAAGTCAATATTTTAGGCCTTGAAAAGAGAAGTAAATAGTTTGTGTTTTTGCCTTCCTGACAAACTTTATGTAAAAGTAATCAAAGACTAATAACAGAAATGTTATTAATGTCATTTATTTTCTATAACCTAGGGCGAGCAAAGTTAAAAAATAAACCTTATTTCAGATTAATTTAAATTAGCTAATTGATATAAGTGAATATTAATAAAAATTTAATTGTACTGGACAAAAACCTATTTCTGAAGTATTAACTGATTTTACAAATGTTTCATCTCATAGTAAAATTGCTTAACATGCAATGAATCCAAAGCAGTCATATTTCTGAACAGAAAAATTAAAATGTATCAAGACTGCATTGTAAGATTTCCAAAAACCTCCTCATAATATTTAAATAAAAAAAGGGGGGATAGTGGAAAAATATCCTGTAAGAAAATTACATCAAGCCTTAATTGCTTTAAATTTTTTACTTTGAACATTAATTTTCATTTGTAATGTTGATAGCAAGACACCCATGTAAACACCCATGTTGTCAAAATAAGCCAAAGGAAAATCATTTGGGCAAAAATGAAAAAAATCCCAAATCTAATTTATAGAAAAAGATTCCTTTATTAACCTTTGGTCAAGAATATGTTTGTATATTTCCAGAAAACTCCTCCAAGCCTGTGTGGATTCCTGCAACAACAGATCACAGAGAAGAACTGACCAGACTGTTCAAGCCACAGAATAACAGTGGCCCCCAAGACAAGAGGAGAAACAGTCCAGAAATGAAGATAGTGAAGACGCCTTGCCATGCTAGCAGTTAGCAGCTGTGCGTTGCTGCAGGTTGCTCAGGACCAAACCAGAGAAGGTTGAACCTGCATTGCCACTGTTTGTCCACCATCCAGAACTAGCATATCATTGCTGGCATGTACACATAAGGAACTGTTGGACATTGAAATTGGGACTCAAAGAACTGTTGGCCAGAAAGAAACTTACTGCAGGTTGATTCCTTTAATGCCTGACAGCAATTTAAAGGGACATGATAGAACTTTATCCTTTTCATTGAAATTAAAATATTAAAACATACATTCTTGTTAAATTTAAAAAATCAAAAAGGGTGAGATGCCAGAGGCCAATTCCAGCATGTCATAATTGCAAGAGTTTCATCAAAAGGTTGATGGAACTTGGGGACTCAACAAGGGCTGAATCACATATGTTATCGCCTGTTGGAAATGGCTAAAGGCATTTCCCCAAACCTGAAAAGGATGATTGCTTGCTGCAAGACAGCTCAGGGCATCTTAATCTACATGTTATTGCCTCCTCCTGGCCAAACACCTGAACAGCCTTAGGCAAATTCTTCCAATCTGACAATGGATTCTGTACCTACCCCTACCCTTTGATGTGTATATCTCCACCTTGCCTTAGGACAAATTGTGTTAATAAAAAGCAAGGGGTCCTGAGACAAAGAGAACTTAGTTCTTTTAGCTAAGTCTTCTCTGACTCCCTATAATGCCTTCCAAAATTATGTTTTGTCTCTGGACTCTTATTTAATTTATACACATTGCCTTCTCTAGATTCCTGAACCCTTCTAATGCTGGATCAAGACCGCTGACATTAGGTGTATATGAAGCACATAGCCAGGCCACACACACGGATGGCAGACGCACAGCTTGCGGGCTCAAGGACCAGTGGCGTGGGGGCGCACTGCCTGCTGGGATGGGTGGTGGCACTGCCTGCTGGGGTGGCTGGCACGTGCTCCCTGCTGGGAGAGGTAGAGGCGCTATTCCCTGGGGTGGCTGGTGTCCCTGGGATGGGGGGGCATGCTGTCCGCTGGGATGGCTGGTGCGCCTGTGATGAGTGGCGTGGTGGTGCACTGGCGCGCTGCCCGCTGGGATGAGTGGTGGCACTGCCAGATGGGATGGCTGGTGTGCGCTGCCTGTTGGACCGGTGGCAGCTCGTCAGGATGGCAAGCACATGTAGATGTCAGCCACATGGATGGCTACTTTTGTGTCCTATAGGAGTGTTTAAAAATGAATTTTCTTTAACAACTTTTAATACATTTTATTTTCTTAGGTAATTTATCATTTTTGTAATTGTAAATTAGATTATTCTTTCATTTTAAACATTCGAACTAGTCTTTAGGTGTCTGAAGATTTTATTAATTCACTTTCATTTATATTGTTCATGGTAGTGAGCAATACATTTTCTTTGTTTTTCCTGTTATACAAACAAAAACATTAATGATGATAATTTCATCTTCGTGATTCTGAATTTAATATCTCGAATTTTCTTTACTAGTTAGATTTAGCTATGTTGGATAATGATGTTAGTACAGTGTTCAGTAAGCATGGTGACAGTGAACATCCTGGCCTTAGATTTCAGTTGGAATGCCTTCACTCTGTCTTCATTAAAGATGAAGCTTGCCTTCTGGACTGTGGCATACAATATTACAGTAAGAAAGTAACCATCAATTTCCATTTTATTCAGTGTTCTTTTTTTAAAAAAAAAAATCAGGAATGGTATTGAATTTTGTCAAGTGCCTTTGTACCTTCTATGCAAATGATCATGTATTCTTTTCTCTAAACTTATTTTTATGATGAATTGCATTAAGAGATTTTCCTTATTTATCTTGTTTCTATTTTTAATGTTTAGAACTATCTTTTCATTCTTCTTATACAATATTTAAAGCTCTGAATTTTCTCTAATATCTATTTTAGCTGTATTACATAATTAGTAAATATAGTATTTTTATTTTCAACATTTTCTAAAAATTTTATAATTCTCTTTGTGTATCTTCTTTGACCTAAGGATTGTATAAAAGAGAGGTGTGCATATCCGTTTATAGGTGAAACAGGCATCTTGTGTTTTCTGAGTCTTTTTAATTTTATGATATCATGATAAAATATCTGTACCAATTTATATCCTTTAAGAATTTATGCATGTTGTTTTTGTGAAAAAATATAGGATCAATTTTCCTGAAGCATCTGTGGGCAAATGAAAAGATGGTACACTCTTTATTATATTATTGAACTGCTGAGTTCAGTAAATCAGCAGATTTACCTCATTTATTATGTTATTCAGGTATCTCATATCCTCACTTATTTTATGTCTACTTGGTGTGTTGGACTTAATCTGATGAATTATAGTCTTCTAATATTAGGAGTATTTCTATCATACTTATAGTCCCTCTTTCCTTTAAAATGTATATTTACTGATGATTTTTGAAATCTGCCATCTTGAGGACCCTTTACATTTTCATTCTTCTCTGCAACCACTGTTTTGACTTGTTATGGGCTTTCTATATGGCTTTGCTGGTTTCAGCTGCTTTTTGCAGAATGTACATATTTTTGAACCTTGTAGTTTTCTTCTTTCTCCTAGAGTCACTGAAAATATAGTTTCTAGGTATTTTTCCCATCCTTATTTTTTCTTTGTCTTGTTTCAAGGACATGGATTGGAGATAGAGTTAGAAATAAAATACATTTCCTCTAAGAATCCTATATTTGATCATTGCCATTTCACTGATTGGAAAACTAAGCTCAGAGAAATTAATAATTTGCCTAGCACTATATACCTGGTATGTGCCTCTGTGCATTAGGACATTTGTGTATTAGGACTTTGGCTAGTGTCTAGTCTGTTTCTTCCACATGTTTTTCCTGATGAAATATACTAATCAGCTTCCCTAAAGTATATGCTTATCGAGTTAATTTTCTTTCTAGATAATGCTGAGATGGTAGCCAGGCAACAAATAAGATAGATGTCAATACAGCTGGGAATTATGAGAAATAATTTAAACATTTCTAAAGGTAGCCAAAGGTGGGGTTTTCTCTGGAAATTTGTCTGGCTTTCAGGAAATGAACTGCACTGTATTTTTAAATATTAAAAGATGACAATGTCAATATTGAAGTAGTTAATATCTTTAATCAAAGGTATCATGGGAACTCTCTTTTTAAAAAAAGATATATCTTATTGATTTTTTTATAGAGAGGAAGAGAAAGGGATAGAGATTTAGAAACATCGATCAGCTGCCTCCTGCACACCTCCTATTGGGGATGTGCCCACAACCAAGGTACATGCCCTTGACCGGAATTGAACCTGGGGCCTTTCAGTCTGCAGGCTGATGCTCTATCCACTGAGCCAAACCGGTTAGGGCCATGGGAACTCTCTTAATTTCATTGTGTCATAGCTTCACAATATAATTTAAAAGTGTTAAATTTTTACAAGGCAATAATCTCATTTTTAAGATATAACTGCTCATCTGATTTAATTTTTTTGTTGGCCTGTGAATTTCTTAAGAAAATCGCCCTAACCAGTTTGGCTCAGTGGATAGAACATCGGCCTGCGGACTGAAGGGTCTCAGGTTTGATTTCGGTCAAGGGCATGTACCTTGGTTGCGGGCACATCTCCAGTAGGGAGTGTGCAAGAGGCAGCTGATCAATGATTCTCTCTCATTGATGTTTCTAACTCTCTATCCCTCTCCCTTCCTCTCTGTAAGAATCAATAAAATATATTTTTTTAAAAAAGAAAATTGCATGTGTCTAATCAGATGTAAAATTTGAAAGAGTAAAAAAAAAAAAATCAGGAAAAGGAAACAAAGTTAATTAAACATCACATATTTTAACCTAGAAATGGTGACAGTGAACTCTGAGTATCAAAGATACTAAAGACCATTTATGATATTCATGAAAAGTACAACCTTTTCCCATAACTCAGTAAGGATAAAAAAATGATTACTTTGAGGCAGGCCACGTATTGTTAAAAAAGTGCTTTTTTTTTTTTTTTGGCTTTTTATGTTTGTGGTGGAAAGTTTCTTTGATCTGGATTAAATTCCAGAGCTAACAGTATAATTTTCAGTCTTTCTATGCCATGTATTTTTCAGTCTTTTTCTTCATCTCAGTAACTGTCTAAGTTTAATTAACCATTAGAAGCCAGCTCCTTAATTTTATATATCTCAAATCTAGATAATTACTAGAGTAAATTGGATTTGCCACTTCCAGTTTGAACCTTATGAGTCACTTAGGTAAAAAACAAGTAATTGCATGTGCTGGAGTACAAAAAGTGAATCTTTGATAGCAACTGTTGATCCTCCTTATTGATAAGGTAAGAACTTTAACACATATGTTCTTTGAACACATTTTGGGAGATATATGTCTTTTCAAATCCCAACTCGGCCACTTAATCTTGGACAAGTTATCTCACCTCTCTGTATGTCAGTTTTATCATCTATAAACTTGTGACTGGTCATAATTATATTTGCTCAGGGGTTATTTTAGTATTAAATTTGGAAAGCTTTTGTAATTAGATACACAACAAAATTATCTTCCTTCCTATTTTCATTCTCCTTTAGTTTTTTTCTACCTCCATTATCTCATGTTCTATACTGACCCTAATACTTCGTTATATCCCCGCCCCAACACGTTACCACCCCCTTTGCTCTTGACTTCTCATGTGTATTCCTTCTCAACCGATTGTATCTCTTATGTCCCATTCCCATATATCACTGATGAAAGCTAGGTGGAAAAACAAATTCACATATTGTTTATGAAAATAGCAACTCAACTATTTGGTATCTTTTGGAATTCCATATAAATTTTATGATTATTTGTTCTAGTTCTGATAAGAATGCCAAAATAGAAATAGACTCGTAGATACAGAGAATAAACTGATGGTTTCCAGAGAGGAAGGGTGGAGGCATGGGTGAAAAAGGTGAAGGGGAATAAGAGATACAAACTTCTAGTTATAAAATAAATAAACCAGGGGGATATAGTGTACAGACAGAGAATATAGTCAATAATATTGTACTAAATTTTCACAGTGACACTTAGTGTGCTGATCACATTGTAAGGTATATAAATGTCGACTCACTATGTTGCACAGCTAAAATTGATATAATATTATAAGTCACCTATACTTTAATAATTTTTTAAAATATCAATCGACAAAAAATTAACTGCTCAATGTATGTCATCATCCAGGTATATGATTTACATTTTAGCAGAGGCCTTTAGGAATTTATCATTGACTAATGCTGAGTCTTTTCAAGGATTATGGCTGGCTGCTGAGGGAACCATTTTAAGGCAAAGCATCTTTTACTTTTATAAAATTTAATTTTTTAATGAATTTATATGAGTTTATTTGAGCCAAAGTGACAACATATGCTGGGGAACAAGATCTCAAATACTCTCCAAGGCAAAGTATCTTTTAGACCAGATTTAATAAGGTATAATTTACATATAATAAAATTCACCAATTTTAAGCATCTAATTCTGTGAGCATTGATATGTATATACAGTCATGTAGCCATCACCACAATCAAGATACAGAACATTTTGTCACCATGAAATGTTCCTTCAGTGCTCTTTCAATGAATCCCTTCCTTCCATGCCTGGCTCCTAGAAACCAGTGACCTGCTTCCTGTCACTATAGTTTTCCTTTTTTAGAATTTCATACAATTGGTATCATATGGTATAGCTTTTATGCCCAGTTTACTTCACTTAGAATCTGTGTTGCTGTATATATTCAATCTCTTTTTATTGAAATACATATCACATTGAATAGATGTATCACAATTTGTCCATTCAATCACCACTTGATGGGCATTTTCTTCAAGTTTTTAGATATTGTTAAAGTTTCTATGAACATTCATGCATTAGTCTTTTGTGGACATATGTTTGATTTTTCTTTGTATTTTTAGGAATGGGATTGCTGTTTTGTATTGTAAATTTATAAGAAACTGTCAAATAGTTTCTGAAGTGGCTATATTATTTTGTATTCCCACCAGTAATTTATGAAGTTTCAACTGCGTTGTATCTTCACCAGCCCTTGGCATAGTCACATTTTTAATTTTAGTCATTCTAGTAGATGTATAGTCATATCTCATTATGATTTTTATTTGCATTGTCCTTTGACTAATGATATTAAACACATTTTCATGAGTTTTTTTCCTATCTGAAGTTTTTTAATGAGATTTCTTAACTCTTAGAAACATAAAAGGTTACGGTGAGTTTATTCATTCTTTTTTTTTTTTTTCCAATTGACTTCAGAGAGAGGAAGGGAGAGGTAGTGAAAGATAGAAACATCAATGATGAGAGAGAATCATTGATTGGCTGTCTCCTGCATGCCCCCTACTGGGGATCACACCACAACCCAGGCATGTGCCCTAATAGGGAATCAAACTGTGACCTCCTAGTTCCTGGGTCGATGCTCAACCACTGAGCCACACTGGTGGGACTATTCATTTTTTTATCCTTCCATTTATCTGTTCAATTATTTATTCCACAAACCTTTATTGAGAATGTGTTATGATCAGGAAATGCAATAAACACTTGGGTACAAAGATCAGGAATACAAACTCCCTTCTCCAAAAAACTAATTGTCCATTAAAGAGAAAATTTTACATTTAAGTCATCATATATGGCAATTACCATGAAAAATATGTATTATTTATTATGGGAGTACAGAGAAAGGGAGGCTCGGTATTAAATTTTTTTCAACCATCTTTATATTATTAACTCCCCCCCCCCCAGCTCTTTTTGTGTAGCATCCAATTTTAATTAGTCACTTACATTTAAAAAAGTCTTAAAATTCTTAAGAGAACACAGAGAAACTTCATATCCACAAGAGGAGTCTGTTAATGATAAATGAGTTTCAAATGTCAGACTTATTTATTGACATTGAATATTGTTTTAGAACTGTACTTTGTTTTCAATTTTGAACTGTTTAAATAGGTGAGGGAATTTGCTCATCACTTTTTAAAAGTGATAGATTTTAAAAGTGCCATGCTTCTCAGACAATTTAATTTCTACTTATGACAGAATATTGATCTCCATCTTGGAGTATGAAATTTGAAAATCTGTCAATAAATTAAAGCAATTTGTCTTAATTGGTAGTGATACTTTAAAAACTTTTTAAAAATTTAATATTTTTGGATGACCAATAGGTGAAAATTACCTGGCAATAGTAAATAACAAAGGGTTTTCTTTTTGCTTTTTAATATCAGTTTTTCTGTTACTTTGTTATTTAATTGACCAAGGATTTTTGAGCATGCACTATGTGGAAAATGCTGTGCTTAATACTTTGGGAGAATAATTACACACAGGCCCTGTTCTTAAGGAGCTTGCAATACACAATCACAGAAACAGAATTGTGGAACTGGAAAACTTTGTAAATCTTACCTGGTCCAATAGCCCAATTTTGTATTTGAGCATATCTAAAATTTGGTGAACAGTATCAATTTGTTCAATTTTGTCTTAAACTCACTTAATCATCTCAGCAACCCTGTTAGGTAAGATTATCATCTGCACTGTGGCAAATATAAGTATTTTACCCATGGCCACACGTATGGTAAATAGCAGAGCCAGGATTTAATCCATGAAGGATGGATTCATAGCCATGCTTCTTGGCACACCCTTTATTTTATCTATACCTATATCTAGATAGATCTAGATATATATAGATTTCAGAGAGCAAGGGAGAGGGAGAGAGAGATAGAAACATCAATGATGACAGAGAATCATTGATTGGCTGCCTCCTGCACGCCCCCTACTGGGGATCAAGCCCACAAGCTGGGCATGTGCCCTTGACCGGAATCGAACCTGGGACCCTTCAGTCTTCAGGCCAACACTCAATCCACTGAGCCAAACCAGCTAGGGCCATAGCCATGCTTCTTAATAAACTATCCTATAGTCTGAGATGAAGAAAATGAGGCTTAGAAAAGACTTACTCAGGGTCATAGGTTCTTTAGTGTCAGAGGCAGGATTACCAGTAAAACTCAAATGTCCCAGCAATCTGCCAATTGTTGACCATTATTCCATGTTGAACTAATAATTTATTTTCATGCAAAATAGCAAAAATAAAATTAATTTGTATAATTGTATGTGTTTGTTTGAGAAACCAGACATGCATAAAAATAGAACTCATGGACAGCATAGGAAATATACTGAGCTGTTTAGTAATATGTTGTTGTTTTTTTGCCATCAGGATAATTCATTGGTATCTTTCTATAGGGGGTAAGCATGGCTGCTTAAACTAGCAGCATTCCTGAACTGGACAAATATCATGCTCTCTGTAACACAATTTTGACAGCAAGATCAGTAGTGCACAGAAAATGCATGTTGCAGAAGATCCAGCAATCAATTTAAGCATTAGAAAGTTCTGATTGAGATGCAAAAGGTTGCTCTAATTCTCTGCTTATAAATCTAAGTATGTGCTGTAAAGTATAAAATGGAAGGCCATCTTAAAGGAAATGCCTTTTGAAATCCATTTGAATGAAATCAATACATTGTCAAGAGTACTTCCAATCACCTGTTATCTAGATTATTCTTTGGACCGTGAAGTATATGAGATCTGGTCTGTTCTGAGGGTTCAAGGCAAGATATTTCCAGATATTACCCTTATAAATAGCCAGTAGTGTAATATAGAAGTTGACATTTCAGTGTATCACAAATTGATAAGGGTACATTCCATAAAATTATTTTAAAATATCTTTTGCCAGAAATGTGATGACTATATGTTTTTCAAGATCACAATGCCAAATAAAAGGTTGGTGTACTAGTAGGTAGTGCCTTTGTTTGTTAATTGCAATATGGTTCCCTCAAAGAGATATGTCCATTCCTTGCTGCACAGGCAAGACTCTAAAGCATTTTAGGAAATAAGCAATTCAGGCAAATCAGGAATTAGAATATAAAGCAGATATAATTTTAGGAAAGACCATTTCAAGGAAAGAGTTGTCAGTAAATTTTCCAGTATGTTCCAGCAAAATAAGGGCATATAAAGGCAAATGAGTGATTCAGTCATAAAATTTCAGAGTGTATTTGTCTTATTTGGGGGGTGGTAGTAGAACTTGGACAGTTGATAAATTGAGGTGCCTCCAATTTTCTTCCACACATTCACTGAGCTACTAAGATGGACTAAATTTTATCAGTCATTAAAAAATAAGTGAAGTCTGACACTATGGAAAATATAAGTGCTTTGTGAATAATGCAAGTGCAAAATTGTGCAGTCAGTTAGATAAATTCTTGGTGCTTTTGCTGGAAAGAAAATTTTCACAGACTCATGATTGAAAATGTGGTTGCCAATGCTCAAGTGATGATTATTACTTATTAAGGACATTCCAAATAAGGGTCTTCAGTTTGGCATTTCTGTTGCCTCCAGGAAATGCTGCTTCTTCTTTGATGGTATATTCTAATACTATACTGATCATGGACTTAGCAGAGAATATACTTGACAGAAGACTCCAAGAATTCCTTCAGGTTTTTCAGTCCTATATGACATTTATTAATGTCACACACACACACACACACACACACACACATAATAGAGGCCCGGTGCACAAAATTCATGCACGGGGGTGTGTGTCCCTCAGCCCAGCCTGCACCTTTTCCAATCTGGGTCCCCTCGAGGGATGTCCGACTGCCCAGTAGGATTGGGCCTAAACAGGCAGTTGGACATCCCTCTCACAATCCAGGACTGCTGGCTCCCAACTGCTCACTTACCTGCCTTCCTGATTGCCCCTAACCACTTCTGCCTGCCAACCTGATCACCCCCTAACCACTCCCCTGCCAGCCTGATTGATGCCTAACTGCTCCCCTGCCAGCCTGTTTGCCCCTAACTGCCCTCTTATGCAGGCCTGGTCCCCCCCAACTGCCCTCCCTTGCAGGCCTGGTCCCTCCCAACTGCCCTCCCCTGCAGGCTTGATCACCCCCAACTGCCCTCCCTTGCAGGACTGGATCCTCCCAACTGCCCTCCCCTGCTGGCCATCTTGTGGTGGCCATCTTGTGTCCACATGGGGACAGCCATCTTTGACCACATGGGGGCAGCCATCTTGTGTGTTGGAGTGATGGTCAATTTGTATATTACTCTTTTATTAGATATGATATAGGCCTGGTGCACGGGTTGGACCCAGCTGGTTTGCCCTGAAGGGTGTCACAGATCAGGGTGGGGGTTCCCTTGGGGCGTGGGGCGGCCTGGGTGAGGGTCCTGTGGTGGTTTGCAAGTTGGCCATGCCTCCCGATGACCCAAGCAGAGGCCCTGGTATCTGGGATTTATTTATCTTCTATAATTGAAACTTTGTAGCCTTGAGCGGAGACCAAGGCAGGCCAGGGCTGCAGAAGCTTGGCTTCCTCCATCACTGGGGGCAACTCAAACCTCCTGCTCTCTTCAGCTCTGTGGCTGCTGCCATTTTTGTTGGGATTTATTTATCTTCTATAATTGAAACTTTGTAGCCTTGAGTGGAGGCCTGGGCCGGCCAGGTTGTGCAGAAAGCTTGGCTTCTGGCATTACTGGGGAAACCCAAGCCTCCTGCTCGCTCTGTGGCTGCAGCCATCTTAGTTGGGTTAATTTGCATATTTGTTCCTGATTGGCTGGTGGGCGTGGCTTGTGGGTGTAGAGGAGTGATGGTTAATTTGCATATTACTCTTTTATTAGATAGGATGGATATATATATATATATATATATATATATCCATCCTATCCATATATATATGAAATTATAAAGAATATATATATATATATATATATATATATATCCATCCTATCCATATATATATGAAATTATAAAGAATTTGCTTACTCCATTATGGAATCTGAGAAATCCAGACCTATGAAAGCCAATGGGATAGTTTATGTTTTTGTTTGTTTGTTTGTTTTTTAATCCTCACCCGAGGATATTTTTCCAGTGATTTTTAGAGAGAGTGGAAGAGAGAGGGAAAGACAGAGAGAAATATAGATGTCAGAGAAACACATTAATTGGTTGCCTCTTGCATGTGCCCTGACCAGGGCCCAGGCCAGGGAGGAGCCTGCAACCAAGATACATGCCCTCCATAGGAATGGAACCTGGGACCCTTTGGTCTGCAGGCTGATGCTCTATCCACTGAGTCAAACCAGCTAGGTCCCAATGGTATAGTTTTACTTTGAATCCAAAGTCCTAAGGAAAAAAAAAATAGAGCTGATGGTGTAAATTTTATCCAAGTCCAAGCTGAAGGCAGAAGAAAATCAAGGTCTCAACTCAAAGACAGTCAGAGAAGTCTTTCTTACTCACACTTTTATTTAATTTAGGCTTTCAGTGGAATGGGTGAGGCCTACCCACATTAGGGAGGACAATCTGCTTTACTAAATCTATTAAGTCACATGTTAATCTCATTCAGAAACACTTACAGACACACCCAGAAATAATGTTTAAGGAAATAATCTGGACACCTTGTGTCCCAGTCAAATTGAGATAAAATTCTCTATTGCAAAGTATAAATAACACCCTAAAAATTCACTTGATATTAATGTAGTATAAACTGTTTTAGCATCCCTTTTCCATCTTCATACACATTATTTTCATGTCTGTGAATCCTGTAGGTAACTTTCTGCTCCCAAATCAGCCTTGGCTAAGATACTCAGATTGTGAAATATCTTTGAGGTGTCAAATATAAGGAAAGTATATGAAACCATGCAGTGCTATGTCTGTTTTAGTTGTTTGAAATTCTGGCAATTATATTACTACTAGAGGCCGAATTCGTGCACAGGTGGGGTCTGCCCTGATTGGGCTGATCGGGCCAGGGGAAGGAGACGCAGGAGGTTGGCCAGTCGACCCCACCCCCTGGTCAAATTCTCAGTTGAACTCCCAGTCGAGGGGACAATTTGCACATTAGCCTTTTATTATACAGGACTAGTGCCCTGGTGAACAGATTCGTGCACACTGAAAGGAAATTAATCAGCTGGTGGCCAACAGGGTGGGATTGGGTGAGACAGGCCGGACACACCCTGGAACCAACCTCCCACGGACCCTCCCCGGCGACCACACCTGGGACAGCGCCACGGCTTGGAGGGCGTCTGTGGAGTGAGTGGTGTCCCTCTGGCAGGTGGGGCCCCTCGGCCTGGCCTGTGGAGATAGGGCCAACACCAGCTCTCTGACATCCCCTGAGGGGTCCTGGGTTGCGAGAGGTCAGTTCTTGGGTGACGCACCCTGGAATCAGGCTCCCTCCTTTCTGTTTCTGGGGTGCGTTACCCGAGAACTGCTGCTGCCAATTCACCACAGCTCGGCAGCTCCTACATTGAGTGTCTGCCTCCTGGTGGTCAGTGTGCGTCATACCTACTGGCTGGTCGGCTGCTTGGACGGTTGGACAGTCACTTAGCCTTTTATGTATATAGATTATGACAATCCCCAAAGCCTATTATAGTGGTGTTTTTTTTTTTGTTTTTTTTTTAAATATATTTTATTGATTTCTTACAGAGAGGAAGGGAGAGGGGATAGAGAGCTAGAAACATCGATGAGAAAGAAACATCGACAAGCTGCCTCCTGCACACCCCCTACCGGGGATGTGCCCGCAACCAAGGCACATGCCCTTGACCGGAATCGAACCTGGGACCCCTCAGTCCAAAGGCCGACGCTCTATCCACTGAGCCAAACCGGTTTCGGCAAGTGGTGTGGTGTTTTTTTTTTAACAAGACAGCCTGATTATTAGTACCCTATATGCTATCCAGTAAAATAACTAAATTTTCCTAATGATCTCAAATATGGTGGCCATTGCTCTTATCAATATGAGTTGCAAGTGTAGTTTATGTAGAAAACCTTGGGTGATTTATTATAAGAAATACAAACAGGAGGTCACTATGTTCAGGAACAGAAAGTTCTTCCTGGATTATCTGAATTACTGTATATTGAAATGTAGAATATTCTATTAGCAGATATAAGTTAAAAGTTTTTAATCTAAAGTTGTAATATGAGCTTTTTTATTTCTTCTTTGGCTTCTTTTTTCTTATTTACTTTACTCCAGTTGTACTCCTTAATAAGATTTTTCTGCTTATAGAAGATAAAACCAACTTTTCTAATCTCATTAAGGAGAAAAATGTATCAAACTTGAACTGTAAGCTCATTTATATAGAAGAGATATAGTCAGGTCATTTGCAAGTGGGTAAAGGCTAAGTATGTTTAGGGTCATTGAGATTTTTAAAAATCCATTTAGAAATATTGAAAATGTTCTCTTCAGAGTCAAGTTCATGGAGTTTTTAAATTACCAAATGTATCACTGCTGATCTTCTATATAAGTTGGAAACAAAAAGAACTGTAGGGCATTAAGAGTCACCAGAGGACAAAGTCACAGATTGTGAGTAATTGGCTAGAAGGATTTTAGTTTTGTTTTCTATGAAAGTAGCATAATCACCAACTTGTGTTATAAATGGTGTTATCTTTCATTAATCATTAAGATTTTGCCCATTACAGGCATATCCCCATCTGTGGTAGTCAGTTCAGGCTTCTAAAACTTTACCATACTCTAGTTGGCTTAAACAACAAACAATTATTTCTCACAATTCTGGAGATGGGGATGTCCAAAATCAAGGTGCTGCCAGAATGGATGGCTGGTGAGAGCTCTCTTCTTGGTTTACAGATGGCCATCTTCTTGTCTTGTCCTCGCATGGGAGGGATTGAGAGGGGGGGAGGGAGAGAGAAAGAGAGAGAGAGAAGAGAGAGAGAGAGAGAGAGAGAGAGAGAGAGAGAGAGAGAGAGAGAGAGAGTCATGTGTTTTTTTTATAAGGATACTAATCCCAGTCATGGCCTAATTATCTCCCAAAAGGCCCATCTCCAAATATATGATTTTTGAGGAGAGAGAAACATTCAGTCCATGGGACCAATCCAGCCTCAGAGTAGAGTTCTTTGGTAGAGGCAAAAGCAATATAACCACTGAAAGAAAAAAAAAAAAAGAATTGAAAACAATTATCACTGACCTATCCATTTACTGAAACTTGCTTCTTCCATAGTTGATTTTTATTCTTCTTTTAATTTTAACCATTGTGCTTTCTCTCAATGTAACTTTGAAAGCTGAGTCCCCAAAGACAAAGTGAAAGGGACATTTACCTTAGGAATATGGTCAACATAAGTGATAATGGTTACAAATACAATATATGTTTAATTCTTTGAGAGTAAACTTTATGTAAGTTCCCCCAAATATAACCATTTCTTTTGCTGCTATAGATACTTCATATGATTTTAGGTATAAGTGGGCTCATTTAATGGAAGATGATTTCATCTACCTCATCACATGTAAATCACTTTAAAAGCACTAAATTTGCTCATCCCCAAAGTTGGGTCAGAATTGTTCCACATGGAAAATTATATTAATAAAATATTGGTGTTTTTTTAATATTTATTTGGACTTTATTGTGTTTATTGAGATTTTTACCTTCTTATAGTATGGGCCAAATTATGTAGCAGGCTGAGGAGCTTAGGTGTAGGGTATATGGCATATTTTAGATTCCACTCCTTCCTGATATATATCTTGGCTGGATTTTAGTCCAGAATTCTTTTCTTAACCAATTTGACATTTGGGTGTAGATTGATCCCAATTTATTATTATGGCTTTGCATCAAAGGTCTTAAATATAATAATCATTGGGAACCAATTAACTTTATTTGCTTAAAAATTATCCCTAGAAAAAAAATCCTTTAATTTTTTTACAGGTATTATCTTTGAGAATTTTTTTATATTAGAAAATAAATAATATTTTGTATTTCAAATATTCCTCCATTAGATACTGTGATGGTTAGCTTTCTGTGTCAACTTGGCTAGGCTATAGTACCCAGTTATTCAAACAATAATCTAGGTGTTTCTGTAAAGGTATTTTGCAGATGTGGTTAACCTCTAAAATGAGTTTACTTTAAGTAAGGGAGATTATCTATATATATAAAAGCCCAGCAACTGAACAGCGGAATTACCAGAATGACCAGTCAACCAGTCGCTATGACATGCACTGACCACCAGGAGGCGGATACTCAATGCAGGAGCTGCCCCTGGTAGTCAGTGCGCTCCCACAGTGGGAGCACTGCTCGCCTGACCAGGATGAGCGGCGCTCCCACAGTGGGCCAATCTCTGCAGCCCACGCCCTCACCAGTGCACGAATCCCATGCACTGGGCCTCTAGTTCTCAATAATGTGGGTGGGCTTCAATCAATTGAAGGCCTCCTCTTCCAGGGCACATGTCTGGACTGCATTTCTCAGCCTGCTATGCAGTTAGGTGAGGCCATATGTATGATTTATAGCCTGAAGTATGTAGATATAAGTTACACAAGCTCTTTCAAGCTTGACCCATTACAATATTCTATTTTCTGTCCTTCATGTTCTTTCCTTTTTGTTTCAATATATTTTTTATTGATTTCAGAAAGGAGAGGAAATGGAGAGAAAGAGAGAGAAACATAAATGATGAGAGAGAATCATTGATCGGCTGCCTCCTTCACTCTCCCTACTGGGGATCAAGCCTGTAATCTGGGCATGTGACCTTGACCAGAATTGAACCCAGGACCCTTCAGTCTGAAGGCCAACACTCTATCCACTGAGCCAAACTGACTAGGGCCTTCATGTTCTTTCCTAGTGTGCTAGCTATATATTATTTCCAAAGGTGATCTTGAAGAGCATCTATTGAAGATTGCAGAGCTCCTTAATATATATGTGGAGCCAGAAGTATTCCATCCTTCCATTAGATATTTGATCCAAGTTTTCCAGTGGCATTTCAAATGGAGTGGGAAGCTTTTGGACTGGGTTTTTCAACCTATATATCTTTACCTCCATCTTCTAATATGGGTACATAGAAAAAGCAGAGTTAGCCCTGGTTGGGTAGCTCAGTTGGTTAGAGTGTCATCCCTATATGCCAAGGTTGCAGGTTCAGTCCCTGGTAAGAATCAACCAATGAATGCATAAAGAAGTGAAACAAAAAATATCGATGTTTCTTCTCTCTTCTTTTCTCTCTCTCTCAAATCAATCAATCAATAAAAAAAACCTTTTTAATAAAACAAAGTTAGAACAATCAATATTAAGTTGCCTTCAAAAGTAGTTTATACACTGAAAATTCCTGGTGAAAGAATAACACTTTAAAAATAAAATAGACTTCACTGTTCAGAAAGCACCCTATTTCTTGAAAATATGAGAAAGGAATAAGACTGAGAGCATTAGTTTGGCTATAATTTATTTTTAAATTTAAAGTATTCAAAGTTTGGCATCTAAGATCTCTCATTGAAAACGGCAGTAGAGGTTGAGAGAATCTCTTAGCAAAATAGCATTTTGGAAATAGATAGGATGCCAAGGATATTCCATTTGAATATTTGAAATTATGGAATAATAGAAAATCAGTGCTATTGTGAACACTAAGGATCATCTAGATTATCCCCTTTAATTTAAAGACTGGGAAACTGAAACCTAGAGGGCTGAAGTGATTGGACTGTAATCACACAGATACTGGCACATCTAAGACTAGATTCAGATATCTTGACTAATGTACTAGGCTTAAAATGGGAGACTGGCTTCTGGAGATTATGTGTGTATATCTTTCGATGGAATTAAAATCAGAAAGCAAAAACCAAAGCACGGTTCTTCACTGTGTTTATACAGTGAGAGAAACTAACCAGATCAAATTCATTAAAATACCTTAGCAATCAGCTTGGAAGACATTCGTTACATCCCGGCTGTTCTTAGATAATTTTTCTGGTCTGTATTTTGTTATATCATGAAAATATGGCATCTTATTAAAAGGAAGTGGAGTTCCTTTTACCTACTACCTTTAGGTAACTAAAATTATGAGCCTTTGACTGAAAATGGAAGATGTTTTTCCTGGGAGCAACACATTACTTAGAATCCCTTAGCTTCTTGGAATTCTTAATAAAATTTCTTAATTTTTCCATTTTTAGCAACATTGCCTATTCTCAAGACATAATATTTACTGCCAAGTATAGCTGTGGTAACTTACTGCTCCTTTGTTAACTAACCTGGAAAGAAAATGACACACGGTGGCAGTTTAGTGGAAAGAGCTATGCATTAGGTGGGAATAGCTGTAGATTTTTTTTTAAATATATTTCTTTATTGATTTCAGAGAGAAAGGGAGAAGGAGAGAGAGATAGAAACATCAGTGATGAGAGAATCATATACCGGCTGCCTCCTGCACACCTCCCACTGGGGATCAGGCCTCAACACAGGCACGTGCCCTTGGCCGGAATCGAACCTGGGACCCTTCAGTCCACAGGCTGATGCTCTATCCACTGAGCCAAGTCGGCCAGGGCATAGCTGTAGATTTTAACAAACTACTTACTACATCATTCCTAGATATTCAATTTTTGGTAGATTACTATCACCAGTCCCCAAAGATGCCCAATCTCAGAATTTGTGATGATAATGTCTTATGTGGCAAACGTTTGCATATACCATTAAGTGTACAGGCCTTAATATAGGGAGATGATTTGGGATTATCTGGGTGGGCCCAGTCTAAAATGAACACTTAAAAGCAAAAAAACTTTCTCAAGCTAAAGACAGGAAAGATGAGGAAGAAGGAGTCATCCAAGAGATTTGAAGTTTGAGGACTGACCCCTCGATTGCTGGCTCTGAAGGTGAAAGGGAGTAATGCATCAGGGTAATACAGGTGGTCTCTAGAAAGTAAAGGCAAGCCCTAATAGCCAGTGTGGAAGCCATGACCTCAATCTTACAGCTACATGGAATTGAATGTTGCCAACAACTGGAATGAGGCTGGGAGAGGATTTTCCCCTAAGCCTTTGGTGGCCAGTTGACAACTTGATTCTGGCCTGTAAAACCTGGAGCAGAGAAACCAGCTAAGCCCACCCA